>NC_077232.1:7006890-7334390 GCF_027887165.1 Monodelphis domestica
ACCTGGGTGATTGGGTGCTAGCCTCAGAAATTGGGGAATTAGGGAGGAGAGTAGGTTGAGAGGGAAAGAGGATAAGCTCAGTCATGGAAGTGTTGAATAGGAGGCAGGTGGAGATAACCAGGATTTCCTTTGGACTTTGGACTTCTAGCCTCACCCCTCAACTGAAACTTGTTTCTCAAAAGTCACTGATGGTCTTTTTTTTTTTTTAACCCTTCCCTTCCCTTGTCTTAGAATCAATACTGTGGATTGGTTCTAAGGCAGGAGAGTCGCTGGGGGCCATCAGTCCACGACGCCTTGACAGAGTCACAGGTGGTAGCTGAGGAGACCACAGAGTGGTCCTTGGCAAGATGTGACTCCCACTCTATCCCCCTTGCATGACTTCTTTCTTTTTTTAACATTATTTTATTTGGTCATTTCTAAACATTATTCATTGGAAACAAAGATCATTTTCTTTTCCTCCCTCCACCCCCACCTCTCCCACCGCCGACGCGCGATTCCAGCATGGCTTCTTTCATCAATGCCCCTTACCTATGACTTGACGTGATTATTATTCCTCCTAGTCTCAAAAGAAATAATGCAAGAGCAAAACAGCTGTACCTAATTCTTCAAAACATCCCCAAAAGATCAGACCTCAAACCCAATCCCAAAAGACTATCATGGGTTAACTTTTACTTAGGTGCATAATTCCCAGTGAAACCGCAGCTACAGGCCAAGCCCAGAACTTTCTCATGAAGCCGGCCCACAAATCAATCCTAGAGGCCCGTACAATAGGTTCAGGTACAGTACAGGTACACTAAGCTTCAATATGCCTCAGTGACTCAATTACACAAATCAGAAACTCAAACTCCCTAATAAGCCACCTGTGATGAAATCATTTATCTTGTATTCTGTCTGTAATCACAATACAAAAATATAGAATGTTAATCAAGTGATTTGTTAAAAGTTAATGTGTCACTTTTCCAATGATCTCTCTTTGATTTTGTGTACCTGCATACCAAGAAAATGGGTATAAAAATAAATCCCAGGCCTGGGAATGCCGGAGCAGCTGAGATACAAAGCAATCCCATGTCCGTTATGATTAAGCTGTCTTCCGTTTATTTATTTTATGTTATTTATTTTGACTGATCATTTGCCACCTGTCGGGAACCCTGGAGTCGTGAGTGAGGTTGGACCCTGACCGAGGCAGAGAGTGGTAAGGGTTAGGCCATGGGGGCTAAGTGACTTGCCCAGGGCCACCCAACTGGGAAGTGTCTGAGGTCAGATTTGAACCCAGGACCTCCCGTCTCTAGGCCTGGCTCTCAATCCACTGAGCCACCCAGCTGCCCCTACAAATGATTTCTTAATTACTAAAATCTAATAGACTTTAAATAATCCTTATCTTCTTGACCTCTTTGTAACATTTGGTATTGGTGACCACCTTCTCTTTCTGGATGCTATCCTTTCCTATTCTTGGTTACCTTGTAGAACTAGAAAAAAATTAATAACAAAATATATCTGGAGAAACAAAAAATCAGAGACAGTTAATATAAGGCACAGGGCTAGAGTGCCGGACCTAGAATAAGGAACATCAGTGGATGGAGAGCCAGGCCTAGAGATGGGAGGTCCTGGGTTCAAATGTGGCCTCAGCTGTGGGACCCTGGGTAAGTCACTTCACCCCCATTGCCTAGCCCTTACCACTTTTCTGCCTTGGAATCAATACATAATATCGATTCCAATATGTCCCCAAATATTCAGAGCAGCTTTTTGTTGTACCAAAGAACTTGAAACAAATGGGATATCTGTCAAGTGGGGAATGACTGACCAAATAGAATATTATTGAATACACAATATTGATTCCAAGAGGGAAGGGAAGGGTTTTTATTTTTAAAAAAAGAAAAGAAAAGAAAAACCTCCCAGCATTCCCTCTGTGCATTCCGCCTCTCCTTCTGTAAACCATCTCTCTTCTGCTGTGTTCTCTCTCTCCTTTCCTATTCATTCCTACATCAGAGAATAAAGAAAGAATTGTTGGCCAAAGAAGAAGTAGAGAGGGTCATAGAAGATAAAAATAGACAAATCTAATTATATGTAATTGAAAAGGTTTAGGGTTTTTTTTTGGTAAACAGAAGTAATTCAGAGAAAACTGGAAGGGAAACAACTGGGAAAAGATGTTTACAAAATATTTCTCTGATAAAGACCTAATATCCAGAATATATAAGGAATTAATGAAAATGTAGAAGAAAGAATCATTCCCCCATAGATAAATGGCCAAAGGATAGAAATGGGCGGTTTCCAAAGAATAAAGATAAACTATCAATAATAATATGAAAAAATACTCCAAATCATTCATCACAAAGGAAATGAGGAACAAAGCAACTCTGAGGTTCCACCTCACTCTTGTCAGATTGACAGTGCATTTATGGACCACTAGCTCTTGGCATCTGTACCTGTAGTAAATGGTACAGAAACAAAAGAAAAGCAAAAAATGGAAAAATGGGGAAATGACAAACATTCGGGCTGGATGGCGTACTAATACATCATTGGTGGAGCTGAGAATGGTTCCTGGGATTTGGGGAAGGAATTTGGAACTATATCCCCAAAGGCACTAAATTAGGCATACTCCTTGACCCCAAAATAACACTATTGGCTCAGTACCCCCAAGAGATCAGAGGAAAGGGGAAAGATCCAATATGTCCCCAAATATTCAGAGCAGCTCTTTTTGTTGTACCAAAGAACTTGAAACAAATGGGATATCTGTCAAGTGGGGAATGACTCACCAAATAGAATATTATTGAACCATAAAAAAGGGAGACGGGTAACCAAGGAAAAATATTCTAAATTGACTAAATACAATTAAAAAATAAAATAAAATAAAAAAGGAAGAAGAGATGGATTCAGGGAAAGCAGGGATGAACTGAAGCAGAATCAAGTGAGGAAGAGAACAATGTATAAGATAGTGGTTACAATATTGTAAATAAAAACAACCTTGAAAGACTTAAGCACCGGGTTCAAGGCCATGACTAACCCATGAGTCTGCAGGACAGACAGTGATGCCTACTTCCCATCTCCTGGCCTTGTGGCTCAGCAAAGGATGAATACCCTTTTTTCAAATAGGTCAATACACAGATTTATTTTGCTTGACTAAGTTTTTGTCAGTGTGGGTTTTATTTCAGCTGGGGGTAAGGAAAGTCTGGTGTGTGGAGTGAAGGGATAGTCAAGCCAAGTCAATGAGCCTTTATTAAGTATATTCTATGGACCAGGAACCAACAAGAACTTTACATTCTTTTTCCCCCCCTTAGTTTCTGTCTTAGAATTAATACTAAGTATTGGAGTTAAGTGACTTACCCAGGGTCACACAACCAGGAAGTGTCTGGGGCCAAATTTGAACCCAGGACCTGCCATTTTCAGCTCAGGTTCTCTATCCACTGAGCCACCTAGCTGCCCCCAAAAGCTGAGGTTCTGATGAAGGAAGAGAACCCTTGAGAGAAAGCTGAAGGTATGGGGGAGCAGGTCCTAGGAGAAAGGGGCCATTGTGGTGAAGGATCTTCCAGAGAGAAAGAAGTCCAGAGAGTCAGGAATGGAAGAGTGGGAGTGAGTGGGGGGAAAGAAAAGGGAACGTACAGTGTGTCAATGAAACCTTTTTTAATGCACAGAAGGGAACAGAAGGAGGTTCAGATGCAGAAGGAAAGTACAGAGAAGCAAGAAGTTTAGGAATGAACGGGTTGAATTTATTATCTCTTTTTTTAACTGGACATAATCCAGAGAAAAAAGAAAGAAAATCAAATACAAAGAGAGAGAGAGAGCTCAGCCACATCTACAACATAATGCCCTGGGGAAGAGCAGGAGGCATCTGAAAATCAGGGAAAGCTTCCTGGAGGAGGTGACACTGAATGGATTCTAAGAGGAGGGAGATGAGGAGGGAGAGAATTCCAGGCAAAAGGGTGGAGATGGGGGTGAGGAGCAGCCTGAGCCAAGTCCCCAAGATGGCAGGCTTGGGTCATGATTTTGTCAAAGTCTAGACTGGAAAAATGTTAAGGAGGCAAATTAAAATGTATGTGCATCCATTTCCCTCCCACCTCCTCTCCAGCCTGGTTGTTAAACATTTACTAGTCCATCCCGGTATTTTTCTATTGAGCATCCTTTGAGTTGGGCAGGAAGGAAATAAGTCGGGAAATAAAGCCATTAACCACCAGACGGAAGGCCAATAATTGCCACTTCTATAGCACTGTAAGCTTGGTAAAGTGCTTTACACCCATTATCCCCTGAGATTCCCAACATTCCTTCTTCTTGGGTTTTTATGCAGTCATTTCTGTTGTATCCAACTCTTCCTGACTCCTGTTTGGGGTTTTCTTGGCAAAGATACAAGTGGTTTGCCATTTCCTCCTTCAGCTCATTTGATAGAGGAGGAAACGGAGGCAAAAAAGGGTAAAATGACTTGTCCAGGACCACACAGTAGATTTGAACTCAAGAAGATGAGTCTTCCTGATTCCAAGCCCAACGCTCTCTCCACTGCTCTGCCTAGCTGCCTCCTTATTCTGTGTGCCAGGATATACTTTTATCTTAAATTCAGTAGGTGCCAGGAACCTCCTTTGTCATTCTGAATAATGTAAGTGAATCAATGTTATTTGCTACAGGATATCTAAATGCATAAATGGGTATGTATATGTGTATGCATGTGTCTATAATATAACACACACACACACACACACACACACACACACACACACACACACACACACACACGGGGATTTTCCCCAGTTAACAAGTCTTTATTCCTCCCCCCGCAATGAAATGGCAGCTAGGTGGCAGAGTAGATGGAGTGCCTGGAATCAGGAAGACTCCTCTTCATGAGTTTAAATATGGCCTCAGACATTTGCTGGTTGTATGACCATAATCAAGTTGCTTTACCTAGGTTGCCTCGGTTTCCTCATCTGTAAAATATGGTGGAGAAAGAAATGGCCAACTACTCCAGTATCTTTGCCAAGAAAACCCTAAATGGAGTCATGAAGAGTTAGACACTGCTGGAAACAGCAAAGCAACAATCAAGGAAAAGGAAAGAGGGAAATTATAATCTTGGAACAAATATGAAAATAGGCATAGTTGAGCAAAATGAATTCTCCCGTTGGCCAGGTCCAAACGTGTGTCCCTTTGTGGATATTTAACCATCACCCCTCGATTAGGGGGTGCTCAGAATTCTTCATTGGTCCTCTGGAATTCTAGTTGCTCATTGAGCTGATCAGAGTTCTGAAGAATTTCAAAGGTCTTTGTTTTGCCAATATTGTATAAGGTCACACATAGCTTTATTACTAAGTAAGGGTTAGCAGGTGATGCTGTCTGACAAGGTCAGTTGCAGAAAGAAAAACCAAAACTCAGCCACTTATTGCTCTGGCTCCCCATCTGTGGAATCCGAAGGAGTATTTCTTTGCTTCTCTTTTCAGCCAACTCCCCAGGTGTGCCTTTCTTTGGGTTCAGGGTCCAATCATTTAACACTTCCTCTAGAGAAGCAGGAAGTGTATGAATTATCTAGGAAGGAAGAAAAAAGAGAGTAAATTTTACTGGAGAAGCCTGACCTCTTTACCCTAAATGTGTCTACTCATGACTTGATAGCCTAGATCTGTGATAGCGAACCTATGGCACATGTACCAAAGATGGCACTCAGAGCCCTCTCTGTGGGCACATGCACAGAGTTAGTTGCTAGAAAGGCTGAGGGACTGGAGTGGAGCTACTCCCTTTCCCCTCTCCACTGCTCCTCCTGGCCTCTATGTCCAGCAGCCCAGTGGAAATGCTGACCCCCTCCCCTGAGAGGAGAGCCCAGGGCCACTCTCCTACCTTTCTCCCTTCCCTGCCTGGGATAAGAGGGGAGCATGGCATGGCATGCAGCCAGGGGCGGGGGGTGGGAGGGAAGGGCACATAGTCTCTAAAAGGTTCGCCATCACTGGCTTAGCAGGATGGTTGGTCCTGAGTCACATGGTTATTCTCATAAGAAAAAAAATCCAAGCTGTAAGATTCACTCATGATTATAACTCAAAGAGCCCCAGCTTGAATGCATGCAGCTGTTTAGAGTGGGCTTCAGACCTCTGTCCTGTTTTGTTCTGTGAACTTGGAGCTACTCCCTGACCTCCTCCCTGGCAATCCGCTGTATCTAATTAAGAATAAAGCATAAAACATGGCAGCTCTGACTGGTCTCAACTTTGCATTACAAAATCAGAAATTAGGAACTTAAAGGAATAGGATTCTTCGTACGTGAGTCTGTGCCATCTGCAGCAGCAGAAGAGAAGCCATCATAGCGCGATAACGGGCCCCCTTGCTCATCCCAGCTCTGGGCTAGTTTGGCCACACACCCTTCTCGGGAACTGGAATGGGGGGAGCAGCCAATGGAAGAGATCTCTAGGCACCCCCATTGCCATCTTTCTTTCTTCAAAGGGCCGCCCTGCTGGAGCAGCTCCCTCGCCTGCCCACCATCACTGCCTGCCATCCCCGCCATGGGGCCCCACTTGCTCATCCTGAAACGGAAACTCAATGTTCCCAGCTGCCTCTGCTCCTTGCCGGGCCCCAATTGCCGTGTTCTATGAGCAGTCGGAGAGCTTCCAATTCCGCTCTCAGAACGCGTGCATGTCTCCCTCTGGCTGCATTAAGATTTGTGTGGATTGGAAGCTCGTTTGTGCAAGGAGATGACGGAGGGGGGCATCTACCCGGCCTGGAAGGCTTCCTCTGGGAGGCCAGATGGGGAGAATTTGTTCCGGCTGCCCTCCGTGTGGAGTGCTTAGAACTCGGAAGGTCATCGGCCGCATTCCAGAAGCATCTCCGGGAATCCTGCGGCTTCGCCATCTTCGGTGCCCACCCAGCTCTCTCCTCTGGCTCGACGCCTTAGCCCACGGGCGGCTGAAGCAGGATGAGGGCAGACCACAAGCCCATGCCCACGGGCGGCTTGGGGGTGCCCCGCGCAGGGCAGGGAGGCCACCTGAGGGTGAGCTCCAAGCGACTAGCCAGGGAAGTCCTTCGGGCATGATGAAGCTTCTCGGCTGCCAGGCCCAGGGGGACGTGATGGAGGGGCCCTTCCCTCCCCTTCTCGGTGCTCGCAGATAGCTTTCTTGGGCTCGTTTCTGTTCCTTCTTAGACAGCAACAAAGAGACTCTTCATTGCCTGTTGAGCCAGGACAGAACGTCCTCCTGAAAGGTTCAGATGGACCAACTATCTCCTCTCCTCTCGAGGCTGTTTATTTTCTTTTGGAGGAGTCTCTGTGCCTCCCCGGGTGGGAAGGAGGAGCCAGCAGCGGGCCACCTTCTCGCCTCTCCTAGCTGGTTGCCATGGAGACGTGAACACATGGTGCTTCTGCAGTTGTTCTTTCTGGTTGGCGCAGTGGACAGGCCTCTGGCCCTAGAGCGAGGCACTCACTGGCTCTATGACCCTGGACAAGTCACTTAACCTCTACTTACCTCCGTTTTCTTGGTGGGAAAACGGACATCATAATGGCGCCCCCTCCCCTGGTGGTTGTGAGGGTGGAAGGAGAGAACGTTTGGAAAGCGCTTCGGCCAGAGAGCAGCATAGCGTAGGCGCTTAATAAGTGAATATTCCTGCCCTTCCTGTGAAAAACAATTGGTTTATGGCTCTCTGATCTCTGCCTCGTGGATTGCCGATCACGCCGGTGACCGTTCAGGACACCCGGAGGGACCCACTTCCTCGACTCGCGCTCAAGGGATCCTGTCCTTTATCAGCCTGCTGAGGCCCCAACAAGCAGGCTCAGCCATACAAGTGTCCGGGCTAGCGGGCCTCTGGGCGGATGAGTGATGCCAGCTTGAGGAAGAGGCTCATGCGACCTCCGGGCCCTCCCCCAACTTGGGGCGGTAGCATTCCTTTTCCCCTCTTCTGACGCCTTAGCCGTGGATGGGTGCGCACGAGGGGAGATGGCCCTCCCCTCGCCCCGCGTCTGACCAACCCTGGAAAGTCCCCGAGTTATTTTCGCTGCCCCATGAGCCCTGCTCACTTCCCTTGATTGCCCAAGTCTGCTCACAGGACGGTTGCCCAACTTCTGCCCATTGCCAGGAATCAGGTGGCAGCGACCTGCCCGCCCTCTGCCTTGGTGCACTCTGTGCCATACCATCTGTACTGGCTGGGACTCTAGTGGGGAGGGAGGGCGCATCTCATGCGCAGGAAGGACGGGAGGCGCCATTCATTAGAAGCGGTCAGGGCCTTCGCTTTTTTCCGGGTCCTTTAAAGAAGTGGCTATTGGCTTAGACGTCTGCTTCAGCGATTCGGACTGCAGAGCAGACAGGTTTTCTCTTGCTACTCCTTCTTAAGTTAGTGAGCATCAGGTTATAAGACTAGGTTCCAGGGGGCGGCTGGGTAGCTCAGTGGTTTGAGATTCAGGCCTGGGTTCAACTCTGGCCTTAGACCCTTCCCAGCTGAGTGACCCTGGGCAAGTCACTTGACCCCCATGGCCTAGCCCTTACGGCTCTTCTGCCTTGGAGCCAATACACAGTAGTGGTTCCAAGACAGAAGGTGAGGGTTTAAAAAAAAAATGGCCAGGTTCCAAACTCCAAATGCTGGAGCAGCCATCAGAGCCAGGAGCGCCCATCGTCGAGTCTTCTGAGAAACCAACCCCAGGGAGAGCTCCGTGTGGCCTGCTCCCACAGACCAGCAAGAGAGTGACCAGCCCACCGACTATGCTATCTACGGAAGTGGACCCAGAAAGTGCCCCTCTGATGGGGACGGGAGACATCTTCTAGCACCCACTCAAGAGCCTTTTACTCAGGGCCTGGATGGGTGTCTGGGAGTCCCGGAGTCCATGCCCTGGTCTCAAGGGCTTGCCTTCATTCTTCTCTCTTTGTTATGCCTTCTCAGGAAAGATGTCTTTGTAAAAGATAGTGGACATTCATTCATTGGTTAATTAACACTGGCCAGGCGGCTCAGGGGATAGAGAGCCAGGCCTAGAGTCTGGAATCCTGGGTTCAAGCTGGCCTCAGACACTTTCTAGTTGTGTGACCCTGGGCAAGTCACTTAACCCCATTTGCTTAGTTCTTACTGCCCTTCTGCCTTGGAACAGATACTTAGTATTAATTTTAAGATGGAAGGGAGGAGTTGAAAAACTTAATGTTGGACAGGTGGTGACTGGGCAACTCATATCAAGGGAAGAGAGGAAGGGGCCAGATAGGGGCTGGTGAATGATGGGAGAAGGGCACCCCAGCCCCTCAGCCTTACCCCTGGAATCCTGAGGGGAGAGGAGCAGCTACACTCTGGGGACCTGGCCCTGCCAGTGTAAGTGGTATTGGGAGAGCAAGCCCCAGACCTGCTCATGGAAGTAAATGTAGAATAAATACATTGCCAAAGGGATGATGCTGAGGCAGGTCTGACCAGACCCCCCGCCCCCAGCTCCAGAAGGCCCACTGTACCCCCATGTCTTTAGGCTAAAATTCAGACTTCTCCCTTTGGTTTTTATAGCCATTTACTGTCTTCCTCCCCCCATCTTTCCAGTCTAATCAGACTTTCCTCCTCCTCAAGTGTGCCAGATTCTAACCAGACTGGTTCAATCACTATTCCCAGAGGAGCATCACTATTGCCCTTGCCCTATGGGAAATGGGAAGAAGAAGGGCCACTGGCAATGCAAAATATACCGTTCATGGGAGTGATTGTTCTACCAGAAATGTGCACGCTCCTACAAGGCGAATAGCACTGGGTCTTACTTAAGGTTCAGAGTTATGGGTTCAAATCCCATGTCTGACCCTTAGGAGCTGTGTGACCCTGGGCAATGAAGCTGTTTAGTTTGTTGTTGTTGTTGTTGTTGTTGTTCAACCTGCACTCCTTTTTAAAAAAAAATATTTTAAATGTTTTTTTAATTTGAAAAATTGTATTTAATTAATTGATTTAGAATATTTTCCCATGGTTACATGATTCATATTCTTTCTCTTCCTCCCTCCCTCCCCCCTCCCATAGCCAATGAGCAATACCACTGAGTTTTACATGTGTCATTGATCAAGATCTATTTCCATATTATTGATATTTTTGCAATAGAGTAATCTTTTAGGGTCTACATCCCTAATCATATCCCCATCAACCCACGTGATCAAGCAGTTGTTTTTCTTCTGCATTTCTACTCCCACAGTTCTTCCTCTGGATACAGATAGTGTTCTTTCTCATAAGTCCTTCAGGATTGCCCTGGGTCATTTCACTGCTGCTAGAAGCAAAGTCAGTTACATTTGATTGCACTACAATGTATCCATCTCTGTGTACTGCTCTGGTTCTGCTCCTTTCCCTCTGCATCAGTTCCTAGAGGTTGTTTCAGTTCACATGGAATCACTCCAGTTCATTATTTCTTTCAGCACAATAGTATTCCATCACTAACAAATACCATAGTGTGTTCATCCATTCCCCAATTGAAGGGCATCCCCTCATTTCCCTTTTTTTTTGCCACCACAAAGAGTGAAGCTATGAATATTCTTGTACAAATCTTTTTCCTTATTATTTCTTTAGGGTATAAACCCAACAGTGCTATGGCTGGATCAAAGGGCAGGCAGTCTTTTAAAGCCCTTTGGGCATAGTTCCAAATTGCTACCCAAAATTAAAGAGCAACTGCCCAAGACTAAGTCATAGACTGTGTTGGTGGAAAAAATTCCCACACTGATAGAACCAGAGATCTTTGATACAGACTTAATAAAACCATTAGTCAGATTAGTTTTTTTTTAAACCCTTACCTTCCATCTTGGAGTCAATTGACTTCAAGGCAGAAGAATGGTAAGGCTAGGCAATGGGGGACAAGTGACTTGCCCAGGGTCACACAGTTGGGAAGTGTCTGAGGCCAGATTTGAACCTAGGACCTCCTATCCTGGCTCCATACTGATCAATTGGTACTGGTTCCATGTTCCTTGGATTGTTGGAAGCCTCTTTTCTCCTGAATTTAAGGAATTGCGCCTATTTACTGTGAAGATTTGATTTAGCTACCTCCTGATTGTAACAATGGAGATACTTGGTCTAACAGAATCAAGAATGTCTTGCGAACTTTACATAGCTCCACCCTACTTAGTCTAACAAGGTCAGGAATGTCTGCACCCATAGTTAAGGATTAAGTATCTAGGAGGATGGTCTTTGATAGACATGTGCAAAAACAACTGACAGACCCCTGAGCTGTCCTAAGTCAAGATAAGCTACCATTGGTACAGATAAGACACAGAAAAGTGACATAAAACCGTCTATATAGGGTGTATCATTACAACACTAAAATTATCCTTACATCACTCTCCCCCTCCCAACTTAGAAATTCTCTAATCTTTCATCCATTTAGAAATCAGATTATGTAATATTGTATTGTTTTAATTAATTGGGTTTATTTAAGTAATTGTTTTTAATGTGTAAACATCTGTCTTCACCTGTATTTGGGGTCCAGGCCTAAACTGAGGGTGGGGCCTGGTCCTGATTTTTTGGGCAGTTGGTATGCGTTGATTAATAAATTGATGATAGATCAAACCCATGTTTTTTCAGTCATTTCATCTTTTGCTCATTATGTCATTTGTTTCTCTGCTCTTCTGTGTGGCCTGGGATCGTTCCTGGCTTCTTTCAGCGTGCCCTGCTAGACTGAGGAAAAGCCTTTGTGCCATTGGATCAATATGAGCCAGGGCTCTCTGATGCCCCCTCCCTTATACAGATTGGATGTGTTCTTTTCCTAAAAGTTGCTTCCAAGACTAACTTGAACCAGGCACCTGTAGGTCAGCACCTTCCTTTTGAGGAGCTTCCTGTCTTACCAAGGTCAATATGGCCAAATGGTGAGACGTCCTGGGCACCTAAGAGGGAGTCGGGGCCCTTCACACTTAGGAGGTGTCCAGAGAGTCACCACAGCCTGCCCCACTGAGCACCCTTTCCCTACTGACTGTACTTTATACAAAATGACTTCATAAACAAACCTTCTGTTAACTGTTAATACCCTAAGCGTGTCTCCTCTCCATACTATAAAACTTCTTTGCCTTCTTTATCTCAGTTTTCCCCTGAGCACTGTAAAAATAAAAATGACACTGTAAAAAAAAAATAATAAAATAAAATAATAAAAAAAAATAAAAATGGCGAGCTATATAAATATAGATAGAAAAATTGTTCAGTGTAGGTTCAAAACTGTTCGGATACTCTTGAGTAATCAAAAGTATCCTCTGTGATAAAATGAAACTTAAATGTGAACTTCCCTTCAGGGCCAGATGCAAGGATGCTAAAGAAACTCTTATTATAAACATAAAATATTTGTTGAAATATATAAGGATAAAGAAGGATTTCTAATTCTAAGGGAATCTAGATACATCCAAAGAAACTCCCAGGTTCCACAAGGAATAGCTTCTCTTGTGTTTCACAGACTACACTACTCCTCCCTGATCTGACTAACCCAAATTTATACTATCCAAATAAAAACTATTGCTAGTATCCTTATAATTCTTAACTTTGCCTTCAAATTACAAAATAGCAAAGGCTAGCTGGTTGAGTCTTAACAAGAATCAAGTTAAGACTCTGAGCCTTAACAGACTCAGAGTCCCAACCAAAGATCAGGTTTTTCTTTGGTCTTCTCAGAGTTAAACAATATATAATAACCACAATAGATATTCAATAGTGTTTCCCAAGTTGTGAAAGGAAAACACTGAGCTCCTTCAGATCTTTCCCTCAGACAAAGAGAGAGGCAAAGATGTTCCCTCCTCCAGCTCTGAGAGAGAGTCTCTGAGAGTGTGTCTGCCAACTGCCATAGAGAGTAATTGATACAGAAAAATGGTTGTAACTATCAACATCTGAAATCAACGTGCTTTCTCAGCTCTGCTTCAGGGCTCCAATTCTTTCTCAAGCAGCCACTTTACCTCTTATCTCTAAACTAATAAAATACTTATTTTCTAATATCATCCTTATGGCACTAAGCTCTGTTGCTCTGGGTCCAGTTGTTTGTTGACCCCCTAGAACTCCCAACTCCTGGAGAGTTTCTCCTTCTTTTTTGGCAGACTCCCTCTCAGCCCTGTCTGCACCAGGTACAAAATGATCTATGGGTTCCGATTCACTCACAACAACAGTTCATGAGCCCCCATGGATGGATGGAGCTTTCCTTTGCCTCCACGTACCCTGTCTTTATGTTGCATGGACATATATGTTTTGAGGTTGTATATGCCATTAGAATGGGAGCTTCTTGAGGGCAGAGGACTGTTTCTGTCTTGCTTTTTCTTCCCAGCACTCAGCACAGTGCCTGGCACATAGTGGTTGTTTAGTAAGTCTTTTGGGCTAATTATGAACTCCCTAGCCATCCAGAAGTCACAATGAATGCAAAGCAAAGGTATTGAATGAAACATTTTCCCCCCTGACATAGGGCATGTGCTCATACAGATACACACAGTGTCAGTGGTGAGAATGGGCATGCGTAGGGATCATGCAGAATGACTCTGAATGATGGCTTGGCTCTCAGTGGGCCTGCTCCTCCCTGAGCCCAGGCTCTTCCTTGACATTCATTGGTCCTCCTCACTGGATGAAACGTCTTCATCTGAGCTTCCAATCTGCTGGGTGAAAGTGGCCAAAATCCATGATCAGTCCAGATTGACATAGTTTCTGTGTGCAAGGAACTAGGATAAGGGGAGAGGTAGGAAAAACATGGCCAAAACGGTCCTTGCTCCCAAAGTTCTTACATTCTAGTGAGGGAGACAACCAAGAGTCAGTAGATGGAAGGCAGTCTCGGAAGGGAAGGCATTCCTAGCTGGGAGGCTATAGGAAGGGTGCCTCGAGGACAGTGGTGCTTGATTTGGATATGAAGACGCCGGGGATTCTAAGAGAGGCATAGGAGAGAGAGAGATGGAGACAGAGAGAAAGAGAGACAGAGACAGAGACAGAGACAGAGAGACAGAGAGAAAAAGACAGACAGACAGCCAGAGAGAGAGAGACAGAGAGAGAGAAAGAGAGACAGAGAGAGACGGAGAGACAGAGAGAGAGAGAGGGAGGGAAAGAGAGACAGAGAGAGAGAGAGGGAGGGAAAGAGAGACAGAGAGAGAAAGACAGACAGACAGAGAGAGAGACAGAGAGAGAGAGAGAGAGAGAGAGAGACGGAGAGACAGAGAGAGAGAGAGGGAGGGAAAGAGAGACAGAGAGAGAGAGAAGGAGGGAAAGAGAGACAGAGAGAGAGACACAGAGAGAGAGAGAGAGAGAGGGAGGGAGGGAGGGAGGGAGGGAGAGAGAGAGAGAGAGAGAGAGAGAGAGAGAGAGAGAGAGAGAGAGAGACAGAGAGAGAGAGACAGAGAGAGAGAGACAGAGAGAGAGAGACAGAGAGAAGGGGAGGTGGAGTGAGCAAGAGAGAAAGAGCATTCCAGACTTGGGGGATAGCCAGTACAAAGACACAGAGAGGCGTGACAATGGGCCAATGTGGCTAGACTGGAGGGTATCTAGATTGGGGGTAGGAATGGGTAAGAAGGGGACTGGTAAGGGAGAAAGGGGCCAGACTGGGAAGAGCTTTGAATGCCAAACAGAGGACTTATATTGAATCCTAGGAGTAACAGGGAGCCATTGAAGTTTATTGAGTGTGTAGGGGAAGGTGACATGGTTCCGATGTGCCTCCATAAAGTTGGACTGATGGCTTTTTAGTTCAAGCCAGCATTCCCCCTTAACAAAAGCCTCCCAGTCAGCACTTGGTTTCCAATTATTCCCTATTACTTGTAAGATTAAAAAAACCCAACCTCCTCTGTTTCACGTGTTATGCTGCTCACAACATGACCTCTTCCTATTTTTTTCCGTTTTCTTACATATTAGTAGTAGTAGTAGTCTCTCGGTAACCGAGGATGACGATTGTCTGTGCGTTTTCATCTGTGATGTAGATGAGTGTGCACAAAGACACTTGTGCGTGAAGGAGATTTAAGTGGAAAAGTCAATGCACAGAGACAGTCCCACTCTCTTGGCGTTGGAAGCCTGGGTCCAGTGGCATGAAAAGTCGTTACACCTGGAGACTTCCTCAGCTGCATTGGATGGCTGTGTTGTCTTTTGAGCTCCAACATGCCCTGAGCACTCCACAGTGCTTTGCTGCGTCGCCATCTCAGCCATTGAACCTTCTTGTTGGTTTCTTCCGTCTGTTCAGCCGAAGCAGTCTTCACATGCTGGGTGAGCAAAGCCCTAGTTCACCAGGGGTCGACGACCCGATGGCTACCCTCACAAGGTTTAGCCGGCCCGTCGAAGCCGTTGCCCGGGATGTGGCCACTGCTGCATGCTAGCAGCTACTGGGAGCCACAAGTGAGAGCTGGGTGTCAGGTGAGGGTCAGAGGCTGGAGAGCTGCCCTAGGAGGGCACGACAAGCCCTCCATACCAGAAATACTACCCCTCCCTGATCACCCCATACACCCCATATTTCTTACATATTATTCCTTTCTATACATGGTATGGTCTAGCTATATAAGCTTAGGTGTTATGCCTCAAATAGGATACTTCATTTCCATTCTCCAAGCCTTTGCTCAGGCGCTCCCTCATGCCTGGAACGCTCTTCCCTCTCGCCTCCATCTCTTGGAACACAGGATTCCCTTTAAGAGTTGATTCAAGCACCAGCTTTTGTGGAAAGCTCATCTCCGCCCAGCTGCCAGTCGGTTATCTAGATTCAGAGGTCCAGCTCTAATTTGTAGGAAGCTGTTTTTCTGTAGAAGATCTTCCTTTTGCCTTGGGGAGCTCTTTGCTCCTGTCTGAGGTTTTGTACTTCCCTTTTTAGGGCTCTTCTTTCCTTTCGCCATTTCTTCTGCCTCTGGTTTGTCTTGTGATCTGCTTTTGCAACTCTTCCCGGAGTCTCAGTCTTTCACATTTCCTTTGAGGCTTCACGCATTTCCATTTTGTCTTGCTAGTCTCTTCTGGGCCTGCGTTCTGCTCTTCCCTGCTGCCCGCATCCGTTTCCAGGGTCAGCCTTGTTCTTTGGTTTTGGCTCATTTTGGTGAGCTTTTTCTCTTCTCTTCTCTGATAGGTTGAAGCTCAGCTGAGTGTGTGTGTGTGTGTGTGTGTGTGTGTGTGTGTGTGTGAGGCAGGCTGGGAGCATTCCTTCTGCCATCTTGGTTCTGGCAGCAGAACTATGTATCTCCATGTGGATGTTTTGCTTCTCCTGTTGGATGTAAACTTCTTGAAGCTACTTCATTTTTCATCTCTCTCTCCACCACGTGGAACAGTGCCCAGCGCTCCATGAATGCTGGCTAATTGGCTGCTTAGAGGGGATTTCCTGGGTCTTCTTTTCTAGCCCATGTGCCTCTCTGCCTGCCCTCCTCACTCCAAGGGGAGCCCAGTTTCTAGACCTCTTGAGTTCATCATCATCTCCCTAGGGAAGGGACCCGGGTTGGAATGTAGGGACTCCAAGGCACAGATCTATCACTGATTTGCCAGATGACCTTGGACAAGTCATCTCCCTCTTAGATTATTTCTTTGTTTTTTTAATTGAAAGTTTTTATTTAATGAATTAATTAAGAATATTTTTCCATGGTTACATGATTCATGTTCTTTCCCTCCCCTTCCCCCCCCCCCCACGGGCACTTCCACATCTTAAAGCCTCAGTTTCCTCTTCAGCAAAATGGAGATGACACTTGTGGAGAGGGTGACTGTGGGGAGCCGAGGCAAGAGGCAAGAGGTGAAGATCAAGGACTTGGGTTCACATTTCATTCTTAGGGGCACAGTGTGTAAGACTGCTAGGTTTGGAGTTGGGAGGTCCTGGGTTCAAATCTAGCCTCATATGCTTCCTAGCTGTGTGACCCTGGGCAAGTCGCTTCACCGCAGCCTTAAAGTTTTTAGTAGGACGGAAAGGTGGGGCTTAAAAAGAAAAGGTTCCATTCGGGCTACTTCCAAAGCGGCAGCCCCGGGAGCCCTCAGCAAGGTTAAAGGCTGAAGCCCTGCCTTCGAGGATGATCGCTACCTACCGAGGGACTCCCAACAGTTCAGTCTGGGCAGCTGAGGCCAAAGCACGCGGGGAGCCCACTCTGCCCGCCAGCGAGCGAAGGAAGGAAGCCCAGGCTGCACACGGAAGGTTCCAGCTTGGGGGCGCAGCAGGGTGGTTGGTCCGGCGGCCGCAGTGGCTGGAGCCAGGGAGCCGACCCCCTGCAGGATGGCTTCAGGGGCTGGCTGCCTGGGATGGCCGCCCAACCAGGGCGCACGTGAGGCCCGCACATCAGCCCTCCTTGGGGGAGGCAGGGGCACCCACAGGGTTCTTTCCCTATAAATAAGCGCACGGCGTGTTATAAAGCGCTCCCAGCTCTGGGGAGGGCGCGGCCCGGGGGTCGGGGCTTCGGAAAGGCCTCCCAAGAGGAGCCCGCCCTGGAGCTACCCAGAGGCGGAGGTGAGGAGGGAGAGCAGCCCAGCACAGGCTGCAGCCCTTGTGCCTGGGGTTGGGGGGGTGCGGAGCTGGCTAGAGGGTAACCGGCCTCGGAGGAGCGACGTGAGCCGGCTGGCCGGGGGCTTAAATCCCCCGGAGCCCATCCCTCCACTCGCAGGGGAAGATCTCCTCAGCCGAGCAGGAAACAAAGAGGGCTCTAACTTTTCACCTAGTGGAGCTGGCCCTGCCCCCGGGGCCCAGGACACCAGCCCGGGAGGGCAGCCCGGTGCAGAGAGGGAGCTGTCCACCCGTGCATCGATCAGCTCTGCAGACGGCAGCTGGCCGCGGGAGGCGGGCTCGGTGGGCCCGGGAGCAGAGGGGGGCCAACGTCACGTGCCCCCCCCCCCCCCCCGCGGCTCAGGCCGAGGGAGGCCGCAGTCTCTGCAGCTCGGCCGCCGCCACCTTGTCCCCAGTGTCCTTGGCCGACCCACTGGGGGGGGCATGGTGCCTCCCAGCGGGGGACACAGGTGAGCCGTGACCGCTGAGGACTCCTCGGAGGAGGTGTCCAGGCCCCGGGAGGTGGGGCAGCCAGGTAAGTGCGCGGGAGGCGGCAGGAGGGATGACAGGGATGGGGACGTAACTGGGGGCTCGGACGCCGGGGTCCTGAACTGAGGTGGTCGGATCAGCGGGAGCAGGTCAAGGGGATTGCGGGTGGGCTGCGGGTATCCAGCCAGAGGGAGGTGCGAACTGCTCCCTACCCTCCCCCGCCAGGCCCTCCCAGGCGGGGCGGGGCGGGGCGGGGCGCAGTCTGGGCCCGCAGCTGGGGGGCCATGGGGGCCCGGGTCTGGCTCCCTCATTCCAGGGGGGGAGGGGAAAGGGTATCCGGCTCCAGACCCCGCCTCCGCTGCGAAGCGGACTCCTTTCCAGGTGCGTTTCCCGCCCAGCATCCCTTCATCCCGGCTCCAGCATCCACGCTCTCCCTCTAACTCGTGCCCTAGACCCTGAGCCCCGCCATGGCCCGAGGAGACGCCCCGGAGGATGGGTGAGCCCGAACGCGGGGCGCGGGGTGCGGGGCGCGGACACCCTGGGGGCGGACCGAGAGTCCCCTGCACGGAGCTGCGCGGTGGAGAGCGGACTACAACCCCCATGGGCCCTGCGGCCCGGGCCATCCTGGCCAGCGCCGAGGCTTCCTGGGAGTTGTAGTTCACAGTCTCGCCGCAGGGCGGGGGATGCTCCAGGTTGCTGACTCCCCCCATCTTCTCCCTGTCCCCACAGCTACCACCTAGTCGGGACCAGCTTCTTTATCCTCGGCTTGGGGACCCTGCTGCCCTGGAACTTCTTCATCACCGCCATTCCAGTGAGTGATGCCAGGAGAAGGGCGGCCAGCGGTAATGCGGCTGTATTCATATTCCCCGATGGGGACCTTAGAGGCCATCCCAGCCAACTCTCATTTACCCGAGGGAGCAGTGACTTGGCCAAGGTCTCACGTAGAGGGAGAGGAAGTTGCCCAGATCCTTTCCCCTTACACTCTTGTGGGCTTAGGCTTCCAGCTTCTCAGGCTCCTCAAACCCAACCCCGGGGCGATGTGGGGGCCTCGGGCTGCAGACTAGCAGGGTCCCCATCTGGCCAGTCAGGAGACTTCACCAGGGAGGTGACCCCGGCTTCCTTCTCCATCCCTCTCAGTACTTTCAGGCTCGGCTGGCCATCGTCAACATCACAGGAGAGCCCTCTGGAGCCAACATCACAAGCCCTGGAGATGCCTTCAACTTCAACAACTGGATGACTCTCCTGTCCCAGCTCCCTCTCCTGCTCTTCACCCTCCTCAACTCTTTCCTTTACCAGTGGTGAGCTCTCACTTCCCTGGGGAGCCTCCGCCCGGCCCCATGACCCCCCTCCATCCCCGCTGGGTGCTGGGCCCACCTCGGCCCCTCCGTGAGCTCCACCCGCCCATGAACACCTCTCCGAGGCCGGCTCTTTCTGGGGCCCAGCTGGTTCTGTTCCCTCACAGCATCCCAGATATGGTGCGCATTCTGGGCAGCCTCCTGGGCATCCTTCTGCTCTTCATCCTGACCGCCACCCTGGTCAAAGTGGACATGAGCCCCGGCCTCTTCTTCTCTATCACCATGGCCTCCATCTGGTTCATCAACTGTGAGTACCCCAAAGTCCGGACTCTCCAAGGAGGTTCCCCAGCCCAACCTGCCATGGCCAGAGCTGGGGGAGAACAGGGAGGGCCAGAGTGGGCTGGACCTTAGGACAAAGAACCTAGAACTTCGGAGCTGAGGCAGACTGTAGAACCCAGGACCTTAGAACCAAGAACCACATGGAGACCCTCAGGGCTGAGAGAGCTTAGAACCTCCCAGGAGGGAACGGAGAGCAGAACACCAGGGCCGAGAGAGCTTAGAACCTCCCAGGAGGGAACGGAGCGCAGAACACCAGGGCCGAGAGAGCTTAGAACCTCCCAGGAGGGAACGGAGCGCAGAACACCAGGGCCGAGAGAGCTTAGAACCTCCCAGGAGGGAACGGAGCGCAGAACACCAGGGCCGAGAGAGCTTAGAACCTCCCAGGAGGGAACGGAGCGCAGAACACCAGGGCCGAGAGAGCTTAGAACCTCCCAGGAGGGAACGGATCGCAGAACACCAGGGCCGAGAGAGCTTAGAACCTCCCAGGAGGGAACGGAGCGCAGAACACCAGGGCCGAGAGAGCTTAGAACCTCCCAGGAGGGAACGGAGCGCAGAACACCAGGGCCAAGAAAGCTTAGAACCTCCCAGGAGGGAACGGAGCGCAGAACACCAGGGCCGAGAGAGCTTAGAACCTCCCAGGAGGGAACGGAGAGCAGAACACCAGGGCCGAGAGAGCTTAGAACCTCCCAGGAGGGAACGGAGCGCAGAACACCAGGGCCGAGAGAGCTTAGAACCTCCCAGGAGGGAACGGAGAGCAGAACACCAGGGCCGAGAGAGCTTAGAACCTCCCAGGAGGGAACGGAGCGCAGAACACCAGGGCCGAGAGAGCTTAGAACCTCCCAGGAGGGAACGGAGCGCAGAACACCAGGGCCGAGAGAGCTTAGAACCTCCCAGGAGGGAACGGAGCGCAGAACACCAGGGCCGAGAGAGCTTAGAACCTCCCAGGAGGGAACGGAGCGCAGAACACCAGGGCCGAGAGAGCTTAGAACCTCCCAGGAGGGAACGGAGAGCAGAACACCAGGGCCGAGAGAGCTTAGAACCTCCCAGGAGGGAACGGAGCGCAGAACACCAGGGCCGAGAGAGCTTAGAACCTCCCAGGAGGGAACGGAGAGCAGAACACCAGGGCCGAGAGAGCTTAGAACCTCCCAGGAGGGAACGGAGCGCAGAACACCAGGGCTGAGAGAGCTTAGAACCTCCCAGGAGGGAACGGAGAGCAGAACACCAGGGCCGAGAGAGCTTAGAACCTCCCAGGAGGGAACGGAGCGCAGAACACCAGGGCCGAGAGAGCTTAGAACCTCCCAGGAGGGAATGGAGCGCAGAACACCAGGGCCGAGAGACCTCCCAGACCACAGAACATGGCCTGCCAGGGCTGGAGGTTCAGAGGAGGGTCGAGTTGTTCCCGACTAATCCTCCGTGTAAAATGTGTGTTCCTTTATTTCTCTTTGACGAATTACTGGGAACGGCACGGAGTGGACCCTCCATCCGCCCGAGGCCAGGGCGAGCAGGGCATGTCTGGGCCGCGACTTCCTCTGCCCGTACAGAGGACTCCCCCCCGCCGCAGACCCCTGGCCC
This sequence comes from Monodelphis domestica, assembly GCF_027887165.1. NCBI lineage: Eukaryota > Metazoa > Chordata > Mammalia > Didelphimorphia > Didelphidae > Monodelphis > Monodelphis domestica. The sequence goes on from NC_077232.1 coordinate 7,027,873, forward strand.
AGGGGAACGGGAAGGCGTCCCGGGCCCGGCTCCGCCGGGGCAGTGCCCAGCGTGACCACGGTCTGGCTTTCCCCCCAGCTTTCTGCGCCGTGCTCCAGGGCAGCCTGTTTGGGCAGCTGGGGGCCATGCCCCCCGCCTACAGCACCCTCTTCCTCAGCGGCCAAGGCTTGGCGGGGACCTTTGCTGCTCTTGCCATGCTGATGTCCATGGCCAGTGAGTGCGGGCACTGTGCTGGGCACGGCTGGGAAGGAGGCGGGGCTGGACCTCCCGGGAAAGCGGAACAGGGTGGGAGTCGGGCTGGCCGGGCACCGAGGGCCACATTGGTCAGCCCTGAGAAGGTGCTGGGCAGCCCTTGGTGGGCAGCCGGGTGCGGGCCGAGGCTCCGACACAGGCAGGCAGCCCAAGGGAGGCCCCGTTGCCATCGCAGGTGGAGTGGATGCCCAGACCTCTGCCCTGGGCTACTTCATCACCCCGTGCGTGGGAATCCTGGGCTCGATCGTCTGCTACCTGTCCCTGTCGCATTTGGTGAGCCCACCTCCCTCTCCAGGGCGGCGCGGGGAGCCCTCCCCTGCTTAGCCATGTGCAGAAGATGGGCCGGAAATCCCGTCTGGGGAGCGCCGGCAGAGGCTCCCGCTTGGGGTGTCCCGAGCAGGCGGAGTCAGGAAGCGGGAGATCCCAGCAGCGTGCTTTCTCCAAGGGGGGCCCCGATTCCCCAGCTGTTGGGCAAAGGAGGGGGGCGGGGAGGGGCCCTCCCGGGGCTGGTCCTGCCCGTCTCCTCTAGACTTCCCGTGCAGCCAGGGGACCCCTCTGGGCGTCTCTTCCTGGCCTCTGCTTCCCTGGGGCCAGCTCCATCGTGCTGTGGTTGGGCCCTCACGGCTCCCTTCTCCGGCCTTCCCTCACCTCTAAAACGAGAGGCGGGCCTGGAGCTCCCTTCCGGCTCGGGGCCAGGCTCAGCGCTATGAGGCTGGCGCTCTGAACTGTGTCAGGGAAGGCCCAGGGCCCAGCGGAGTCCTCGGCCTTCACCAAGGCCGGCTCGGCGTGTCCCCGCAGGAGTTTGCCCGATACTACCTGGACAAGAAGGCGCCCCACCCGCAGGCGTCCGAGCTGGAGACCCGGGCCGAGCTGCTCCAGGCGGGTGAGCCGGCTTTGGGCCAGTGTGCCAGGGCGGGGCAGCCCGGTGCGCGGAGAAGGGAGGCACGTGGGGGAGGAGAGGGAAGACTCCAGTGACGGGAAATTGGCGCCTCTGACCGAAATAGGAACGTTTGGCAAAGGAGGGTTTGCGGAGGGCGAGCACAAGTGCGGGTCAGCATGGGCTGAGCCTGGGACATCCTGTTTGAAATGTCCATCAGCCTCCCGGAGATCTGGGACCGCCTCTCGGCCCCCGATCTGTGCTCTTCGGGCCCCCTTTCCCTGAGCCACCCCCGATCTGTGCTCTTTGGGGCCCCCTTTTCCTGGGCCGCCCCTGATCTGTGCTCTTCGGGGCTCCCTTTTCCTGGGCTGCCCCCGATCTGTGCTCTTTGGGGACCCCTTTTCCTGGGCCTCCCGGAGATCTGGGACCCCCTCTTGGCCCCCGATCTGTGCTCTTCAGGGCCCCCTTTCCCTGAGCCACCCCCGATCTGTGCTCTTTGGGGCCCCCTTTTCCTGGGCCGCCCCTGATCTGTGCTCTTCGGGGCTCCCTTTTCCTGGGCTGCCCCCGATCTGTGCTCTTTGGGGACCCCTTTTCCTGGGCCTCCCGGAGATCTGGGACCCCCTCTTGGCCCCCGATCTGTGCTCTTCAGGGCCCCCTTTCCCTGAGCCACCCCCGATCTGTGCTCTTTGGGGCCCCCTTTTCCTGGGCTGCCCCTGATCTGTGCTCTTCGGGGCCCCCTTTCCCTGAGCCACCCCCAATCTGTGCTCTTCGGGGCCCCCTTTTCCTGGGCCCCCTGGTCTAACCAAGCCCACGGCGGGAACAGTAGTTTGTTGACTGCCAGGCTGGCTGAGGCTTCAGCCTGGCTCGCCTTGTCTTCCCCAGATGAGAAGAATGGCTTTCCTGGGAGTCCCCAAAAGGCAATGCTCGCCCTGGAGATGGAGCCGGAGAAAGCGCCTCAGCCCGGGAAGCCTTCCATCTTGGTTGTCCTCAGAAAGGTTTGCCCCACAGCCCAAGCGGAAGGAAGGAGACCAGCTCCCAGGAGCCTCCGGGGCTCGGGCGCCCTCCTGCCCGGCCTTCCTCACTGAGTGGGCGGCTGGGAGTGGGGATGGTGGTGGGGGTTGCCCCTGCCCCACCAGACGCAGAGCCTCCTGCTTTGCAGATCTGGCTGATGGCTCTGTGCATCGTCCTGGTCTTCACGGTCACCCTGTCTGTCTTCCCGGCCATTACCGCCATGGTGACGAGCTCCAGAGGCCCCGGAAAGTGGAGTGAGTGGCAGAAGGGCTGGCGGGGACCACGGCGAGCAACTGAGGCCAGGGAGAGGACTGTGGGGGAGGAGGACAGCCGGCGGGGGTCAGGGCAGAGCCGTCAGGACAGTCGAGGGAGGAAGGGCAGAAGTCTCCAAGGTTAGGACCACAGGGCCAGAGAAGCCGGGCGCCTAGTGGATAGGGGGGTGCACTGGGGTCTGGAAGGCCTCCAGGCCCAAACACTTCCCGACTGAGTGACCCTGTGCAAGTCATTCCCCTGCCCAGGCCTCCGTTTCCTCATCTGTAAAATAACGGGATTGGACTGGAAAGCCCTTTCCGTCCTTGGACCGAGGATCCTTTGAGCCACGACACTTACCCGAGGTCAGGGTGGGGGAGGCCGCAGCTCTCCCCTGAGCCTCTGGACCCTCTCCCTTCGCCAGGCCAGTTCTTTAACCCCATCTGCTGTTTCCTGCTCTTCAACACCATGGACTGGTTGGGGAGAAGTATGACTTCCTACTTCCTGTGGGTGAGTGCCGCAGGCCTGGGGGAGGGCGACAGCCACAAAGCTGGTGGTCAGCCGTGGCCGTGGCTGGGAACGGTGGGGAGCTGGGCTGGCTCCCGGCCCTCCCCGGCCTTCTGTAAAGTGAGGGCCGGGCCTGGAGGGTCAGCGCTGGGCCTTCAGGGGCGCCTTCTTCCTGTGGGATGCTGGAGGTGACGGAGAGGGCGCTGTGCTGCTCTTGGCCCCCAGCCCGATCGGGACGGCCGCCTGCTGCCGCTGCTGGCCTGCCTCCGTTTCCTGTTTGTTCCCCTCTTCATGCTGTGTCACGTGCCCGAGCGGGCCCACCTGCCCGTGCTCTTCCCGCAGGACGCCTGCTTCATCACCTTCATGCTGCTGTTTGCCCTCTCCAATGGCTACCTGGTGTCTCTCACCATGTGCTTAGCTCCCAGGTGAGCGGGGGGGAAGGAGAGGAGGGGAGCCCCCAAAAGCTCCTCCCTGGGCACGGTTGGAGAGACCCCTGGCCTGAGAAGGGCCTTGAGTGCGAGCCCCGCCATTAAGGAGCCAACTGGATGACTTTGGGCAAGTGTCTTAGCCGCCCTGGACTTTGTTTCCTCGTCTGTAAAAGGGAAGGGCTTGGACTAGGCGGTCCTTCAGGCCCCTTCCTGTAGCCCTGGAGAGCATCCCTGTGGGGAGGAGCGTCACGTGGGAGGTGGAGATCCAGGGAGGGAGACGCCAGAAAGGGCTCAGACGTGGACTTGACCCCAGGAGACAGGAGAAGCCCCTCGTGATTACGCTCCCCCCTTGGGGGAGTGAAAGAAGGAAGGAGTCTGGGCTGAGGGAGCAGCTTCGGGACGTTTCCTCAGAGGCCGGAACCGTCGCAGACCTTTCTGGAAGGGACCCTAGACTAAGGCTTGGGCCATCAGATCAGCACCGGGGCTTCTGGGCCCTCCCCCTCCCACTGGATGGAAGGGTACCTACCTGGGAGCCCGGCGACCGGGAAGCCAGGGGTGCCCACGGGTGGGGAATGCCGTGCAGGCCCTGTTCTAATCGCTGCTTTCTCCCTCCTTCCTAGGCGGGTCCTGCCCCATGAGAGTGAGGTGGCTGGAGCTCTCATGACCTTCTTCCTGGCCCTCGGCCTCTCCTGTGGGGCCTCCCTCTCTTTCCTCTTCAAATCCCTATTGTGAGGCGCTCCGTTTCCTCCCTGCTTCTACGGGGCCGGAGCCTTCCCGGGACTGGGGCTTGGGGGAGGAAGGAGCGGAGAGCCTGGAGCAGGTCCTAGACGGGTGACGGAGGAGCAAGAAGCCGGGGTGACAGAGGCAAAGAGATCTCCACGACTGCGCTGCTCACCTGGAGGATTCCTAGCCAGGAGCTGCTCCCAGCAGCCGCTTCCCTCTCCACGTGGCAGACTTTTAACCGATTGTGGTAAAGGGGGTAAAAGGCCCCCAGCTTTTCCTGGTCCCGAGACAGTCCTCCAGGAGCTCTTAAAGGGGGCTATTTGGCCACCTGGCTGGGGTGGTATAAGTGCTGACCTGCCTGGACGCAGGGGGATGGACCTGATGACCCTTGGTGGCTTTAGGTTTCTGTAGTTTGCAGAACCCCTTTGGGAACCTACTCTGGGAATTTCTTTGGAGATCTTTATTTTGGGATCAGCCTGTAACGTGAACCTGTGGGGGAAACAATGCCCCGTTTTGCCCTGATTCCCTAACTTGCCTGCAAAAGTATTACTGGTGGGGTCTTTGCCAAAGGTGGACTGAGCTTCTGCTGTTGTAAGTAGCCGAGTTAATGACTGGGGTGGCCGCCGCTCCTGACTTGGAGCTCAGAGAGTGAGTCCCCGTTTCAGGGCTCCAGGGCTCGTCCTGGGAAGCCCTCTTTGCTCCATTACTCTGGCCATTGGATAGAGAAGGTCTGGGATAGAAAAAGCAGGGGGAGGTCAGAGGAACTCAGCCAATCAGTAAGCATTAAGGGCCTCCTATGTGCCAGGCTCCGTGTTGGGTCCAGACCTGTCCTCAAGGAGTTTCCTTCTATAATGAAAGATAAGCACAAACTGGGGACAAAGTGTTAGAGACTGGTAGGGATGGGGCCTTGCCAGTGACTCAGGGGAAAAGCAGCCACGATTCTGCCCAGAAGCCCTATCTCCCGTCCGTACTAGGAGCTAGCACCCTGGGTCCCTTGTTCCTGCTGTTGCCAAGATGCTTCCTCCCCGATCCTGGGTCAGGACCAGTCTGGAGCCCAGAGTTCCTGCCTCCTGCTTGGTGCTGTCACACCTCCCAGAACCCGTTTCCTTTTTTCTGTAGGTGGCATCTTACCTCTGCCAGGCTGTGCCCCAGGTACTCAGCCTCTAAGCAGGATGCCATTACATTTCCTCTTCTGTTCTGTTCTCTTACATTTACACAGAGGATTGGTGCCTTCTATCTTCAAGGTACTTCCGCCACCACCTCAGAACCCTCTCTCACGACACACAGCGTCACAATGAACACTTCCTGGGTGAGGCAGGCATTGTCCCCATTTGAATGGGCATCTGAGAAAAATGGGGAGTCCCCGTCCTTCCAGAGCAGAATTCCATTCACTTAGCAAACATTTATCAAGCGCCTAGTATATGCATGAGGGAGACACAAAGTGAAAACAGGCCCTGTATTTGGGGGTTTTATAGTCTGGTTGGGGGAATTAAGACGCAAGCACAGATAATCAATATGCATTTATTAAGTGCCTACTATGTGCTAGGCACTGTGCCAAGGGCTGACAATTATTATGAAAAATTAAAATGAGAGTCTCTTCCTGTCTGCTGGAGGAGACAGCATGTTCACAGATAGAGAATATTTGCAGGACAAAGATAGCGCTGGGGAGGGGCTTTAACTGTTTTATTAAGTGTATCAGGGAGGGACAAAGTGTTAGCTGACCTGGGGGGCTAGGGATCTGGAAGGCATCCCAGACAGGCAAACCAGGAGAGAAGGACTCGAGGCATGGGATAACAGGGCAGCAGGAATGATAGCACCGGGGCATGAGAACTTATGACTGGCACATAGTAGGTGCTTCAAATGAGTTTATTGATTGATTCTACCCGAGGGATGAGGAGCAGACCAGTGTGTGGAGACCAAATCAACTAGCATTTATGTATTAAGCACCTACTATGTGCCACACCATGGGCCAGACAAATGGGAAAAGAAGTCCCTGCTCTCAAGGAGCTTACAGTGAATGAGAAGAAAGATACACCAACAGCTAGGTGCAGACAACAGGATCCATTGGAGATCAGCAAGAGAGGGAAGGCTCTGGGCCTCAGTTTACCCACATAATGAAAAAAAGGTAGCTAAGTTCAGTGGTTTCCATGGCGCCACGTGACTGAGGCATCTGTGCCCCAGGCTAAGCCTCCCCCCTTTCTCCCCCCAGGGAGCCCCAGGCCAGCCACCCCAGCACTTGTGGATGGGAATGATGGTGTTGGAAATAAATGATTGACTTTTTACATCGTGTCTGGCTGTTTCTGCTTCTTCCGGAAATGGCTGCTCACCCCCTGGTGCAGCCTTTCGCCCTGGGCTTGAGCCTGCTTCGGTCCGGGCAGGGCCCTGTGCTGGCCCTCAACACGAGCTAAACTGATGCTTGGTGGGCCAAGCCCTGGGAGGAGGCCCTGCCCTTGCCAAAGGGCAGCCGGGCAGCCCAATGGAGAGAGTGCGGAGCCTGGACTCGGGGAAACCGGGTTCCAATCTGGCCTCAGGCAGTGGCTAGCTGTGTGACCCTGGACAAGTCACTTTACCTTCTTTGCCTCCATTAAATGAGCTGGAGAAGAAAGTGGCAACCCCCTCCCGGACGGCTGCCAAGAAAACCCCAAACGGTCCCAAAGAGCCAGGCACGCCAGGAATGGCTGGGGGCAGCCGGTCTCGTGGGGCGAACACTCATTGAGCTGAGTGCCCAGGAGCTGGCATGACCGTGCCAGGGCAGACCCGGCCCCCCTGCCTCGGAGATGGGAAGCCTCCATGATTGAGGTCAGTGAAAGGCCCAGAGGGAGCCAGACGGTGGCCGACCTGGGCTCGGGAGAGCTTGGGCCGGCCCCGTGAGACACAGGAGTGAGTGAAGCATGTCGTCATCTCGAAGCCCGGGGACCCACCCAAGAGGCAGCGGCTCCTGCCCTCGGGGAGCTTTCCCTGGAAAGGGGGGAGCCCCGGGGAGGCTGGGATGGACGGTCCCCCAGTGCTCAGTGGCTGGCCTCTTCTTTAGTGGCCTTTCCACAGAGGCTGAACCATAGTCGCTGGGCTGGAAGCAACCTCACTCCCAGGGCTCTTGGACTGTTTCCGTCAGGGTCCGAGAGGGGCCAGGGCGGCGCTGGGGGGCTCTGACTGGCACTTGCCGCCCCCCAGCTCTCCCTCAGGAGGTCTAGCTACTTCCCACACTAGCTGTGTGGCCTTGAGCAAGTCCCTTGAACTCTGAGCTGAAGTTCCTCACCTAGGGGAGGGGATGGCCTCTCTGGACCGCTTCCTGCTGTGGATTTGGACCCTAATCACGAGATCCTGCTCAGATCTTTCTTTGTTAAGGTGGCTGGGCAGGGAGGGGGGGGTTGGGGGGGCGGAAATGACAGAGGTAAGGACTCAAATAGGCAGGCAGCCATCCAATGTGTTGGACTTTTTTTTTTTTAAGAAAACCCTTTTGCACCCCAAAGTCCACCTTCCACCACTTCTGAGCCACAGAAGTCCGGCTGCTCGGTGTCGGGCTGTTGTCCCCACGAGCCACTTCGTGAGGCTTTGTGTGACCCCGAGGAGGGTGGGCCATGCTTCCTGAGCCCCCAAGGCGGAGCCCCTCCCCCTGTGGTGACCGCCGAGGGGCACTGCACACGCCCTGTCTGGCCCGTCTCTCTGCAGAGCCCCCAGACCTCCGGTGGTACGTTCTTGTGGCGACCACGAAGCGTGTTTACACACACTCATACATGCGGCTCTGGTTCGCATCCTTTGACTCCCGGCCGTCTGCCTTTCGGTGAAAGCAGGAGACGGGCTGGACCAAAGGCTGTAGGGATGGAGGAAGTGGGATGGAACCGGGTCCTGGAGCAAAGCAGGCCAGAACCGCAGAGTCCGGGGTGGAGACGGGAAAGGAGGTCCCGAGGCCGCTCAGCCCCGTGGGCCGGGCTTGCCCTTCTCTCCCTCCTCTAGCCAGGCCAATAAGAGGAATCTGGGGACACCGAGAAGAGCAGAGCAGCCACAGCCAAGAGAACGACATGGAAAGACAATGTCAAGGAAGGAGTCCCGGGGGCCGCTGGGTGGTCCAGCGGATAGAACCGGGTCCGAGTCTTTGCTTCCAGGTGGGAAAGGGAGCAGGAGGAAGCCGCCTGGGTGTGGAATGGGGAGAGCTCTGATTTCTGCCGGCTTTCGACTGGGTGACCACCCCAAGCCACTGAGGCAGCCGCTGAGCCTGGAGCCAGAAAGACCCAAGTTCAAATCCAGCTTCAGAGACAGCCTTGATGTATGGCCCTGGGCAAGTCACTTAAGCCCTGTCTGCCTGTTTCTTCATCTGCAGAATGGGGCTAGTAATAGCAATAGGGCCACCCTCCCAGGGTTGCTGTGAGGATCCAAAGAGATATTAATTGCAAAGGGCTTAGCCCAGGGCCCTCGGTCAGCCTCTTCAGAAATGTTAGCCGTTAATTCCATGAGCCTGCTGGGCCTTGGGTTCGAGCCCAGATCAAATTGGACTGGAATGATGGAGGTGGAGGAGTGCTTGGCTCTCAGTCAGGAAGACCCAAGTTGAACTCCTGCCTCATCAGGAGGCCCTGAACAAGTCACTTGACCAGTGCTCGGGGGTGCCTGTTGCCTTGGCTTGACTCAGTTTCCCTCCATGTAAAATGAGGATAGTAACAGCTTCACAGGATTGGAGTCCCACTGAGGTCTGTTAAGGACTTTGGCTCCCTCCCAGCACTGAGTGGGCTTGGCCTTGCCCCTGGCCTGCCTTGGGGATCCGGGAGTTCCCCAGTTCCCCTTCTCTTCCTCAGTTCCTAGGCCAGAATGAGGGGCTGCCCTGAGCTCTGCTTTGGCTTTAGGGGAGACAGACTGCCTTCCTGGAGCCCAGACTGCTCCGACTTTGGGGGGGGGGGGTCACACAATAAGGACTAGGAGCGGGAGTTGAACCCAGGTCCTGGGGCACCAGCTTCTGCTCTTTCCACCCAACAGGTACAGGGCTGCCTTGAGGCTCAATCTATGGACCTGCATTTATTAGGCTCCTACTGTGTGCCAGACCTCTAGGCGAGGAAGCCCCAAACAGAGGCCTCCCGACTCTTTTTTGTTCCCAGGGAGGGGAGTCTGGCGGGAGGGAAGGTCTGTGGAGAAGGATGCGCTCCAGCTGGGTCTGGAGGGCGGTGGTCCTCCGGGGGACTTGGGACTCGGAGCTCCTGCCCTCCCCAGGACCCATCCGCGTTTACTACACTCAAACCCAAAGCAAGTCGCCGCGCGGCCCCGCGAGCCTCGGGGTACAGGCGCGGGCAGGAGAGGCAGGCAAGGGTGCGCGGAGACTCATCAGAGGCAGCCTCGGGAGCGGGGCCTCACTTCTCCAGGCTCAAGACAGATGACGACCCAAAAGGGTGGCGGGATCGGGCTCCGCGGGGCGGCGGAAGGAGACTGCCGGCAGGGGGGCTGCCGGGGAGGTCTCGCTCTTTCCCTTAAAACCCCCGCCGGGGGAGGGGGGCTGCCGGGGAGGTCTCGCTCTTTCCCTTAAAACCCCCGCCGGGGCAGGGGACACCCGGAGGAAAATTACAGCTGCTCCGGGGCGGGCGGAAAAGGGAACGACGAGGATGGGATTCGAACCCACGCGTGCAGAGCACAATGGATTAGCAGTCCATCGCCTTAACCACTCGGCCACCTCGTCCCGCCGCGGGCTCGCTCCTCTCCGCAGCCCCTTGTCCCTGCGCCCGCCGGCAGCCCGCGCTGGGCGAGCCTCCTCCCTGGCCCCAAGCCCTCAGCGACTAGGAAGCGATGCGGGAACTTCGGCCCGGCCCGGGAGGCGTGTGGCAGGGCCAGGTGAAAGCGGGAGGGGGGAGGAGGAGGAGGAAGAGCTCCTCGCCTTCTTCCTGCCCTTCTCGGTCCCCAACCCAGTCCAACCTGCAAGTGAGCGCGGCCTCCCGCGGCCCCCTTCCCAGGAGAATGGTGGCAGCGGGGACCGCCGGGGGCCACGCTGTCACCCTGGGGTGAGGGAGGGCGTGTAAAGGCAGACCGGCACCGGCACCGGCCCGTCCCCCCGCAGGTCCTGGGGTACAGACTGGGTGCGCCCCCCCTTCCGCCCGCTACTTTCTGATTTTTTAACCAGGGGTGGGGAGAGGGGGATCGGGGCGCCCCCCGCCCCCGGTACCCGTGTTGGCCCCGGGGCGCGCGCGCGCACGCATGTACGTGTCCGCAGACCAGCACACGGGCTCTTTTTTCACGGGAGCACCGTGGCGCGGAGGCGCCGCGGCTGCAGTGAGTCCTCCAGCTGGGCAGAGGGCGAGCTCGCGCTCCCTGCCGGCTGCGCAGTGCCGGGGCAGCGACAGCTGCAGGAGCAGCTGCTGGAGGGGCAGGGACAGCGGCATCACCGTCCGCTCGGCTCGGCTCGGCCCCCCGCCGGGCCTCCCTCCCTCCGTTCCTCCGTCCTCCCTCGGTCCCGGGCTGCGCCGCCATGCCGATGCCGGGCGCGGGGGTGGCGGCGTTGGCGGCGGGCGGCGGCGGCGGGCACTCGGCGGCCCGCTGCTCGGCCTACAAGCTGGCGCTGGCGGCGCTGCTGGCTGTGGCACTGCTGCAGTTCGTCTACCTGTCGCTGCTGGCCGGACTGCACGGGCGCGAGCAGCGGCGCCGCTACGGGCAGCTGTTCCCCGGCGGGGCGGCCCTAGGTGCCAGCCTGCAGCGCCGCGCGGCCGAGAGCGCCAAGGAGCAGCTGCGCGCCGTGCTGGCCGCGGGGGGCGCCCTGGATGCCAGCGGCGACTACCGCGTGTACCGGCACGTGCTGGGGGACCCTTCGCGCCGGCCACGCGACGCCGTGCTCCTGGCCACCCACGCCAGCCTCAGCAATCTGGGCCACGTGGGCACTCTGCTGGAGCGCTGGGCCGGCCCGCTGGCCGTGGCAGTGTTCGCAGCGCGGCCCGAAGAGGCGCAGCTGGCCACGGTGCTGACGTACGCGCTGGGCGCCCTCTGCACCGAAGCCGTCCGGGACCGCCTCACCATGCACCTCGTGTGCCCCGCGCGCACCGAGGCTGCCGTGCCGGACCCCCGCGAGCCGGGCGAGTTCGCGCGCATCAGCAGCTGCACGGACGTGTTCACGAGCATGGGCGCCCGCAGCCGCTCGGGCCGCAACTACGCGCTGGCCACCAACGTCTCCTACCCCAACAACCTGCTTCGAAACGTGGCCCGGGAGGGCGCTGGCCACGCCCTCGTCGTGGACGTGGACATGGTGCCCAGCGAGGGGCTCTGGCCCGGCCTGCGGGACCTGCTGGCCCAGGGCGAGGGCAAGGCCGGCCGGGCGCTAGTTGTGCCTGCCTTCGAGATCCGTCAGGGGGTTCGGGTCCCCCGCACCAAGATCGAGCTGATGCGGTTCCTTAAGATGGGCCACGTGCGCCCCTTCTATGCCGAACTGTGCCCCCGATGCCAGGCGCCCACCAACTACACTCGATGGCTCACCCTGCCCCCAGGGGGCCCCCTGCGCCCTGCCTACCGGGTGACCTGGCAGGACCCCTGGGAGCCCTTCTATGTGGCCGGAGGCGCAGTGCCCTCCTTCGATGAGAGGTTTCGCCAGTATGGTTTCAACCGCATCAGCCAGGTGCCCTTCCCTGGGCCCCCTCTGTCAGGGGAGATGTTGGGAAGCCGGGCTTCTGGGGAGGGGAGGGGCCAGAAGGGGGACTAGTAAGAGCTGGGGGGGGCAGGACCCGGGTAACCCTTTCCCCTCCCCCTTCTCTGGCAGGCCTGTGAGCTCCACGTGGCCGGTTTCGAGTTTGAGGTGCTGAATGATGCTTTCCTGGTCCACAAGGGCTTCAAGATGCCGGGGGATTTCCACCCCCAGAAGGAGGCAGAGAATCAACGCAACAAAGTCCTCTTCCGCCAGTTCAAACAGGACTTGAAGATGAAGTACCCGGATTCTCCCAGGCGGTGCTGAGCTGCTGGCCCACCTACCAGGCAGCCTCCGCAGGCAGGGCTGGGGCCTTTGGCTCTTCAGGTTTCCCCCTCAAGCCTGTGGGAGGCACGAGGGGCTAACCCAGTCCTTCACCCTGGGGGTGGGCCTTTTTTAGGTGGGTGATGAGCACTGAGGTGACAAAGCCAAGAGGTAAGATTCCTTGTGGGGGCAGGGACAGGAAGGGGTGAGTGGGGACTTGGGGGGAAGAAATGAGCTTCAGTTCAGGAAGCTTGACTTGCGGGTTCGGAGAGAGCAGCCAAAAGGCCTTCATTCTTCTCCCTTTGCATATCCCTAGGTCCCTGCCCTTTGTCTCCACCACTTACCTTGGGCCACTCTCCTCCCCTCAGCACTAAAACGAGAGTTGGACTAGATGACCAAGGTCCCTTTCACCTCAGAATCTGAGGGTTTAAGGGAAAGAAGGAAGTTGGGAGTCCTGGATGATGGCCCCAGCACTGCCTCGGACTTGCTCTGTGACTTTGGCCAAATCCCTTCCTCTCTCTGAGTCTCAACTGACATGTCTGTAAAAGGAGAGAATTGGACTAGATGACCTGTAAGGTTTGGTACCTGGGACTGGTACAGCCCTGGGAATCAGAATGGGTGGGGAAGGAGCCCCATGGGTGAGAGGAAACCCCCATCCCAAACAGATGCAGAGCCAGGAGTTTTCATTTGGATCATAATATGCCAATAAACCAGTGTTCACGTGGACCAGTGTGCCTCGGTGTTGTTCCCTTCCAGCATGGGTGAACTGTGTGAAGTCACGACAGACCCAAGGTCAAATCACTGGAATAGCTTTGTACAAAACTTGAGGAGCCCATTTTGGAGCCTCAGTTTCCTCATCTGTAAAATGGGCAATAATGGTGTGTGTGGTAATTTTATCTCCCCGGATGGTCGAGAAGCCCAAAGGAGATAATGACTGGATGCTTTTTAACTCTGGGTATGTTTCTTTATTATGTCCCTTTCCCTCTAGGAACCTTGGTTTCCCCCTCGGTACAAAGCGGGGAATACCCTTAGAGGGCGGTGGGAGTGGCAGCTGCTCTCGCTGGTTTTCTGGGACCCGACCCCGGCGGGTCCCGGGGCTGCCTTCAGCCTGTTCTTCCACGGTCTTGGGCCACCACCACAAGTTAAAGGGCCAGGGGGAGCGTCCCCAGTTGCTATGGAAATATGGGGCCGCCTCGGCGTCCCAGAATCCCTCGCGGCCCGGCGCTCCTTGATGACGAACCCGGCAGTAGGTTCCCGCTCGCTCCTCGGGGGGCGGGGTCCAGCGCACTCGGCCCCTCCTCGGGGGGCGGGGCCTGGAGTCCGACTTCCGGGACACGGCCGGCTGCCGGCTGGGTCTGGAGAAGCGTCCATCCCGCCGCTGACTCCCGGAGCCGCCGCTGCCTGAGACGGGACCCCCAGCGAAAGGTTCGTCTTCGGCCTCGGCCCCGGCTCCCCCGCGGGGCGTGTGGTGGTAGCGCCCACCCGGGCGCGTTCAGTGACCCGGGACCAGACCTTTGCGCCGGGCGGGAGGAAGGTGGTTGGGGAAGCCCGGGGCGGGAGGGCACCGGGTGGCGAGCCCCAGCGCCGCGCCCGGGGACCAGTCCTTGGGCCTGTCCGAGAAATGGGCTCCCCTGGCCGGAGGGGCAGTGCACGGGACCCGCTGAGACCCAGGTCCACTTTGGCTCCTGGTTGGGGGGGGCCACCCGACGGCCTGGACGCCTCGGACCCCGCGCCCGGCCTGCCTCTCGCGGGAGGCTGAGCGCTGGGGGTTCCCATTACAAAAGAGGGACGGGGCTGCCTTCAGGGAGCTTGTGGTCTACGGGGAGGCTGGAGGGGGAGGGGCCCAGGCCGAGGAGGAGGAGGAGGGCTGAGCCCCTTCAATCAGACGGACCCCGGGGGAGCCGATGGGCTTTGGGCAGTGCGCAGCTTTCTGGGCCCGGGCTGTGGAGGGGCGGGTGGGGGAGGGGGCGCGGTCTGAGCTGACCATTGCCTCAAGCTAAGCGGGCTCTGGAGTTTGCTGGTCTCCCCCACGGTTCCCGGGGAGAGATAAGGGAGAAAACTACAATCTGCAACATTCTGGCCAGGACGTTTGGGTGGCCTTGGGCAGGAGGTCCGGGCTTTTGGCTTTTGTCCCTGCCTGGCTTCCCATCCTTATCATTTATGTGCAGAAACAGGACGTACCAGCACTGTGTTCAGTTCTGGGTGCTACCATTTATCATGCATAAATAAGCTGGAGAGTATCCAGAGGCCTTGGGTCCATATCCTATAAGGACCACCCCCGGGCAGCTGGGTGGCTCCATGGGTAGAGAGCCAGGCCTGGGAATGGGAGGTCCTGGGTTCAAATCTGCCCTTGTACACCTAGCTGGGTGACCTTGGGCAAGTCCCTAAACCCCCCTTGCCCACCCCTTACTGCTCCTCTGCCTTGGGACCCATACGCAGAATCAATTCTATGCAGGAAGTTAAGGGTTTGAGGGGAAATAAACGGCAGCATCACCAGTCACCGACTAATAAATATCAAGTGGCTTCTGTGTGCCAGGCACTGTGCTAAGCGCTGGGGATACAGACACAAAGGGCAGCCCTGGGGCCCACACGATAAAGCCCACCGTGGAGCTGGTGGAAAACGGGGGAGGTTGTCTTGAGCCCCCTCTTTAAAGGCCCAGGCGGGGCCAGGACTCCGCCGTTCTGCAGCATGAGATGGAGGGAACAAGACACTGGAGGAGAAGCCTGGGGAGGGAGGCTGGGAGAGTGCCTTGCAAGTGCTTTCCAGGTGGGAAACCAGGAGGAGGATCCGCCTTGTTTTGCTTGGCCTGAAAGGGCAGGACCTGGAGCATTAGATGGAATTGTGGAGGATGGAGGGGAAGAGGAACTGTGCCCCACAGAGCTCTCCCTAAGAGCGATGGTCGGTACGTTGTGGTGGGAATGTCTTGGAGGCCCCTGGGGCCTTTCAGCTCAAGTTCTGTGTAGAGAGAGCCGTGGCCTCAGGTACTTCCTAGCTGTGTGACCCTGGGTGAGTCACTTGACGCCCACTGCCCAGCCCTTACGGCTCTTCAGTCTTGGTACCGTACTTGGAACAAGTTCTAAGGCAGAAGGTAAAGGTTTCAAAAAGCCAGGAGTCACGTTCTCTGCGTAATTGTGATCGAGTACCCAAAATGCAGCAGAGGCAGAGGACAGCCATCTCCTTCTCCAGCTCATTTTGCAGATGAGGAAACGGAGGCAAACAGGGTGAAGCAACTTGCCCGGGTCACCCAGCTATTTGGGTATCACGGCTGAGTTTGTGTCTTCCCCACGGGCCCTGGCGCTCCGTTTGCTGAGCCCCCCACCTTCTGTGGGCCATTCAGGGCACGGAATGACTTGCCCCGCGTCCTGCTGACGAACCAACAGTGGAGCCAGGCCGGGCTTTGGGCAAGGCGGCGGGTGAGCAGCCAGCTGCTAAGGACCCTGGCTGAGTCACTTCACCCCTGCCACGCGGGGACGCCGCGGAGCGCCGCTCATGGAGGGCCGTGGCTGGGGGAGGGTCGCGCCTTCCTGTCACTCCCCCAGCGCAGCCTGGAGACCTCCGGCCCAGGCCCCCTCCCGCCCTGGCCAGGCTCTCCCCCACCCCTAACCGGGCTGCTCGCTTCGGCCACCCAGTAAGTGCTTTGTCCGCATTGGATGTTGGCTTCCTCCCTCAGCCTTCCTGCTCTTCCTGGAGAGACCCCGCGGGCAGCCGGGCACGCCGTGGGGGGCCTCAGCCAGGCACAAGTGGGGAACCGGACGGGCTCCCGAATTCTTTCTTCTCCCCAGAGTTCCGGAACTCTTGTCAGAACTGCAAATCGGGGCCTCCGCAGCGTCCTGCCCCTCCCAGCCCGGACCTCTCTGAGGGGCCGCTCGGCCGGCCTCCAGGGTCTTCCCGGTGTGGTTTGGGGGGTCGGATCTGCGAGCCCCAGATGGGGAAAGTCCTTCCAGCAGCCCCTCCCGCCCCCCAGGACGGCTAACCGCTCTCTCTCTCCTCAGAGCCGCCATGCCTCTGGGGAAGGAAGGCCGGGACGCGGAGGGGGAGGGGGACGGCGGGGACCCCGACTCGGCCCCCGAGATGAACGGGCTGGAGGAGGAGGGCAGCGAAGACGAGCAGACGGGCAGCCAGACGGAGTCGGACGGCGAGAGCTCCGGTAAGGCCGCGGCGCCCCTCCGCCCCCGCCCTTCTCCCGGACGGCCCCCGGGACCCCCTGACCGGCCCTCTGCCCGCAGAGATGGACGACGAGGACTGTGAGCGCCGCCGGGTCGAGTGCCTCGATGAGATGTCGGACCTGGAGAAGCAGTTCTCGGAGCTCAAGGAGAAGTGAGTGGGGGGCCGCGGGGAGCCGGCCGCGCGCTTTCGGGGGCCCCGTCTCCGCTCGCGCCTCGGCCGGCGGGTCGGGCACATCTCGGACTTCCTCTCTAGGCTGTTCAAGGAGCGCCTAAGCCAGGTGCGGCTGCGGCTAGAGGAGGTCGGGGCCGAGCGGGCCCCCGAGTACACGGAGCCCCTCGGGGGGCTGCAGCGGAGCCTCAAGATCCGCATCCAGGTGGCCGGTGAGTCCCCGCCCCGGGCCCCCGCGGCGCCCTCCGCTCCCCCTTTCCTTGGGTCGTGCGGCGCGCGCTGCGGGGGTCAGCGGCCTCTCCCTCCCCCAGGCATCTACAAGGGCTTCTGTCTGGACGTGATCCGGAACAAGTACGAGTGCGAGCTGCAGGGAGCCCGGCAGCACCTGGAGGTGAGCGGGGGGGGGGGGGGGGGGGGGTTGGGGGGGAGGCCCGAGGCCCAGGGCAGCCTGGAGGGAAGGAGGGAGGCCGGAGGGAGGGAGGGCAGAGGCCCAGGGCAGCCCGGAGGGAAGGAGGGAGGCCGGGGGGGGGGGAGGGAGGGAGGTCAGAGGGAGTGGGGAGCCCAGCAGCACCTGGAGGTGAGCCAAGGGAGCCCTGGGGGGGGGGGGGGGGATGCAGCCTGAGCAGTGCCTCCTTTTCAGAGCGAGCGGCTGCTGCTGTATGACGCCCTCCAGGGGGAGCTCCAAGAGCGTATTCAGCGGCTGGAGGAGGACCGCCAGAGTGTGGACATCAACTCTGGTGAGCCCCGGTCCTCTGCGGGGGGAGCCGTGGACTCCGGGGGGGCCGACCGGGTTGGGGAGCCCCGCCGGCGGCCTGCTCACCCCGCCTCTCTGCTGCAGAATGGTGGGATGACAAGCTGCACCCCAAAGGGAACTCGAAGTCCTGGGAGTCCTTGCAGACGGGCAAGAGGAAGAAGGCGCCGCTCGTCTCTGGTATCCTTGTGCGGGGGCCCCGGGTGCAAGACACCAGCTGCCCAGGGGAGGGCAGCCAGCCATGCGGCCTTGTACGGGCCCCGTCATGGCCGGGCCAGGCTGGGCTCGGTGGCCTCCCTTGGAACGGGAGGGGGGAGGGGCGGGGGGGCTGCCTCGAGCCTTCCTGCCTCTGTCTCTGCACCGGGCCTGGCATTGCTGGAGGCGTTTCCACCCTTTGCTTCCTTGACGCGGCCCTTCCAGGCCCTTATATCGTCTACATGCTGGAGGACGTGGACATTCTGGAGGACTGGGCGGCCATCAAGAAGGTAAGGCCGGAGGGGGGCTGGCCTAGCAGGGAGCCTGGATGTGGGAGCGGCGGCGGCGGCCAGGACACGGGCCGGGGGAAGCCAGTCAGAGCCGCAGCACAGAGCCAGGCAGGGGGATGGCTGGGACGCTGGCCTCGCTGGAACAGGAACACGAGGCTCAGGAAGGGCTTTGAATGCCGCGTGGAAGATTCTGGGCTTGTGGCAGGAGAGGCAGCCCTGGAGGGTGCCCAGGAGCTCTCGGGAAGCTCAGGGTGGAGCCTGGTCTGGAGTGGGGAGACTGGCGGGGCGGCCTGAGTGCAGTAGAGGGTGGTGAGGGCCGGCCCCGGGGTCGGGGCTGTGGGAGGAGAGATGGTGAGGGGGCGAGAGTGGGGGTGGGGCAGCACGTGGCGTCGAGCCCCAGAGGGAGGTCAGGGCGGGTGAAGTCTGAGCGGCACCCGCAGGGGGATCCCCGAAGCCGTGGGAACAGGGAGCTCAACGGACCGTGCTTGAGGTTAAAGCAGGAACCAGGAAAGACTTGGAGGAGCCGCCCAGTCGTTCCAGTGTGAATAGGAGGGATGGCAGCGGGGGGTCCTTAGGGGGCCCCTCAACGCCTGGGGTGTCCAGTAGAACTGGGCCACCAAAGGGTCCTGCTACGGAAGGGGGGGAAGGGGGCAGCGGTCAGCGCTGGGCCAGCCAGGACCGAGGGACAGAAGCTTTGGCCCCGGGAGGGCTCACGGTCAGGGGAAGAGATCCCGGCCGGTGACGTGCTGCTGGGCACTGGCCTGGCCCGGGGATGAGAAGCTGCTGCTTGGGCCGGGCTCGGCGTGACCCTTCCCGGCCAGTCCCCTCCCCAGGGCTGAGGCAGGCCCAGGGAAGGGAGGGATGCCGGGCACTGGAGTGTCCTGGGCGGAGCCTGAATCTGGGATGGGGCCAGGTGGGCCAGGCTGCAGGCCCTTCTCCTCTCTTCCCAGGCTAAGGTTGCTGTGTCCCCGCAGAAGAGGAAAGCAGACGGTAAGAGCAGAGGTGGACACCGGCCGGCCGGTGTTGGGGGGCCGGGGCGTGGTTGGGGGGCCAGGGGCGTGGTTGGGGGGCCGGGGCGTGGTTGGGGGCAGCCCTCTGGGCGGGGCTGAGCCGCCTCCCTCTCCTGCAGAAGGCCCACCGTCTCCTCTGAGGAGCCCTCCGGCGTGGGGCAGCAGCCACCCTCCCCTCAAGGGCACCCGCCCGGCAGCCCAGGTAGGCCTGGCCACCCCCGACCTCCTGTCTTCTAGCCCCTGAAGGGCCCACAAGCTGCGCACAAGGCCCGCCCGGACGCCCGGGGCTCCTGGACCGGCTCCTGGGACCTCGCGCCGCCCCGTGACTCCTCGGCCTCCACACTGCCACCCTTTTGCCTCTTCCCAGCTGGGATGCCAGCAGCTCCGGGCACGGGCTCGGCCCGGCCTCGGGGGACTCTGACTCTTCCCTGCCCGGCCGGCCGGGGGAGGCGAGGCCTTTGAGCCAGGCCGGCTCTGCTCTCCTTTACAAGTTCTTGAAGCGACGTTTCTATTTTTGGATTCTGAACGGAGAAGCCCCTTTCCGCGGTCCTGGGGATTCGAATCATGTACCAGAATTAAAGTTTGCTAATTAAAAGGCCGTGTCGTGGGCCTGCCTCCTCGCGCCGGGGTGGGGGACACTTGGGGACGCCCATGCTGATGCCCGCGGAAGGGGCGCCTCGCAGCCTCGGCCCTGTCAGCTCGTGCTCCTTCCTCCTTGGGATGCTGGACTTGGGGGGGGCCTGGGAAGCCACCAGGGCGGGCAGGAGCCTGACAGCCCAGTGGACCGAGCACTGGGCCCGCTATTTGGCTTCTCCCTGCCTCCGTTTCTCCAGCTGTAAATGGGAATGAGAGTTCCTGTTTCCCTGGTTGGGAAGGCTCAGAAGGAATTTGTAGAGCCTTGTAGAGCCCTTGGCCCGGTGCCAGGCACACAGCTGGTGCTTAATAAGTGCCCGGGGTCACGTTCTCCCCCCTCCACCGACCCCAACATGCAGGGACTGCCCCACGTGATCCTTTGAGAGGCCCCGGCAGGGAGGCAGGGCAGCTTTGGAATGTGCCGCCTCGAGCTCCGTGTGCCAACCTGCCCCATGCCAGCGGGCTGGGTTTGTGGGGAAAGGAGGAGCCAAGGGAGAAGGCAGAGGGAGCCCTGCCCCCGTGACCTCCCAACCGGGCTTCCCATCCCCCCCATAACTGCTGGTGCCACCCCCAGAAAAAGGGGGTGGTTACCATGGCAACGACGTGGGGGAGATGGCAGCATCCTCGTCATGGCAACCCAAGAGCCACGCCGAGATGCTGGGGGAAGCCGGGCTGGGGGGGGGGGGGGGCGGCGCTCTCGCAAGGTGGAGGGAGGCTGCGCCAAGGACGGGCACGATGGTGCCCAGGCTGAGTCACCAGGCCCTATGTGGGCCCCTGGCACATGCCCAACTTCACCCATCAGTGCCAGCAGAGCCGGATGAGGCTCAGAGCCAAGCGGAGATGCCGGGGGTCCCCGGGGTCCTGGGAGTGGTAAGCGGGCGGTGGCGCCCGAGGGAGCCTGGGCAGCAGGCACCCAGGGGGCCCAGGAGGGTGCTGCGGGCAGAGAAGAGTTAATGGCTTGGGCTGTGCCAGGGCTGAGCTCCCTTCAGGAAGTGTTACTCACCGGGAATGTGACGGCGCCTTCGCTCGGGGCCTCATTCTGGCTCTCGGGGGAGGGAAGTGGCGCCAGCCATGGAGCTCTCCAGCCTCCAGGCCCCCGCTGGGGCCAGCGCTGCCTCCAGGTACTGGGGGGGCCGGAGAGATGGGGCGGGGAGGGAAACTGAGGCAAAGGACACGTGTGGGGAGAGGAGGAGGGAAAGAGGGCGTCCGGCAGGGTTCTCGGACCTGATACTCGTCTCCTCTCGGCAGCCTGACCCGAGACCCCGTCTACGACGTCCCCGAGGCGGGGGGAGAGCAGGCTGGCCAGCTCCAGGGTCCGGGGCTCACGGTCAGCCTGCGGGAGCGGCTGCTGCTCACCCAGCCCGTGTGGCTTCAGCTCCGTGCCAACGCTGCGGCTGCCCTGCACGTGCTCCAGAGGGAGCCCCCCGGGGTGAGGAGCAGCTGGGCAGCGGGGCGGGGCGGGGAGGGGGGAGGGGGTGCGGGAGGACGGGCGCCCCTTCCCCAGCCTCTGAGCCTCCCCCACCCCCAGACGTTCCTGGTACGCAAGTCCAACACCCGGCAGTGCAAGGCCCTGTGCGTCCGGCTCCCAGAGGCCTCCGGGGCCTCCTTCGTCTCCAGCCATGACATTCGGGAGACCCCTGAGGGTGAGGGGGGGCAGGGAGCCTGGGGGGGACTATGGAGCCTGAGAGAGGTATTGGGGGGGCTCAGGGAGCCCGAGATGGGGGGGAGCTCAGGGACTGTGGGGGGCCGAGGAGTCTGAGGGGGGCTAGGGGAGTGGGGGGGCTCCAGGAGCCAGGGAGGAATGGAGGGGTGTCTGAAGAGGGCTTGGGGGGCGGGGGGGTGTCTGAAGAGGGCTTGGGGGGCGGGGGGTGTCTGAAGAGGGCTCCAGGAGCGGGGGAGGGGGAGCGGGGGGGGGGTCTCTAGGAGCCGGGGATTGGCAGGAAGGGAAGAGGCTGCTTCTTCCCAGAACGCATCCCTCCCTCCCTCCCTCCCTCCCTCGGTGGCAGCCGTCTCCCTGGAGGGTTCTGAGCTCTCCTTCCCGGACCTGATCCAGCTCATCTCCAGCTACTGTCACCGCCGGTGAGTGCCCTCTCCCCAGCCCACCCCGGGGGGCCGGCCCGGCTCCCCTGGGCCCCACTTAGGCTTCCTCTGCCGTCCAGGGACGTCCTGCTGCTCCCTCTCCAGCTGCCCAGAGCCATCCGCAGAGCCGGCAGCCGCAAGGAGCTGGAGGCCATCTCGCACCTGGGCATGGGTACGTGGTGCCACCCGCCCCTCTGCCCGGGCCCTGGCACTGCGCTGGCCGCAGCTCCTGACTCCCGTCTCTCCCCCAGAGTTCTGGAGCTCCTCCCTGAACAGCCAGGCCCGTTGGGCCTCCGCGGAGGCGCCTGCGCTCCCCCGCCTGAAGCCGCGGGCCCCCGAGGAGCTGGACCAGGGCAGCGGGGGCGCCCTGTGCTTCTTCAACCCCCTCTTTCCCGGGGATCTGGGCCCCGCCAAGCGGGAGAAATTCAAGAGAAGCTTCAAGGTCCGGGTGTCCACTGAGACCTCCGGCCCACTGTCCCCCCCGGCTGTGCCCCCGCCCCCTGTGCCGCTGCCCCCTGGGGGTCCCCCCGGCCCCCCCCAAGCCAGGCCCCCTCCCAGGCCACTGAGGAGGGAGAGCTCTGGGGGGTACCGGGTGCCCGGGGGGGCCGGCCCGGGCCCAGGCCCGCCTCCTCTCCCCTCTCTGCCCTCCCTCCGGGACGTGGACAGCGGCTCCCCCAGCAGCTCCGAGGAGGAGGGGGGGGCCCGGCCCGGGAGCCCCGCCTCGTCCCCCCCCCGCCGGGGCCGGCGCCGGCGGGTGCTCCGATCCGTGAGCGACGCCTTCTGCTCCCTGCTGGCCCCCGAGAGGCAGGTGGCCCGGGCCGTGGCGGAGATGGCCCGAGACCGGCGGACGGCCCCCGGGCGGCTGGTGCAGGACCTGCTGACCCGGGTGCGGGCCGGCCCGGAGCCCCAGGAGCTGCCGACGGTGCGGGAGGGGCTGAGCCGGGCCCGGGCCGTGCTGGTGGCCGAGCTGGCCCGAGACAAGCTCTTACCCGCGGAGCAGCTGGGTGAGGGTCTCCCCGGGCGCAGGGGCGGCGGGCGGCCTCTCCGGGTCCGCGCTGAGCCCCGGCCCGGCCTCGGCCGCTTCTCCCCGCAGAGGCCGCCGTCGAGAAGAGTCTGCAGCGCTGCGTGCTGAAGCCGCTCCGGCCGCTGCTGCTGGCCCGCCTGCGGCTCCGGCTGGCCCGGGACGGCTCGTGGGGGCGGCTGGCCGAGGGCCTGCGGCGGGCCAGGGCGGGGGGCCCGGAGGTCTGGGGGGGCCGCCTGCCCCCCCCCGCCGAGCTGGAGCGCGTCCGGCAGAAGCTGCTGAAGCTCCTCCGCGGCTACTCGCCCACCGCCAAGGCCACCCGCCTCCTGCAGGCCTGCAAGCTGCTGGCCGAGGCCCTGCGGAGCTGGGCAGGTGCGGGCCGGGCGCCGGGGGGCTCCGGGGGCTCCCCGACTCCCTCTGCCAGCCCAGGCCGGTCGGGTTCCCGTCTGGCCGCAGAGCCGACTAGCCGGGCGCCCCCGGACCCCCGCCAGCCCGTCCGCCTCGAGCAGGGCCTCTCCCGGGTCTCCCCGTCCCTCCCTGGCCGGCCCCAGGGAGACCTCACAATCCAGGCGGGGGCAGGGCCGGGGGTCACCCAGGGGGCCTCACGAGGGCTTCCGCCTCCTCCACAGGGGACGCCGCGGGGGCCGACGAGTTCCTGCCCCTGCTGAGCGCCGTCCTGGCCCAGTGCGACCTCCCGGACCTGCTGCCCGAGACCGAGTACTTGGCCGAACTGCTGGACCCCAGCCTGCTCACGGGGGAGGGTGAGCGCCCCGCCCCGCCCCCGGCCCCCCCCCCCCGCCTGCCCCTCCCCCTCACCTAGACCTTCTCGCCCTCAGCCGGCTACTGTCTGACCAGCCTGGCCGCCGGCCTGGCCCTGCTGGGGGACCTGAGCCAGGCCGGGCCGCCCCCCCGCAGTCCGTCGCAGGAGCTCCGGCGAGCCCTCAGCCTCTGGGAACAGCGACGGCTCCCCCCGACCCGGGGCTGCCAGGTACCCCCAAAGGGCGGCCAAGCTGCGTGGTCAGAGCGGGCCCAGCTAGGCCGGGAGGACGTCACGGGGTGGGTCCCACGTCCAGCCTTGGCCTCCGCAGATCTGGGTTGAATCCCCACTCGCTTAGTGACCCTGGGCGAGTCCTCTGCCTCTCTGGGCCTCAGTTTACCCTCTGTCAATGGGAATAACAACCCTTGCTTCCTGGTTGTGAGGAACTCCTAAAGGGTCCCAGCCACAGGAGCTCCCAGTTCAGCCCAGGCCCGGGGAGGAGGGAGCCTCTCCAGCCCGGCCCCAGCTTCGGGGGCCCCTCTTGTGCTCCCCAGACCCTCGGCTGCTTTCCTCAGTCCCCCACCTGAAGACTCGGCCACTTCTCTCCCCTTCCTCCTCTGCTCCTGGAGCCAAACAGCTGCTTTACAAAGGAAGAGGCTCGAGGGAGGGAGGAACCAGCCACGCTGGGCCTCGTGATGCCCTCCCGCCTGGGCGCCCCCTCCCACCCGGACCCTTTGCTCCTGGCCAGCCCCCATGCCTGGCACACCCTCCTCCTTTCTGCCTCCTGGCATGCCCAGGCTCGCTCCAGCCCCAGCTCAGCATTCCCTCTCCTCAATGACCGAGCTGGCATATTGATCCAGGGGCACAGGGCATTCCCAGGGGCACAGGGCATCTCCCAGGGGCACAGAGCATCCCCAGGGGCACAGGGCATTCCCAGGGGCACAGAGCATCTCCCAGGGGCACAGAGCATCTCCCAGGGGCACAGGGCATCCCCAGGGGCACAGGGCATCTCCCAGGGGCACAGAGCATCCCCAGGGGCACAGGGCATCTCCCAGGGGCACAGGGCATCCCCAGGGGCACAGGGCATCTCCCAGGGGCACAGGGCATCCCCAGGGGCACAGGGCATCTCCCAGGGGCACAGGGCATCCCCAGGGGCACAGGGCATCCCCAGGGGCACAGGGCATCCCCAGGGGCACAGGGCATCTCCCAGGGGCACAGGGCATCCCCAGGGGCACAGGGCATCTCCCAGGGGCACAGGGCATCCCCAGGGGCACAGGGCATCTCCCAGGGGCACAGGGCATCCCCAGGGGCACAGGGCATCTCCCGGAGGCTTCCCCAGGGAAGCAAAGGGAGTCCTTCCGTGCTGGTAGGCGTGGGGCCTGGGCAGGGGCAGGGCTGGTGGGGAGGGCTGGGCCCCGGCAGGGCCTCTTCCTGGCATCCCAAGCACGGCCATCGCTGCCCCCCAGGGTGGCCCTCTGAGGCAGGTGAGCCGAGGACGATTATCCCCATTTTCCAGGTTAGCCCACTGAGGCCCAGAAAGCCTCCGGCCCGGCGGCTCCTGCAGCCCAGAGTCGTCCCTGTTGGGTCGTCCTTTCGGGTCCTCCCGGCGAGCCTCCCAGGGCCGGCCGGTCCTCCCGGCGGGGCTCTGACTAACGGCCGGTCCTTCCCCCTGACCAGCACCTCCTCCGGGTGGCTTTCCAGGACCCCGTCCACGGCTGCACCTCCAAGACGCTGGCGCTGCCCCCCGGCTCCTCGGCCGCCTCCCTGGCCCGGCTCTGTGCCGCCAAGTTCCGGGTGGCGAAGCCCGAAGCCTTCGGCCTCTTCCTGCACGGCGAGGACGGCTCCCGCCTCCTGGCGCCCGACGCCCGGCCCCTCGGCCTCGGCCCCGGCTACCTGCTCTACGGGCCGCTGGGGGGAGCCCCCGAGGCCGAGCTGGGAGGCGGCGCTGAGGGGCCCCTCCCGTCCCAGCCCCCCTCGGCGCCCCCAGAGACCCAATAAAAACGTTTGCAAGCTCGACCCGTGTGTGCGGCGAAGGGGGGCGGCGTGGGGTGGGCGGCCCCCCCCAGGCACTCGCTGCCCTCCTCCCTCCGGGGGCTTGGCGGGAAGGGAAGGGAGCCGTCCAGAGGGCCGGAGGGCCCCGAGACCCTCTCAGCCAGGGTCTGGCTCAGCCCAGCTTCCGGCCAGCCGTCCTGGGGAGGAAGGGCCAAAGACCCCCGCCGGGCCCGGCCTGAAACGACCCCCAGGAAGTGCTGCCGGAGCGGGGGTCAGCGGGGGCGGGAAAGTCCTGGGTTCAAATCCAGCGGCTCACGCTGAGTCTGCGTGGGGCTCCCGAACTCAGTTTCCTGCTCCGTAAAGCGAAGCTGCTGACGAGGAATGAACACTGAAACGCACCCATTCATTCCCTCGAGAAAGCTCACGGAAAGTGCCAGGATTGGCCCCCTTGAACAGGGGGAGAAACCGAGGCCGAGTCCGGGCCGGGAACATCCCCTGGAGGAGCCCCAAACCTGGCGGCCTCTCTCGGACTCTCCCCCGTCGGCCAGCAGGGGGCGCGCCTGCTCCGTCCGTCGGCCCGGCACCCCCCGCGGAATCCCAGGAGCCTCCGGGAAGGGGGAGCCGGCCGGACCTCGAGTCCTCCTTCCCCAGCTCTGACCCTTCCCCCTGCCGCCGGCACTTCCTCCTTTCTCACGTCCTGGCCTGGGAACTGCTGGGGCGGCCGCGTCTATTCCCGGGGGAGAGCCCTGCGGCGCCCCCCTCGCTCCCTGGGGAGCAGCCCCTCCCCCTCGGGTGCCCCACAGCCTCTCCTCGGTGGAACAGTGACCCCAGCCTCCGCAGGGGCTTCTGGGACGCCCTAGAGCGGGAGGGGAGGGGGCTCTGCAGCCGGCCTGGGCACACAGTCGGTGATTCATAAATGCGTCCACGGACGGAGGCAGACCCGAGTTCCAGTCCA
Source organism: Monodelphis domestica (assembly GCF_027887165.1). Taxonomy (NCBI): domain Eukaryota; kingdom Metazoa; phylum Chordata; class Mammalia; order Didelphimorphia; family Didelphidae; genus Monodelphis; species Monodelphis domestica. Next base: position 7,053,842 of record NC_077232.1, read on the forward strand.
GCCTCAGGCCTCCGCCTCTGGGTTGGCCTCTCCTCGCGGCCTGCAGCCTCCTCCGGCTTTGAGCGCATCCAGATGCCCCAGATGGGGGGGCGGGGCGGGGCTTCAGCCCTCTGGGCCGCCCTCGGGGGAGCCGGGACCCCTCGGCCGGGACGCGAAGGAGGGGAGGCCGGCCTGGGCGGGGTGGCCTGAACTCATCAGATTCCAGCCTCGCTGACTCATGGGGGAACGCCTGAGGTGGGGGATGATGGAGGAGCCCGGAGGGGACGGGGGCGGGCAGAGGGGCCTGCGGCAGCTCGGTTCGGAGACTCGGGACGGCGCAGGAGGGCTTCCTGGAGGAAGAGGCCCTGTGGGCAGGGATGTCCAGGGGGGCGGAGTGCGCGGGAGCCCTGGCCGAGTCCTGGCTGGGTGGCCCTGGCCGAGTCCCTTCCCCGGCTGTGCCAGAGGCGGCACCGGGGCGGGGCGGGGCTGCCGTCCCGGTTCAGGCGGTTCCCAGTTGAGTTGGCATCGGCGGGGGCAGGAGGGCAGCTCGGTCAGGAAGGGTCACCCGCTTGGCCTCCTGCCCCATCGGCGAGGTGGGGCTCCGGCCCTCGCTCGCCCCCTGTCGGGGGTTTTCTTGGCGGGGACGCTGGAGCGGCCGACCATTTCCATCTCCGGCTCCTTTCACAAAAGGGGAAACCGAGGCCACGTGCCCAGGCTCACCCAACCAGGAAGGTTCTGAGGCGGGATCCGAACTCGGCTCCGGGAACCTGTGGGCGCCGGGCGGAGGGGGTCCCTGAGAGCAATCACGGAGGCCAGCCTGGGCGCTGACCACGGTCACCGCCGGGGGGCGGGGCCTCGCTCCCGGGTGGTCTTAGAGGCTGGGCGGGCAGGGGAAGGAGGCGCGCCCTCTTTGCCTCAGTTTCCCCATCTGTCCAGTGGCTCCAGAGAACAGCCCCAAAGGGGTGCCTCCAGAGGCCGGGCAGGAGATGCGGCTGGACAGCGGACGGGGAGCGGAGGGGGCGCCTTGACTTCCCTCAGCCGATGCCGGTCTGCGCCCAGTTCTAGTCCGGCTCCCGGCAGGAGCTCCTTCGCTCTGGGCTCTCCATTCCTGGGTCTTTCCGGGGCACAAAGGGGGGGTCGAGGAGGGCCAAGAAGAGCTACCCTGCCCGGCTCACGGAAGGAGGTTCTGGGTTCCGATCCAGCCTCCCCACAGCCAGGGTTCGGACGGGGGCCCCCAGGGAGGAGGAATGTAAAGTGAGGCTCGCTGTGGAAGGAAAGGCCAGGCTGGGGGCACCCCAGGCCTCCTTCTGGGGGTCTGACTGGGCCTCAAGGGTGACCCCAGGCCTTGGTGGTTCCCCCGGGTCACCCCGATGCCCCATCCGCGCCTCCCTGCCGGCGTAGCTCGGAGTGACACCCCCCAGTGCCTACGGGGGCCGGGGGAGGGGCGTCCTGCAGCTGCGGAGCAGATGGGGGGGTGACCCCACTGGCAGGGCAGGAGGGTGCGGTGGCCTGAGCTCATCAGATTCCAGCCGCAGTGACTCATGGGGGGAACGCCTGGGGGGGCGGAAGGATGGCTTCTGGGAGGGGAGGTCTGGAGCCCCGACTGGGCTGCAGGGCTTTGGGGGGCTGGGCTGGGGGGCATTTCAGGAGCACCTCCTGTGTGCCGAGGACCGTGCCAGCCCAGACCCTGGCCACCCCCTGGGAAGGCTGGCCAGGAGGCAAACAGGGGTGAAGGGACTTGCCTAGGGTCACACGCTGTGCGAGGCTGGATTGGAACTCAGGTCTTCCTGCCTCCTGGCCCAGCACCTGGGGGGGGGGGGGGACAGAGAGGGCTGGAGGAGTTGGGGGGGGCCTCCACAGGAGCAAAATTCCTTGCTGCTGGGAGGAGCTGGGAAAGCCGGGTCGGCTCCTCTCTCAGCTCAGCCTGGGATGAGGAAATAGCTCATGGGGCCCTCCCCACCCCATTCCAAGGGCCCCCCTTCTGCCCCCCCCAGCTGCTGCTTTTTTCTGAGCCTGGGGGAGGGGTGGGCCGGAGGAAAGGCAGGGGGAGGCTCAGGCGCCTTTTCACCCTGTCTGGATGGGGCTTGGAGGGCTTGGGGGGGCTTCAGCATCTCTGGGGTGCCGAGGGCCGGGGAGGAAGCTCAAAACCAAAAGCCAGCCGCAATTCCTCATCTCAGGCTTGGCTGTGTGGCCTTGGGCAAGTCCTTTCCACCTCTTGGGACTCAGTTTCCTCCTCGGTCCAGACTGCTGAAGCTCTGGGTAAGAGCCCGGCCGGCTTCTCTGGGCTTCCAGGTCTGCCCAAGAGTTTGTCTATTTTTCTCATTTGATTCAGAGCCTGTGAACTCGCTTCAGCTGAGGCTAGATCTGAACTCAGACCTTCCCGTCTGAGGTGCTGAGTCCAAGGCACAGCCTCCCTGCCTCCCGCTGAGGCGCCAAGGGGATGGGGATGAAGATGAGGAAGAGGAAGGGGATGGGGACAAGGAAGGGGGTGGGGAAGGGGATGAAGATGAGGAAGAGGAAGGGGATGGGGACAAGGAAGGGGGTGGGGAAGGGGATGAAGATGAGGAAGAGGAAGGGGATGGGGACAAGGAAGGGGATGAGGAAGGGGAGGAAGATGAGGAAGAGGAAGGGGATGGGGATGAGGAAGGGGATGAAGATGAGGAAGAGGAAGGGGATAGGGATGAGGAAGGGGATGGGGATGAGGAAGGGGGTGGGGAAGGGGACAGGGTTGGAGCTGCTGCCCCAGTTCCAGGCCGCCTCCCCTCCCCGAGCCAGGCTCTCCGGAGAGGCTGGCCGGGCAGCCCAGGCCGGCCTTTGAAGTCCCAAAGTAAATATCCTGTCTGGTCGGGCCCTCGGGGGCAGCTCGTCACCCCGCTCGGGCCTGGCTCTCACCCCAGCTGGCTGGGGGGCCCAGAGAGGGTCCAGGAATGAGAGGAGGGAGGCAGAGGGAGCCCCAGCACGGAGCGGGAGACCAAGGACCAAAGAGGGAGAAACAGGGACACCCTCAGGGAAATCTCTCTCTCACTCCCTGCCGCCCCCAACACACACAAGAAGTGGAGAGGAAGAGCCTGCAGAGAAGAAGAGGCAGAGATCTGGGTTCGAATTCTGCCTCGTGGCCCCCCTCTAAATCGAGGCGGCTGGGCTTGGCAGCTCCCGCCTCCTCCTCTGCACCCCGCACAGACCAAGGGGGAGAGACGGAGAGACATCCTCAGAGGTGGAGGCAGGCGGGAGGGACAGGAAAGTCCCAGAGAAAGAGCCGGTCGGAGCCACTAGGGAAGGAGGCCCGGGCGGAGGGGAGGCCCGGGTGGAGGGGAGGCCGGTCCCGGGCCTCCTCCCGTCCTCCCCAAGACCCTAAACTCTGCCCGGTGGCTGCCTGGGCCTCCCCAAGGACCGGAGAACAGCAGGGACAAGTGGCCCCCCGGCCCCAGGCCTCTCCCTCGTCCCTCCTCAGGCCGAGCCTCCGCCCTTAGAGGGTGGCTCTGGAGGGGGCAGTGGCGGGGAGACCCGGGCCGGACCCCCCTTTCTCCAGGGCCCCGGCCGAGTGGGCTCCCCAGCTTGGGGCTCCTCCCTGCCAGGAGCCTGCTGGGGTGGAGCGCTGACATCTGGGGAGAGGAGGAGGGAGGCCGGGCCCAGCCCCCTCCCTTCCCTGCCCCCCACCCCAGGCTCTTCCCGGATCGGCTCCCCTCCCAGCCCAGGCGAGCGGCCCGGCCGAGGTGGTTTGGGAAGACGAGGCCGAAAAGCCTGGCCAGAGGAGCCGATTCCTACACAGAGAAGAGCCTGCTGAGCCCCTCCTGGGGCAGCCGGGCTCCCCCTCCCCCGCAGGCCCAGCCACTGGGCTGCTGTTTACAGAGCTGCTCTCCAGCGGATCCTTTGTTTACACAAGGCCTCTGGCCTCCAGCCCAGCCCCCCTTATCTCCCGGGCTGGCCGGCCCCCCAAGATGTCCAAAGCGGGGCCCAGGTGGGCCGAGATGGAGGGGGACCCCGGGCAGACGGAAGCAGCAGCCTCAGCCGGGGTGGGGGCCATCCGGGGTTGCCGCTGCAAATCCTGCTCCAGACGCTTCCTGGCGGGGTGACCCTGGGCCAGTCACTTCACCCCCATGGCCTGGCCTTGACGGACACGGTCTAGTCTCAGGCAGAAGGTCCATGACGGGGCTGCCCAGACAGTCTGAACTCCTAGCACTGAGCCAACCCTGATCTGGGGGCGACGCGCGCCCTGGACACCTCCGTCTCCCTGAAGCCTCCCAGGGATGGTGGGGGAGTCGCTGCCACGACTTGAGTCCCATTTGTCAGAAGAGAACTCGGGGGCACGGAGGAGCCCCCAGACCGCCCCCAGGGCCCCAGAGCTCGGAGAGGAAGCCTCTCTCCCCTCCTCCCTCCATGGCTGCCCCCTTCCTAGCTTGACTTCTTGGCGAGCCAGCCCGGCTCCATACTGGCCTCTCCACCTGAGCCCTTCCTTGGGGAGCATCCCGAACCCCTCTGCCTGGCCCCAGCCCGAATCCAGCTCCTCCGTCGCTCAGGCCCTCCATGGCCTTCTCCCACGTGCCCCCGGCCCCTCCCCCTTCATTCTGGCCCTCTCTGGACCCAAGCGGCCGTCCATCCCTTCCCATCTCCTCCCAGGAACGGCCGCCCTGGGGCCGCGGCTCTCACTTCTCCCCACCTCCTGGCTGCTTCCCGGCTGCCCAGAAATGTGCCCGCGACGCCCCCATCCTCAAGAACCCTTCAGGGGGCCCCACTGTCCCCCCCAGCTCATGCCCCTCTACCTTTTAGGGGCGCCTCCATTTCCTCTCCTCTGAGTTCGGGTTCAGGAATCCTTCAAGGGAACATATTCTTCCCTGGTCAGGGCCCATCTCGTAGGCCATCTCCGCAGTCCCCTCTCCTCCTGGGGCCAAGCCTCATCGCGGCCTCCCTGCCTCCGGGCTCTCCCCGCTCCGGCCCATTCAGCCAGCAGGGGGCTTTGTGGAAGGCCAGGCCTGACCAGGCCACCCCTGCAGTGGCTCCCTCCTACCTCCAGCCTCAGAGACGAAAAGCTGTGGGGCCTCTGGAGCCCTTCCTTGCCGGCCTCCCCAGGCCTTCCCCAACCCTTGGAGCCCGGACTCCAGCCTCCTGGCCCTCCTGTCGGCCTTCCTCTCCTTCCAGCTCTTCCCTCCGGCGGGCCGCGCCGTCTCCCGCCTTGGCTGTGCTCTTGGGGAGCAGGAGCTGCCCCCGCCTGCCTCGCCCTCGTGGCCCGGATCTCGTGCGGTTCTCCTTCCACCCGGCCCCGGTCCTGCCGCGCCGCGGCCCCCCCAGAGCTCCGGCCCGGCTTCTCCCCTCGTTTCTACAATCTTTGTTTCTTAAGCCCCAACCTGGGGGTCAAAGAGGGGCGACGAGGACGAGGCAGCCACGGTCAGGTGACTCGTCCAGGGTCCCCCCGCCGGGAAGGGTCTGAGGCCACATTCCTGACCGCAGCTCCCAAGCCACCTTCTGCCGGGCACAGAGACGCCAGCTGGCCGAGGGCCCGGCAGGCAGGGCATGTGTCTGGGGGTCCCGTACCTCCTGCCCCCCATCTTCCTCCTCACCCCAGCTGCCTCTAAGCTCTGTCTCCTGCTCTGGAGGGGGCGGCCACCGAGCAGGTAGCCTGGCGGGTCCCTGTTAGGGAGAGGAGCACCCATGGGGGCCGTGAGTCCGCGAAGTGCCGAGACCCCGAGGGCCAAACATGCGTGTGCTCCCATGTCAGAGCAGAGAGACCCGAGGGCCCATGGGAACAGAGCTGGCTGGTCTGGGCGGCCAGAGGGTCACCCAGTGTCCACGCGGGGAGGGCTGTGGTGCCGCCGAGGACATTAGTGTGTCAGAGCGTGTGCAGGGGAGGTTAGTGTGTCAGAGCGTGTGCAGGGGAGGTTAGCATGTCAGGGCATGTTCAGGGGAGGTTAGCATGTCAGGGCATGTGTAGGGGAGGTTAGCATGTCAGAGTGTGAGCAGGGGAGGTTAGTGTGTCAGAGCGTGTGCAGGGGAGAAGGTTAGTGTGTCAGAGTGTGTGCAGGGGAGAAGGTTAGTATGTCAGAGCGTGTACAGGGGAGGTTAGTGTGTCAGAGCGTGTGCAGGGGAGAAGGTTAGTGTGTCAGAGTGTGTGCAGGGGAGAAGGTTAGTATGTCAGAGCATGTGCAGGGGAGGTTAGTGTGTCAGAGCATGTGCAGGGGAGAAGGTTAGTGTGTCAGAGTGTGTGCAGGGGAAGTTAGTATGTCAGAGCGTGTGCAGGGGAGAAGGTTAGTGTGTCAGAGCGTGAGCAGGGGAGGTTAGTGTGTCAGAGCGTGAGCAGGGGAGGTTAGTGTGTCAGAGTGTGAGCAGGGGAGGTTAGTGTGTCAGAGCGTGTGCAGGGGAGAAGGTTAGTGTGTCAGAGTGTGTGCAGGGGAGAAGGTTAGTATGTCAGAGCGTGTGCAGGGGAGGTTAGTATGTCAGAGTGTGTGCAGGGGAGAAGGTTAGTGTGTCAGAGCGTGTGCAGGGGAAGTTAGTATGTCAGAGCGTGTGCAGGGGAGGTTAGTGTGTCAGAGCGTGAGCAGGGGAGGTTAGTGTGTCAGAGCGTGTGCAGGGGAGGTTAGTGTGTCAGAGTGTGTGCAGGGGAGAAGGTTAGTGTGTCAGAGTGTGTGCAGGGGAAGTTAGTATGTCAGAGCGTGTGCAGGGGAGAAGGTTAGTGTGTCAGAGCGTGAGCAGGGGAGGTTAGTGTGTCAGAGCGTGAGCAGGGGAGGTTAGTGTGTCAGAGCGTGAGCAGGGGAGGTTAGTGTGTCAGAGCGTGTGCAGGGGAGAAGGTTAGTGTGTCAGAGTGTGTGCAGGGGAGAAGGTTAGTATGTCAGAGCGTGTGCAGGGGAGGTTAGTGTGTCAGAGCGTGTGCAGGGGAGAAGGTTAGTGTGTCAGAGCGTGTGCAGGGGAGAAGGTTAGTATGTCAGAGTGTGTGCAGGAGAGGTTAGTATGTCAGAGCGTGTGCAGGGGAGAAGGTTAGTGTGTCAGAGCGTGTGCAGGGGAGGTTAGTGTGTCAGAGCGTGTGCAGGGGAAGTTAGTATGTCAGAGCGTGTGCAGGGGAGGTTAGTGTGTCAGAGCGTGTGCAGGGGAGGTTAGTGTGTCAGAGCGTGTGCAGGGGAGAAGGTTAGTGTGTCAGAGCGTGTGCAGGGGAGAAGGTTAGTGTGTCAGAGCGTGTGCAGGGGAGGTTAGTGTGTCAGAGCGTGTGCAGGGGAGGTTAGTGTGTCAGAGCATTGCAGGGGAGGTTAGTGTGTCAGAGTGTGCAGGGGAGAAGGTTAGTATGTCAGAGTGTGTGCAGGAGAGGTTAGTATGTCAGAGCGTGTGCAGGGGAGAAGGTTAGTGTGTCAGAGCGTGTGCAGGGGAGGTTAGTGTGTCAGAGCGTGAGCAGGGGAGGTTAGTGTGTCAGAGCGTGAGCAGGGGAGGTTAGTGTGTCAGAGCGTGTGCAGGGGAGAAGGTTAGTGTGTCAGAGTGTGTGCAGGGGAGAAGGTTAGTATGTCAGAGCGTGTGCAGGGGAGGTTAGTGTGTCAGAGCGTGTGCAGGGGAGAAGGTTAGTGTGTCAGAGCGTGTGCAGGGGAGAAGGTTAGTATGTCAGAGTGTGTGCAGGAGAGGTTAGTATGTCAGAGCGTGTGCAGGGGAGAAGGTTAGTGTGTCAGAGCGTGTGCAGGGGAGGTTAGTGTGTCAGAGCGTGTGCAGGGGAAGTTAGTATGTCAGAGCGTGTGCAGGGGAGGTTAGTGTGTCAGAGCGTGTGCAGGGGAGGTTAGTGTGTCAGAGCGTGTGCAGGGGAGAAGGTTAGTGTGTCAGAGCGTGTGCAGGGGAGAAAGTTAGTGTGTCAGAGCGTGTGCAGGGGAGGTTAGTGTGTCAGAGCGTGTGCAGGGGAGGTTAGTGTGTCAGAGCATTGCAGGGGAGGTTAGTGTGTCAGAGTGTGCAGGGGAGAAGGTTAGTATGTCAGAGTGTGTGCAGGAGAGGTTAGTATGTCAGAGCGTGTGCAGGGGAGAAGGTTAGTGTGTCAGAGCGTGTGCAGGGGAGGTTAGTGTGTCAGAGCGTGAGCAGGGGAGGTTAGTGTGTCAGAGCGTGAGCAGGGGAGGTTAGTGTGTCAGAGCGTGTGCAGGGGAGAAGGTTAGTGTGTCAGAGTGTGTGCAGGGGAGAAGGTTAGTATGTCAGAGCGTGTGCAGGGGAGGTTAGTGTGTCAGAGCGTGTGCAGGGGAGAAGGTTAGTGTGTCAGAGCGTGTGCAGGGGAGAAGGTTAGTATGTCAGAGTGTGTGCAGGAGAGGTTAGTATGTCAGAGCGTGTGCAGGGGAGAAGGTTAGTGTGTCAGAGCGTGAGCAGGGGAGGTTAGTGTGTCAGAGCGTGTGCAGGGGAGGTTAGTGCGTCCGAGCGTGTTGCCGAGGCCCCGATAAACAGCTCAGGCATGGCCTCGGGAGAGTGGGCGCCTGTCCCTCCCTTTCCGGTGTGCCTCAGTTCCTCTCTCTGCCCCGCAGCCCCCCACTGCTGCCCTCCCTCCTCTCCCCTCCTCCCCCTCCTCCTCGCTCTCTCCCGCCCAGGCCGCTTCCTGCTCTGGGTCTCTGGGGGGAGCGGGGAGGGGGGGGGAGCTGGCAGCCGCCCCAGACTTCGCCTTACAAGGGCCGGAGCCGGCCCCAGGCCCCGCCCTCCCCCGCCCCCCGCCCCGAGGCCCCAGTCTCCTCCCCCTGTCAAGAGCGGCTGGTGGGGCCCGGCCGGGCCAGAGCGTCGGGGGGCAGCGATGCTGAGGTTACTCCTGGCCTGGGCGGCCCTGGGACCCACCCTGGGGCCCACCCTGGCCCAGGCTCCGGGGCCCGCCGAGGACGCTGCAGCCTCCTGCGGGCCGACCAGCTGCTACGCGGTCTTCTACCGGCGCCGAACCTTCCTGGAGGCCTGGAGGGCCTGCCGAGAACTGGGGGGCAACCTGGCCACCCCGAAGACGCCGGAGGAGGCCCGGCGCGTGGGGCTGCTGGCCGGCCGGGAGGCCCCGAAGGCGCCCGGCCGGCTGCTGTGGATCGGCCTCCAGCGGCAGCCCCGCCAGTGCCACCCTCAGCGCCCGCTGCGGGGCTTCACCTGGACCACCGGCGACCAGGACACGGCCTTCACCAACTGGGCTGCGGCCGGCGGCCCCGGCGCCTGCCCGGCCTCGCGCTGCGTGGCCATGGAGGCTGCGGGCGGCCAGCTGTGGCGTGAGGGCTCCTGCACGCTGCCCGTGGACGGCTACCTGTGCCAGTTCGGCTTCGAGGCGGCCTGCCCGGCTCTGGAGCTCGAGGAGGGCCAGGCCGGCCCCGCGCTCTACACCACCCCCTTCCAGCTGGTCACCGACGCCCTGGCCTGGCTGCCCTTCGGCTCCGTGGCCGACGTGCCCTGCCTGGACGGCGGCGGCGCCTCCCTGCTCTGCATGCAGAGGCCCGAGGGGGGCGTGGGCTGGTCCCGCCGGGGGCCGCTGTGCCCGGGGCCGGGGCTGGGCAGGGCCGGCTGCGCCCTGGAGAACGGCGGCTGCGAGCACGAGTGCGTGGAGGAGGCGGGCGGCCGGGCGTCCTGCCGCTGCGCGGAGGGCTTCAGGCTGGACGGCGACGGGCGCAGCTGCGTGGATCCCTGCGCAGACGCCCCCTGCGAGCAGCAGTGCGAGCCGGGCGGGCCCGGGGGCTACAGCTGCCACTGCCGCCTGGGCTTCCGGCCGGCCGAGGACGACCCGCACCGCTGCCTGGACACGGACGAGTGCCAGATCCCCGGCGTGTGCCAGCAGATGTGCGTCAACTACGTCGGGGGCTTCGAGTGCTACTGCAGCGAAGGGCACGAGCTGGAGCCCGACGGCATCAGCTGCAGCCCCCTGGGAGCCGGGCAGGGCGCGCTGGTCGGGGAGACGCAGGAGGAGGACGAGGACGAGGACGAGGACGAGGACGAGGAGGCCTGGGACAGCTTCGAGGGCGGCTGGACCGAGTCCGCCGGGCCCCTCTGGCTGGACCCCACAAGCCAGGCGCTCGCTTTTGAGCCGCCCTCCAGACCCCTGCTCCCCCACGGAACTCCCTCCAGGCCGCCCCTCTTCGTTCCCCCGAGGTCTCCCTACCGACCCCCGCTCCTCTCAGTCACCCGGCCCCCTGCCCACTGGCTCCCCGTGATCCCCGCCACCCGCCCACCTCTGCCCCCAGCCTACAAACTCCCCGTCTTTTCTGCCACCCTCGCCCCTGCGCACAGGCTTCCTCCCACCCTCGTGTCCCGGCCCCCTTTGCCTCCCCGGGGGCCCAGCACCCACCTTCCGCAGCCCCCTAGCCTTCCTAGCAAGCCGCCCCTCCTGGTCCCTGGCGCCCAGCACCCTCTGCCCTCCCTCCAGCAGCCCCCCCTGCATTCTGGCACCCGTTCTCCTCTCCCTGCCCCGGTCACTGCCCCCCACAGGCCTGGGCCCCCAGCCCCCTCACCCCCCGGGCTGGCCACCCCACAGCCCTCCCTTCCTCCCACCCTCCCTCTCCCTCATCCCACCACTCCGGCCCCTCCGCCCCCCACCTCCAGATGGCCCTCACCTGCCCCCTCCCCCTCTGCTCCGTGGGAGCCCCCCTCCTTCCCTGCCACTCCTCCTCAGCTCCCAGGGACCCCCTCCCAGGCGGCCAGCAGCCTCCCAGGCCCTGGGTCGGCCCTGGACGTCCTGGGGGCCTCTCCGCCGTCCCCCACCGCCCGGAGCCGGAGCCGCAGGGATGACCGCTGGCTGCTGGTGGCCCTCCTGGTGCCCACCTGCGTGTTCCTGGTGATTCTCTTGGCTGTGGGGATCGTGTACTGTACCCGCTGCGGGCCTCGGGCCCCCACCAAAAGCATCACAGACTGCTACCACTGGATCACAAACTCGGGGGCCAAGGGGGAGCCTGAGCCCAAGGGGGGCAGCCTGGCAGGGGTCATGACCTGCAGAACCAGTGTGTGATTGGTGGGAAGGAGGAGGACCAGAGCCTCCCTTCCTCGGACCTGTGAGGAGCCAGCCCTCTCCCATGGCCCTGGGGGGAGGGCGCCCCACTAGACTGAAGCCCAGGAAACTGCACCCGGGACCGACGGGGAGCCCAGCTGCCCCTTCGGCCCCAAGCTCACTACTACTCTCCAGAGGGTCGGGGGAACCCAGGTACGCTGCCCCCCACCCCAGCTCGCCTCCGCGGACACTGCTGCCCCCGACAGGCACACCTGGGCCAGCTCTGTCTGCCAGGACCCAGGCGCCAGCTCGCTGCACTCGCTGTGGGGCACCGGCCCTCCCGCTGTGCCCCATCCCCTCTGCTCACCCCTCTCCAGGCCCCGGCCCCACCCAGTGGAAATTGCTTGGCCCCAGGACCCTGCCAGGGCTTGGGTGCGAGGGGAGGGGTGGCGGGTGGGAGGGGAAGCACACCTGCACTGGCCAGGGCCTGGAATATTCTCCAATAAATGGGGTGGTGACCCTTAGCTCTGCTTTTCCTATGGGAGCTGGGGCGGGGCCCAAGGGCTGGAAGGAGGGAGCCCCAGAGACCCCAAGCCCAGTCCAGAGAGGGCCTGGGGGAGGACAGAGAGGCTTTCTTGTCTCCTTTCCCCAAAGCCTCAAAGACCATCCGTAGGATCCATCTTGGAGGCAGCAACACCTGTGATGACAAATGAGGAAACTGAGTCTCACAGGGCGGCAGGGACTTCTCTACGGTCACCCTGCTGGTTTGCGGCAGATGAGTGATTTGAACCCGGAGATGTTTCGTGCTCTTTTCTCACTATGACCTCCCGCAGGACCCTGGCCAGGTCCGGAGACGGGCAGGGATGTGGCGCTGAGGCTCTCGGACTGCAGGCTCCCATCTCTCCTGCCTGCCTGCCAGGGTGCTCCCCACGTCCATCCCCACAGCTGGCCCAGAAGGGAAACGGGAGGGATGCTCCGAGGGAGGTTCTTGGCTGCTTCCTGGCAGACGGGCGTCCTTTGACGCCCTGATGTCCCTCTGGGGAGCCCCCCCCCCCAGAGCATTTGATCCGCCAGGACCTGCCCTCTGACCCCTTCCAGGGCCCGGGAGGTCGCAGTGAAGGCCAGACTTTGCCGAAGGGGAAGATGGGAGAAAGGCCCAAGCCTCAGCCTTGGACCTCCTTACTCCCCCGGAGCCCAGAGGAAGGAGTGGGCCTGGGCATGGAGCTTTAGGAATTCAGGGGCCTCAAGAGGGAGAATCAGACAGACTGGGAACCTTTGAATCTTGGTTTAGAGGAGGAAACTGAGGCAGAAGGCAAGGAGGGCCTTGGTACAAGTCCTGATCTAGGCTCTGAGGGCCAATCTGTTCCTGGGGGGGCCCGAAGGCCAAGGGGGGGAGGCTGAGGCTCCTGGGCCCCCCAATCCCTGTAATTTCCCAATCCCAGCATCTAGGGGTCTCTAATTACAAGCAGGACTGAGTATCTCAGCCGCAGCCCCGCCCCTCCCTGGGGCCTCCATCCCTTTCCCATGAGGGTGGCCATGAGAGCCTGAGAGCGCCAGGTCTGTACCAGAGAGCACATCCCCCTCCTACGGCCTGGGCCCAGCTTGGCCTTCATAGGGCAAAGTAGGAGGTCCCCAGGGAGGCCTTCCTGAGGGAGTCTGGGAGGGGGAGGGGACGGGGCACCGCAGGGGAGTCTCAACAGGGGCCAGGATGGGAGGGGGCTGCCGAGGCCCCCAGCAGAGAGAAGGAGGGGCCTGGACCAGGGCTGCCTCTGCTCTCACGTTCCCCTAACTCAAACCAGACGTGCCTCCACCTCTCAGATCCGGCCCAAGTTTCTAACATGGGAGCCCAAAGGAGGAAGGGTGGGAGTGGAGGTGGGGGTGGGGTGAGAAAGAGGGAGGGAGACAGACAGACAGAGGAAGATGTTCACGACACTCCCCACTGCTCTGGGAGACTGAGGCTGACAAACTCCAGAGGCAGGAAATCGAAATGCCTGGGGCCGAGGGGGGCCGGGACCACTCCAGGGGTCAGGACGGGAGGCTGCCAAGGCGGAGGAGTGGACAGAAAGAGAAGTGGGGAGCGGGATGGAGCCGGTAGTAAGGACGAGGCCAGGGATGAGCTGGGATGGGGAGACGTCCGGAGAGCAGTTTGCACTGGGGGCAGAAGCCGAGGCCAAGGCAGAGCCGGGCAGAGGTAGAGCAGTGACAGGGCTGAGGTCGAGGGCTGGGATGGGGCAAAGACTAGGGGGAAAGGGGGAAGAGGAGGGGATGGGCCAAGGTTAGGGGCAAGGCCTGGGTGAGTGTCTGTGGAGGGGGGAAGGAAGGGGGATCCTTCCCTTTCGAGCTCCCAGGACATCTAGGGACACCCCGATGGCAGGAAGGAGTTAACTCGGCTTCAGCCAAAGCTGGAGGGGGGAAGGGGAGGCGGGAGGGGGCCTCAGAGAGCTCTTTGTCATCCCCTAATGAACACCAGATGCGGGGTGGCGTGCGGCCCTGAACGCCGGCCCCTGCCCGCCCCAACTCTGCCCAGGCCACGCCCCCAAACCTCATCTCCAATTGGAAGCCATAGGCCCCACCCCCAGGGAGCCGTGCCTCCCCAGGCCTTCAAGCCCCGCCCACAGGTAACCCCAGACTCCGTCTTCTTGTATCGGGACTCGCCCCCTCCGGATGCCTCTTGTTCTTGTGCTGGGGTCGAGGATCTGGCTCTAGATATTGGATGCTGGGATCTCGGAAGCCATCTAGTCCAGTTGAGGGAGGAGTCCCCCGCAAGGTAGCACTCAGGCACTGCTTGGAGACGTCCCGTTATGCGTAACTCACTACCTACCAGACCATTTCACTTTGGGGAAGTGTCCCCTAATCCCGAGGGAGCTCGTTTTGTTCTCGGAGACCAAGCAGAGCCAATCTGAACGTTTCTCAACTTCTGGGATACAGGTAAAACAGTTCCGATATGGAAAAACGAAAACTCAATTCGGTTCATTTTATTTATTGTGAGTCTAAGATATGGGAGAGAGGGGGCGGGAGTAAATGAATTGGGTCAGAGTGCTGGGGGCGGGACAGGACTCTGGAGTGGCCCCCATGAGTGAGTCTTTGTCGCCACCTACTGCTCATATGACCTAAACTCACCCAAGTGCAAGTCCTCACCTCAGATGGGTTCAGCCATTTCCCCAGTTCTCTGAGATGTAAGGCTGAACGCAACAGTAGCAATTACTCTGTTCAACTCCTTTAATTCATCAAATAAAACGGAAGCCAACAAAACTAATCCAAGCTGTTGCCAAAGGCTGTCCATTTCACCTCTGTAACACCTCTTGTAGATTTCACCTCTGCAATACTCTTTGATTTCATTTCTGCAACATCTCATTCATTGTGATCTGACTCATCTCTTGTAAATTTCTTCTCTGTGACATCTTTTTAAAAGATTTCACCTACATAACACCCCTTGTTAATTTCACCTCTGCACTATTTCTTGTAGATTTCACCCCCCTTCTTCCATCTCTTGTAGATTTCATCTCTGCAACAGGTCTCCTAGATTTCACTTCTGTAACATCTCATTCAGCTCTGCAGCATCTCTTGTAAATTTCATCTCTGGAACATCTCTTTCAGGTTTCACCTACTGAAATCCCTTGTTGATTTCACCTCTGCAACATCTCTTATGTAGTTTGCCTCTCTAGTAGCTCTTTTAGAGTTCACCTTCTTGATATCTTGTAGATTTCACCTATAAAGTATCTCTTGTTGATTTTGTCTTTGAAACATCTTTTGTAGATTTCACTTCTGCAACACTTCTTCAATACCCCTACTCTGGTGCAGACCCCTATCTTCTCATTTTGGGTTATTGCAATAGCTGCTGGAGGGTCTGCCTGCCTCCATATTTTTCCCTTTTTCAGTCCATCCTCCAGCCACCAGAGTGATTTTCCCAAAACACAGATTTGACTATGTCCCTCAATAAATAAACTCTCCTTAATCAAATACAAAATGCTCTTTGGCATTCAAAGCCCTTCATAATCTAGCCCCCTCCTCCTTTTGCAGTCTTCTCCCACTTTACTCCCTAACATGTGTCATCCACCTTTTGGTTCTTCCAGGAACAAGCTACTCTGTCTTTTTAACAATGGGTGTTTTCTCTGCCTGTACCTACTGCCTATGGTGTTCTCCCTCTTCAAGACCTAGTTAAAATCCCACCTTCTAAAGAAAGTCTTTCCTATTCCTCTGTAATTCTAGAGGCTTCCCTCTCTTATTTTTTATTTTTCCTGTACATAGCTTATCTGCATATATTTCTTGTCTCTCCCATTAGATTAAAAAAAAAAAACAAAACCTTGCCTTGTGTCTAGAAGGCAAACAGGGTTAAATGACTTGCCTAAGATCACACAGCTAGGAAGTGTCTGAGGCCAAATCTGAACCCAGGTCCTCTTGACTCCTGGACTGGCTCTCTACTGCTGCTCCTCTCATGAAAATGTAAGCTCCTTGAGGCAAGACTGTCTTTTGTCTTTCTTGTATCATCAGGGTTTTAGCACAGTGTTGTGCAATCAATACATGTTGATTGACTGCCCAACTTGTTCAAGGTCACACAAGTGGCCAAAATGGGATTCTAGCCCATTTTGGACCACCAAACTCTAAACTGTGCAGTGTAGAGGTTGTCCTACTGGGTTTTTCTTGTTGTTTCAAAAACAAAACCACAAAACCCCTTATTTTCTGTCTTGGAATCAATACTGAGTATCAGTTCCAAGGCAGATTGGTAAGGGTTAGTAATCAGGGTTAAGTGACTTGCCCAGGGTCACACAACTAGTCTGTCCCTGAAGTTAGATTTGAACCTAGGACTTCCCATTTCCAGCCCTGGTTCTCTATCCATTGAGCCAACTAGCTGCCCCAGCCTTGCTCTGTTTGCTTATATCTTGGTATTCCCAGTGTCAGGAACACAGTAGGTACTCAATAAATGTTTGTTGATTGAATATGGGGGTCACTGGCTGGTGTTTAAAGGGCTGGACTCTATAACCCAGCCATAGGAGGGAGTAGATTCTCTTCAGAGTGGGGACTACACCAGAGTCCCTGAGGTGAGAGCACCTGGAGAGCAATACTGTGGCTAACAGCAAGCCTGTGAGACTTTGGGCTTCCCCAAGGAGGATATGTTTGTTGACTCAAGTACCAGGGCATCCAGGGATTGCTGAGAAGCCTCACAGTCAGCACCACATTTCAAGCTAGGAGGAAGTTAAGAGGAGACTATTTCCTAGAGGAAGCAACGGAGACCCCAGAAAGAAGAGACTAGCCCCAAGTCCCATAAGCCGCACCCAGATCCGAGCCATAGTGTTTTGCTTCTGTTCCAGAGGGTCTTTAGCCTCCTCTTCTCACCACTCACTCAATGGCATTATAGCTAGAAGAATCCCGAGATATTTAATCTGGTCTCACTTTACTGATAGGAAACTGAGGCTGCCCAGGGTCACCTAAGGTAGGTGCTCAAGCCCACTGGAATCGGGGCCATTCCTGAGGAACCCCTACAGTCCATTCAGGCCCAGGGCCCGAGTCCTAGTCTGTGCCTCTATTCCCCTTCCTGGTCTAGGCAGCCTCTTGGATGGGCAAAATGTGCCAGAGACAGACCAAATGATAGAGTGTGTATTGGAATACTTGGAGTCTTTTCCTCTACTGACCTCAGGTTCCCCAAATGTAAAATAAATTGGCAGGGACTAGGCAGTCTGCCAGGCCCTTGGAGCTCTGATATTCTTGGCTCAAAGGTCCCTTCCAGCCAGAGGTGGGAGTGCTGTGGGACAGCTGGAGCTTTGTCCCCAGATTATTCCAAGGAACCGACCCATTCTCTAGCCTAGCCCCTGGGCAGCCTGGCCCGAGCACCCGCATTGCTCCTGAGGAATGGGCTCCGCAGAGAAGTCAGCTTCAGCACATGCCGCCGGTAGTTCCCTCCCCAGAATACGTGCCTCCCTGCCAGCCTAGCCCCAAGCCCACCCCCCTCTTAGCCATCATCCGTGGCCTGTCCTTTGGTCCAGACATCTTCCTCTTTCTTTTCATCTTCTGGAGCTTAAGGAAACCTAGTTTCCTCTTGAAGACGACACAGATTTGGCTCCATGTCCCCTGTTCGTGCCTAGTGTGGGGCAGTGCCGTCCTGTTCCCCAGTCACTCATGGCCACCATCACGCCTCCTTGGATGTTGGCTCCACCCAGTTCTGGGTCCTTGTTGCCACCATCTCTGAATGACCTCAGCACGGTCTTCCCCCCTCCCTGACCTCATTATGGCTCAGCTTTCAGTTCTGACCTACTAAGTTCTCTGTTCTAAGCTCCCTCCACGCTCTGACACTGTTCTAGGTTCTAAGGCTCCTCCCAGGCCTGACAGTCCCTGTTCTAAGCTCCCTTCTGGTTCTCAGACCTCCTGTGCTCTAAGCAGAGAGTGTTTTGTCCCATGTGAGAGGAAGCCAAGAGTTCTGTCGTGCTCTGCTGTGACTAGAAGAGCATCTTTCCTTCCCTACACCCTCTGCTCCTTGCTAGGGGCAGATATGTCCCTGCAGGCCTTTCCCTTCCTTCCCCTCCCAGTCTGCCTTGGGTCCCTGGAATAGGCCTCCCGGGCCGGCCGGCCCCCAGCCAGGCACCTGACTCAGACTTCTGCCTGGCAAGGCCCTCTTCCCGCCCACAGCGGAGGAGCCCCCATGCCCCGGCCCCAGCCTGGCCCTCATAAACCAGCCTGGGAAGTGCGGCTGTTTCATACCGTTTATTTCTTGTCTTCTTTGCGGCCCCCAACCCAGGCCTCCCCAGAAGGGTGCTAGAGCTTAGTGGGTCCTCCCAGGAGCACGTGGCATCCCAGCAGCCCTTGGACAGGGAAAGGACTCATCCCAGGGGACGGAAAGCTCTCCAGAGGTGGCAGAGGCCACCTGGACAAAGCTGGGGTTGTGACATTAAGTGAGGGGGGGCTTTCAGAGCCTTGGGTGGCCCACATGCTGCCCCAGTCCCCCCAACCCATAGACAGCTCCCTCAGGGGAGAGAAGACAGTTAAGAGGAGGAGCATTCTGACAGAGGAGCAAAGAGGAAGAAATGTGTCCCGCCTGAGGGAACAAGAAGGAAGCAGGTAGAGAGGGACAGGAGGAGGGGGACAAGCAGAGCTGGCCTTCGAGGTACTCATGGGAAGGGGAGGGGGGCATTGAGGAAGGAGTCGAGAAGGGGCCCCCGTGGGGAAGACTGAGTGCTTGGATAGTAGGTGCAAAGGATGGAGAGAGGTAGGCGTGTGGCCCCCTTCCAGCCATTTTGTCCTGCTCCCCCTGTTTATGAGGGCACCGAAGCAGCCACCCTGGGTTGCCCCACCCCGTTGGGGCTCTGAGCCTCCTGGCCTGGGCTAGCAAGCCTGCCAGCCTAGAGATGATGGGAGCGGATGTGGTCCTGGTGGAGGCAATGTCTGCAGGTCTCCTGCTCCGGTACAGGCTCCCAGGCACCTGCATCCACCTCCCAGGAATTAAGGGAAAGAGCCACAGACTGGGTCGGGAGGGCCTCTCATCACCCCCTTCCCCCATCCCTCCCCTTTTGTGCTTCTCTAAGGATAGGAGCTGGGGGGAAGGGAAGCGGGGGGGCTGGTTCCCATTTCGGGGGGTTCCCCTTTGCTCTGGCTTGAATTTTTCTGGAGCAATTTCTAGGTCCAGCTAAAAGGGGCTATTTTCCCTGGGGGTAAGGGAGCCATGGGTGCCAACACGAGTAAACATTTCCCTGGGACCCCCCACCCCACCCCACCCCGGGCAGCCTCAGGCCCTGCTGCTGTCCAGGCACCAGGAGACGGTAGCCAGGACTCAGAAAGCCCCTTGGCTTTAGGGGAATGATAGCCACAGGGGAGGGGAAGCAGAGGTGGACACGAGGAAGCCCTCTCCGGCCGTCCCAGCTCAGAGTGCCCACCCAGAGTCACCAAACCATCGGCCACCGGGCATCGGTCCCTCTTTGCAGCCTGGCGCGGGTGACGGTGTGGCTTCCCCAGAATCCGTCCCTCATCTGGGCTCTGGGCGTGGGTCTCGTGCCTAGCCTCGTGCCAAGTGCCCATCTTCTGCTCAGGGCACTCAGATGGCACCTTGCCCATCTCCCCGACAGCCTCCGTCTCCGTGAACAATGAGAACGGGGAAGTAAAGCGCATCCTGGTAGCAGGGGGGGCTCTCCAGGGGCTCCGTGTCTTCCCCCCGACGCCCCAGGGGCCCCCCGCTCAGGCTCCGGAAGACCCCAGTGGTGGGCCGGCTCCCCCCTCCCAGGGAGAGCCGGCTCCGGCTGAAAGGCAGGCGAGGCCCGTTGGCCCGGGAAGGGGGCAGCGAGTTGCTGCTGACAGAGCGGCGGCAGCGCTGGCAGCCTCTGAGGTAGGCTGTGGGGCCAGGGCCCATCAACATGGCCTCCGAGTAGCTGGGCACCAGCTGCCGATTGGAGCAAATGTGCCACTCCAGTTCTGTGAAGTCCACCGTGGCCACTCTGGAGAGGGACGGGCCGCCGGGGGCATGACCTCCGGGGGGCGGCGAGCTGGCCCCAAAGAGCTTCTCCACCTGGTAGTGGACGTGGGCTGTGCCATAGGCGGCCACCACGCGGAGGGGCCACGACAGCGTGGCCACTGACACGAGCCAGAAGACCCAGGCCCGGGCGTACCAGGGGGGGCTGCGGGGGTCTGCAAACACCATCAGCGACTCTCGGAAGTCCACGTCCTTCAGATGCATCCCCTCTCGGGCCTCCAGGTAGTCGTCGAGGCCCTCGTTGGCGCCAAAGAAGCGAGCCCTCTGGGTGAGGTACGCCGCCTCAGCCTCTGCACTCCCAAAGCTGAAGCACTTGGTAAAGCGCAGGCGGGTGGCGGGGTGGTCGGACAACCCCACCAGCTCCTTGGAGACATCTCGGACCCCGTGAGCAGAGTAGTCGAACTCGCCCCGTGCTGTCCGGCTATCGGCCCGCTCGTGGTAGACCTGCGTGGTGGTGTAGGCGTCCCCATTGCGGTAGCGCGTGATCTGCCGGGTTCGCCGGACATAATGGTAGCTGGTGGCCTTCCACCAGACACAGGGTGGGGCCTGCTGAAGGCGGCGGATCAAGGCCAGCACTGTGACCACATCTGTGCGTGGTGCCCGGGAGGCCCTCATGTGGCAGTGCCAGCACTCAGCCAGGTAGAGGAGGTAGAGGAGGGAGACGAAGGCCAGTGGGATGTACAGGTAGCCATCGGAGCAAGGGCTGGCCTGGTAGGTGGCCGGGGTCCCGTGGGAAAGGCCGCTGCCTATGGCCAGGCGGGGTACGGTGGCCAGCCAGCACCAGGCCACCACAGCCCCACATGAGTGGATGAGGAGGGTTAACAGGAGGCACTTCCAGTGGGATTCCCGACAAAGGGAGCCTCCCAAGGACTGCTTCAGGGGCCGCTGCTGTGGGGTGGGGAAATGGGGAGGGAGAGGCAGTGGGAAAGAGAGAGAAAGAGAGAGAGAGAGGAGGTGGCAGTCAGGCTGGTACAGAAACCAAGGGAGACAGGAGACGGAGACGGGGGGGGGACCCCTTAGTTCGTCCCTGGGACTGACAGAATTCCAGAAGGGAGGCAGAGATGGCAGCAGGGAGGGAGGATCCAGGAGAAGATGCGGTGAGTCTGGGGATGGAGGCAGAGACAGGAAGGGGGCAGGACAGCAGCAGATGGATCTCCGTCCCCCATTTCCATCTGTGCCTGGG
Source organism: Monodelphis domestica (assembly GCF_027887165.1). Taxonomy (NCBI): domain Eukaryota; kingdom Metazoa; phylum Chordata; class Mammalia; order Didelphimorphia; family Didelphidae; genus Monodelphis; species Monodelphis domestica. The sequence continues at coordinate 7,074,332 of NC_077232.1, forward strand.
GGGTGGTTCGACAGACTGGCTGGGTGTGTTGGTCAGCCCAGCTCATTCCTCCCCTGCCCAGTTCTTCTGGGAAAGGCTGGCTCACCCACCCAAGGGAACACACCTGGGGCCTCTGCCTGGCTGAACTCCTGGAAAGCCCTGACCCTCTGGAGCCCCATGGAAGAGAAGGGCTGCGAAGCAAAGCCAAAGGCAGAAGTGTCTGGGGAGAAGGGAGAGGTGGCTGATGGAGGGGAAGATGGGAGAGCAGTGAGGAACAGAAGGCAGAAGGGGGGCCCAGGAGAAGGGCCAGAGGTGAGAAGAGGAGGAGGAGGAAGCAGCAGAGAGAAGGGGAACTCCATGCCCTCCTCACCTAGCCTGTGCCAGGCCTCTTTCAGCCCCCACCTGCACACACGTTCAGCATGGGATGAGAGCAGGCAAGAGAAGCCCATGGAGAGAAAACCCCTCCCAACATGGCCAGCAGGGCCTTCAGGCCTGGCCCAACGCCTGCCTAGGAGCAGCTGCACACCCCGTGCCTACACCCCACTTGGGCACACAGACATGCCCACAAAGGTACCTACACGCAGCATGGGCACCATCCATCCAGGCACACAAAAACCCATCCGACTTCAGTCCCTCATCTGCTCCCCAGGCTGCCCATCTCCATCTCCCTGGCCTTCAGCTACCTCCCTAGGGACACATGGGGGTTGGGGCCACTGCCTATGGCTGCCCATGGCTGCCCATGACTTCGTAGGCTCATTCCCCTCCTCACCTCTCCCCTGCCTCCTCCCTTGGCGGGCAGGAGGGACTGAGCAGCGGGTAAGATCCAGAGGGTTCTTCACTGTCCTTCCTCCCCCCTCCCTTCCTGTCTCCTCCTGTCTCCTCCTTCCCTCCTCCTCCCTCTCTCCTGCCTCAGCCTCAGCCTCAGCTTCAGCCCCAGCCTCTGTGGTGCATTGCAGGCTGGGACTCCTGAGCCAACACTGGAAGGAAAGGGGGTGACCCTGGCTGTGGGGGGTGGCCCTGAGACCCGCTCCCTGGGCCCCTTCAGCCTGGAGCCTTCCCCTCCGGCCAATGAGGAAGGGTGAGGGGTGGCTGCTTCTTTCCCTGACGTCATGGGATGGGGCGGGGCCAAATCTGGGGGTGTATTTGGGGCTGAACACCCCCAATCCCCCCAACTTTCTGCAGCAGAGGAGTGCCCAGAGAAACCGCCCCTGGCCCTCCAGAGGCCTTTGTGGGACATCCCCGGGTGGGGGGTATCATCAAATGGCCTCACAGTACCAACCATGGGCCCTGCCTGCGGCCCCCCATTATTTACCTCTTCCCTCACCGGTTCCCCGTCTGGTATGAGCGTGGGCACCTCTCCCCCATCGCCGCCTCCGCTGCCGTCTATGCCGCCTTCTGCCTCTCCTTGGGGCATCGTGTCCGTGCCGTCACCTCCAGGGGCCCGTTCATGATAAGGGAGCTGGGCCCCGGGCGGGGGGCAGCTGCTCCGCTTGCAGCGGCGCGGAGGGAATGCTGAGCCCGAGCCCGGCCCCGCCCGCCCGCTGACCCCGCCCCCGCTGCACTGGCGGGTGGTGCCGCCGGGAGCGCCTGGCACGGAGGCCCAACCTCCGCCCCTCCCCAGACACCCCAGAGCCCGCCTTTCCCTGCCAGGCTCCCGGGTATGTGTATGTGTGAGCACAGAGGAAAGCACCTCCTCTCTTCCTCCAGCTAGGCTCCCTGCTTGCCCCTCCCCCTCCTCTTCTTTCTCCAGTCCTCTCCTGCAGTCCCCTGGTCTCTGGCACTCCTCTCCCTGAGGTCTAGGCTGGGGGGGGGGGGGGGGGGGGGAGGAGGGAGAAGGGCGTGGGGCGGGGCAGGTTCAGAACCAGTTGGCTGAAAGCTCTCAGAAAACAAAGTGAAGCCCTAGAACCTCACTGCAGCATCCCCCTTCTACATTTTGCCCTAGAGCCACAGTCAGGGAGAGGCCAGTGGCAGACACCCAGCCCATCTGGAGGGCAGAAAGGCTGGGGCGGGGCTCTGAGGCTAAGGGCATTAGTCCCTACCTTTGTGGAGCTCCGAGTCTCAGATGACTGGCCCAAGTGCTCCACCTCGGCTGACCCAGGCTTTGGTGCTACCCAGAGTCAATCAGGCCAGGATTCTGTGTCATCCATTCCTGTCAGAGTCCTGGGGATTCTGGGCTGCAAAGAGCGCAGTGCCTAGCGCACAGTAGGCACTTAATAAATAGCTGCTGACTTCTATTTCTATTTATGGAGCACCTCCTAGTAGGCCGGTGCTAGGGGCTGGGAACGTGCAAAAACAGACCCTGCCTTCAAGAATGTCACAGGGTAAAGGGAGGGAGGAGGTCACATGCAAACTGCTCTGGGGGTCCAAGGTCAGGGGGAGTAATTCACTGAGGATGTGGCAGCTGACTATGTGAGGAGCCTCCCTGAGCTGGTTCCGAAGCAGGCCAGGTTGCTGAGGGGAAGCTTCGAGTTCTACAACGCTTGAAGTCTGCAAGTAGGGCCTGGGTGACCACAGGCCTGGAAGGAGGCCAATGTTGCCTGCTTAGAACTAGGTGTGTTCTGAAGCTCCTTCCAATTCGGAGACTTCGAGGAGCTCATTTCAGCACTAGGACAGCTCCCAAGCCCTCCCAGGTCCGCAGGAGGGGAGGAGGGGAGCCCTCAGACTGAGGCTCAGCATCCAGGCTAGAAGCCGGGTCAAGGCACTGCGAGGGTGCCAAGGAAGTCCCGACAGCCGGCCAACCACAGATCCAAGGCCTTCCATCTACACAAATCCTTCTCCCTCTCCCTGCTCCAGCTGGTCAGAAGCCCAGGGCACTGGCTCTACCCAGCTCTGCTCCCCCTTCTCAGTGGGCCTCCGTATTCACTGTAAACCTCCAGGGCCTGGGAGGGGGCAGGCTGACTGGACCAATCCTGGGTCCTCTCTCTAAACCTCAGTTTACTCATCTGTAAGGAAGGGCGAGCAATGCCCCCACGACCTCTCCCATAAAGCTGAGGTGTGGAAGGATCTTTGTGGACTGCGAGGTTGGAGCCAGGAGGGGAAAGGGGAGAAGCTGCGAAGAGCTGAATGTCAGAGAGGCGAGAAAGCAGGAGTGGGAGAGAACCGCTAACGGACAGGGGGAGTCAGGGCGGGACGCGAGGGGCTGGAGGGAAGGAGGCAAGGGGAGAAGAAGAGGTGGGTTAGAGGAGAAAAGTAGAGGGTGCAGAAGAGGGGAGGAAGGAAGGGGAGAAGGAGGAGGACAGAGAAGGGAGGAAAGGGGAGAGAGGAAGGAGGGGGAGGGGAGAAGAGGAAGGGAAGGGGAAAGAACTGGAAGGGAAGAGATTGGGAGAAGGGAAAGAGAAGAGAGGAGAACGAAGGGAGGAAAAGGGGGCGTGAAGGTCAAGGGATGGGGGAGGGGAAAAGACGGGGAAGCCAAGGAAAAGGGGAGGGTGAAGGTCAAGGAAAGGAGGGGGAGGAGGAGAGTTGAAAAGAGAGGGAGGAGAAGGGAGGGGACGGCCGTACGGGAGCAAGGACTAGGCCGGTGAAGCTCTCCGGGTCGGGTCCGCCCCTCCCCTCCGCTCAGCCTCATCCACCCCCGCCAGCCAGTGCATTCGTGGCAGGCGGACCTTCACCCGCTCATATTGCGCAGGCGCCTCATAACTCCTCTAAGCTCCTCAGTCTGGAACAGCTCATTGGATCGTCCTGTCCCCAGACGGTGTTCTTGTCCAATCAGAAAGTCAAGCTGTTCGCCCCGGCCTCTTCGCATTACGGAAGTCATCTTCCATCGAATCCAAGGCTGGATGAGGAGCCAATTGCCAATGGAAGAAAGGGGCGGTGCATCTAGCACGTGGGTCGGTGGCCAATGAGAGGTGTGGAAGGTGACGTTGTAGCCATGGCGGCTGCGGCTGGCCCGGGAGGAGACGTGTCCGGCGCCCGGTAGTGGCGGCGGTTCGCCCCCGGAGCCCAGAGCAGCGACCCTGTTCGTGCCCACCACGCCCGCGGCAGGAGGCACCTCTCTCATGGCTTATCACTCGGGCTACGGAGCCCAAGGTGAGCGCGGGGCGGGGAGGCGGGCACCCTCAGCCTGGGGGGGGGGGCTGTGACGCCATCGCGATGGTCCCCCCCCCCTTTATCCCATTCCCCATTCCCTGCCAGAAGTCCGATCTGAGCCCTGCTCGGGTAGCCTAGATTTGTATAGCCCCAGGCACGGGGGGCTCACTACTTTCAAGGGAGTGGCCCGCCCCTGGACAGAACAGCTGTTCAGGTCTGGAAGGGCTTGCTTGGGTGGCACCTAAACCTGCCTCTTCTTGTCCTGTGCTGCCGGGCACAAAGGCGGGCACAGCCCGACAAGTCACTGGTGATGCCCTTTGGTCTTCTGTGCCCTCAGCGGCCTCCCCGCTCTGCCATCCCCTGCCCGTTCTCAGGCCCCCCAAAGCCTCCAAATCTAGCCCCAAACCCCACTTTCCCTCAGTTGTGCAGATCCGTGTCTCAGCCCCAAATGTGCGCTTCCCTCCGGGGCTCACTAAAGCAGGCTTGTCTAAGGAAACAGGCCCTTCCTCAGGCTGTGGCTTGGCGCCCCCCCTGTCCTGGCTGTGGTCTGGAGGCCCCCCAGCTCCCGGCACCCCTCCTCCCCCTGGAGCTGAGGGCCGGCACGGTGAGGGCCCCCAGGGGAGCCCCCCAAGTGGCTGAAGGGAGTCTCCATTTGTCGGATGGGGGAGCAGAGGAAAAGCATTTGCTTATTAGGCCCCGCTCGGGCCAGTACAGGGGCCCAGGAAGCACTTGGTCTGAGGCTGTGGGGGCAGCAGTGCGGGTGGCCCCTCTTCCTAGAGGGAGGGACTTGTTGACCCCCGCCTCTTCCAAGCCCTGGGATGGGGAGTCACCCCAGAAGTGGCCAGTGGTCCTGCTCCAGGCCCGGCCAGGCTCAGAGCCGCCTCTCCCGGAGGGGCTTTAGAGAAAATTCCGTTTCTGGGGCTGGGTCTGGAGAGGAGCCATCCTGGATTCAGATGGGGCTTCCGCCGCTTCCTAGCGGGGTGACCCTGGCCAAGTCCCTTGACCCCAGTGGCCTGGCCCTTCCCCCTCCTCTGCGGTGGACTCTAAGATGAGAGATCAGGATGTGTTTGTTTAAGAGGACAATTAGATTTCTCCTGACGTAGTGCGGTGTCTTGGGTCCTTCTCCCTATCCGCTCCCCAGGGTGAAGGATTCTTTGTAGATGGGGGGCCCCGACACCCCCTTCCGCGGGGAATTGTCCCTTTGCATCTCTTCCGGCCAGGGAGGGCCTTTCTACTCCCTGTTATTTTCCTGCCCCCTCCCTCCTCCCCTTGGTCTGTCTGTCTTTCCGGATGGTCCTGCTGCCTCCGTGTTGTTGGGTCGCCGGCTGTGTCGGGGCCCTCCTGGAGGGTTTGCACACTTGTTGGGCCTCGGCGAGAAGGTGCCTGAAGCGTCCAGTCCCGGCCCAGCCCTCGGGGGGCCGCAGACGCCCCCGTCTGCCCTTCTCTTCTCCCCCCTCAGGCTCCAAGCACCGGGCCAGGGCGGCCCCGGAAGCGCCCCCACTCTTCGATGACACCAGCCGGGGGTACCCGGCGCAGCCCGGCGCCTACTCGTCCCAGGGCGCGGATGTGGCCTTCAACGTCCACCAGCTGCTCGACGACCCCGTGGCCAACATGGCCATGTCGTACGGCAGCTCCATCGCCTCCCAGGGCAAAGACATGATGCACAAGGAGGTGAGCGAGCCGGCCGGGGGCCTTCGGGGGCCTGGGGCTCCCTCCGCTGGCCGCAGGCGCTCCAGACCCGCCGGAAACGCGCGGGCTGCCCTTGTGTCCGGGGCGTCCGGAGCCGCTTGTTCCTCCCGAGGCTCCCTCCTGCCCAGCGGCCCCCCTCACCTGGGCCGCCTCTTGTCCGCAGCTCCACAGGTTCGTCTCTGTGAACAAGCTCAAACACTTCTTCGCGGTGGACACGTCCTACGTGGCCAAGAAGCTGGGCCTGCTCGTCTTCCCGTACACGCACCAGGTGAGGCTCCGCTCGGGCGGGGGGCTCTCGGGCGCTCCGGGGAGCTCCTGGCCCTGACGTCGCTCTCTGGGCTCTCTCTGCCCCCAGAACTGGGAGGTCCAGTACAGCCGGGACGTGCCGCTGCCCCCTCGGCAGGACCTCAACGCCCCCGACCTCTACATCCCCAGTGAGTGGGGGGGCCGGTGAGAAGGGGGGCTGGTGAGAAGGGGGGCTGGTGAGAAGGGGGGGCTGGTGAGAAGTGGGGCCGGTGAGAAGGGGGGGCGGTGAGAGGTGGGGCCGGTGAGGAGGGGGGCCGGTGAGAAGGGGGGCCGGTGAGAAGGGGGGCTGGTGAGAAGGGGGGGCTGGTGAGAAGGGGGGCCGGTGAGAAGTGGGGGGCCGGTGAGAAGGGGGGCCGGTGAAAAGGGGGGGCCGGTGAGAAGGGGGGGCCGGTGAGAAGGGGGGCTGGTGAGAAGGGGGGGCTGGTGAGAAGGGGGGCCGGTGAGAAGTGGGGGGCCGGTGAGAAGGGGGGCCGGTGAAAAGGGGGGCCGGTGAGAAGGGGGGCCGGTGAGAAGTGGGGGGCCGGTGAGAAGTGGGGGGCCGGTGAGAAGGGGGGCCGGTGAGAAGGTGGGGCTGGTGAGAAGGGGGGCCGGTGAGAAGGGGGGCCGGTGAGAAGGGGGGGCTGGGCCCGGCCTCGGCTGACTCAGGCTTCTCTGGCTCCCTTCGCAGCGATGGCCTTCATCACATACATCCTCTTGGCCGGGATGGCGCTGGGGATTCAGAAAAGGTGGGTGGCGCCGTCTCCTGCAGAGCACCCCACCCCACCCCTCCATGTTCCCTGCTGGGAGGAGCCTAGTCCTGCCTCAGTCTCCTTATCTGTCGAATGGGAACAAGACTCGTTTCCTGCCTAACGGGTGGTTTTTCGGGGCTCGTGACCGCCCCTCCCCACGCCCCAGAGAGGGGGCGGGGCCTCCTCTGCTGACGGCCCCCCACCCTCTGGGCCAGGTTTTCCCCCGAGGTGCTCGGCCTGTGTGCCAGCACAGCCCTGGTGTGGGTGGTCATCGAGGTTCTGGCTCTGCTCCTCGGCCTCTACCTGGCCACTGTCCGGAGTGACCTGAGCACCTTCCATCTGCTCGCGTACAGCGGCTACAAATACGTGGGGTGAGTCCGGGGAGGGCCGGCCGGGCCCGCAGACAGCTGTCGAAGCTTCGGGGCAGGGGGAGACACGGCTGGGGTTTGGGGGAAGCTTTGCCTAGGGCAGACCCGGGAGGCCTGGGTTCAAGTCCTGACCCTGTGACTCTGGGCGAGCGCCTGGGCCCCCCTCTGCCCGCCTGCCTAGCGGGGGAGGCGGCGGGTGTGAGCCTGGGGTTGTGGCGGCACTCAAAGCTGTTGCGGGTCGGACCGAATGGTGAAGACTGAACAGGGCCCTGCCTGCTGGGGAGAAGGGGGGGAGGGTACCTGGTGGGGGGCTTCCTGGCGTGCGCACTGCCAATGCAAAGGCGCAGAGAGGGGAGGTGGGGGATCCTGTGGGAAGGGCGCAGGAGGGCTGATAAGGGCCTGAGGGAGGAGGGAGAGTGTGGAGGCCAGGAGGAGGCCTAGGAAGGCTGGAGGGCGTGAGGGGGAGGTGCCCCCCTCCCCCCAGGGGGCTGGTCCCTGGTTCTGGCTGAGGGCCTGATCCGGGGCTCCTCTGGGAGGGGGCGTCCGCGAGGAGACGGGAGAAGCCCCGCCTGGCCCTGGGCCAGCAGAGATGACCTGGGGGGGGGGCCGAGAGCCGGAGGCCGAAGGGGGCCTCGCCAGGGGCTTCTCGGGATGGCGACTGGCTGCTTGGAAGGTAGGAGCCGGGGATGGTGGGGAAGAGGCTGGGGACGGGGCTGGCCCAGGCTGGAGCAGACGAGGGGAGGCGGGGGGCGGCCCGGTGCAGGTGGGGGGCTTCCCTCCCCTTCCTCCCTGCCTCCCTGCGGAGCTCGGGGACAGGGAGGGGGCTTTTCTTGGCGCAGAGCCTGGAACGGTTGCCTTTTCTTCTCCACTGGATTAAGGCGAACCAGGGTTCAGTGGCTTGCCCAGGGTCACGGCATTAGTGCGTGACTGAGGCTGGATTTGAACTCGGGCTTTCCCGACTCCCGGCCGAGCCGCCCAACTGCCTCCTGGGAAGATCTTGGCACGCAACGTCAGAGCTGGGGGACTCGGGATAGTTGGTTCAAACGCCTCGTTTTACCGATGGGGAAACTGAGGCCCCGGGAGGAAGCTGACTTGGTGGGTTCCCTTTGGGGGAGAGGCCCCCGCCCCCCCCCCGCCGAGGAGGCCCCGACCGTCGTCTCCTCCCTAGGATGATCCTGAGTGTGCTCACGGGGCTGCTCTTCGGCAGTGACGGCTACTACGTGGCCCTCGCCTGGACGTCCGCCGCCCTCATGTATTTCATAGTGAGTCCTGAACCCGGGCAGTGGGCCGGCCCAGGCTTCCCTCCCCCGGGCCCGCCCTCAAGGTGCGTCTCCCACAGGTGCGGTCGCTCCGGATGAGCTCCGTGGGCACCGACGGGGTGGGGGGCCCGGCCCCCCGGCAGCGCCTCCAGCTCTACCTGACCCTGGCCGCGGCCGCCTTCCAGCCCCTCATCATCTACTGGCTCACCTTCCACCTGGTCCGGTGACCCAGCAAGATGCCGACGGCTTCCCCTTACATTGGAGATCGGAATTGCTTCAGCCACAGCCGCCCCTCATTGCTGGCAAGCGAGAGCTGCCCAGGCCCCGAGAGGGACAGGCAGGAGCCCCTGCAGCCCGGGCGGGAGGGGGCAGCGGCGGCTCGGCCACCCCCAGACTTGTGTGGCCAGAGAGGCCCCGGCCAGGCCCGCTGCCCAGGAGGCCAACGTTGCTGCGGCCTCGAGTTAAAGCTTGCCAAGTGCTTTACACACACTGTCTCCTTCAGTGCTCCAAGGCTGGGGGGGGGGGAGGGCGGCTGGCGGTCGGGGGGGGGGGGGGGACTCTTGAGGCGCCCCCTTCGTCCTCCCTCCTCAGGGCTCCGGTGGCCGGAGGCTGCCTGGGAAGGGAGCCTCTGGGCCCCCCCAGGAGCAGGGCAGGCTTCCGGCTGCTTGGCCCAAGGAACAGGGGCTGCCCCGTGGGCTTGGAGTCAGGCTGAAGGTGCCTTTCTGCTCTCCAGGCCATCCCTTCCCCTAAAGGAGCACCAAGAGTTCACTTCAGCCTTGGGTGCTGAGGGCACACTAGGATTAGAACCCAGGGCCTGGCTCCAAATGTGGTCTGGGAAGCCCTCCTGGGGCCCTTGAAGACCCTCCCTCAGAAGCCCATTTACTTTGTCCCCCATTCCTTTGTTCATGCCCAATCTCAGTAGCCTCAGACAAGTGCTGTTTGTCCCAAGGCAGGCAGTGAGCCTGGAGCCTGGGAGCCTGGCTCTGCTTGGCTGTGTGACCTTGGGCTGGTCCTTTCTCCAGCCTCAGTTCTCAGCCCTGAGACCCTTCGTGCCTAGAGGGGGCCCAGCAGGATCGCCCTTGGGGCAGCCCACACCATGCCAAGCCTGGCCCGGAGTCTTTTGCAATTGTTTATTCGATCACAAATGGCCGGGACTGGCCTGGAGAGACTCGGGTTTTACACAGACTCCTCCGGGCAGCGCACGGGGAGATGGGACAGCAGAGGGGAAGGACACGAAGAAGAAAGCCCAGAAAAGGCGGGAGGGGGCAGGGCAGAGGGAGAGCAGGGAGCGGGAGGTGGGGCTGAGGGGGAGCCCCCGGCTGAGCCTGCTCACGCCCCTCCCCTCCCCGGGGCCCTGCCTCTCGGGCCAGTTCTGCGAACCCGGCGGGCGCCCTGGGGTCGCTGGGAAGGGGCAGTGGGGGGGACCCAGATCCCCCTCCCCAGCGCCCCGGCCCGGCCTCACCCGAGCACTAGGTTCTCAGAGGAGGGGCTTGGGGCCCAAAGGGGCGCCGGCTGCCTCTGCGGGGCTGGGCCATCCCATAGCAGCAATTTGGGGGACAGGGGCTGGGGAGGCCCCGGCGCCCGGAGCGGAGGCTTCGAAGGGAGGGCGGGGCGGGGAGTGGCTCTTCTCCGCTGTCCGAAAGGGGCGCGGGGATGGGGGTCCACAGGCGTCCGGTCCGTTCTCGGGGTTCATTCCCTGGCCGGCTTCCCCCTTTAGAAACTCACCAACGTATAAACCATACTGCGGGGAGAGGCCGGGTTGGGGCGGGGCCGCCGGCAGGGCAGGCCCCGCCCCCAGACTCCGGGACGGGGCGGGGCTCACCTGTACAGGTAATAGAAGAAGGAGAGCAGGTAGAAGGCGAGTTTGCACCAGGACTCCTTCTGACAGTAGTTGAGGATGTCCGCGTTCATGATGGAGACGGCGTCGTACATGACCTCGGAGCCGTCTGCCGGGCGGTGGAAGTACCTGGGGAAGGGCGGGGCCGAAGGAGCCGGGCTAGGCCTCGTTCGCTGCGAAGCCTCCCCGGCGCCGCAGCTCGCTCCCCGCCTAGGCCGCCCCCCAGCCTGATCACCTCCATAAGTGGTAGAAGAGGAGGGGGATGTTGAGGCCCAGCGTCACCCACTCCGCGGCGCACAGGAACATCAGGCAGAAGAGGCCGTGGATGGAATACTCGGGGACCACGAGCTGGAGGGGCAGCGGCGGTCAGGCCCCGCCCCCAGGCCCGCAGCGGGGGCGGGGCCCACCCTCCCGAGCGGCGCTGCGCAGAGGCCCGGCGGCTGGGAGAGGGAGTAGGGGTGTCCCTGAGCCTGCCGGGAAGAGAGCGGCTGCCGCCCAGGGATGCCTAACGAGCATCTCAGGGTGCGGCCTTCCTGGGGCAAATGGAGCTGCGGGAGGAGCGGGGCCCACAGCCTCGGCCGTCCACACAGACTGAGCTCGAGCGGGCGAGGGTCCTGGCCACGGTCACACACAGACACACAATGGCAGTGGAGCCTGGATCCCCGGCCAGACAGACAGACAGGGAGGTCCTGCGACCCCCGAGATCCCCCACTGACCTTCCTTAAGAGGCAGCAGATCCGCTCAATGTTTTTCAAACGCTCTCGCTGTGGGAGGAGAGGAGGGTCAGGCTTGAGTGAAGCAGGCGGGGAGGGGGGGCGGGGCAGCTGCGGGAGGGGGTCCATCTTGGGGGGGGCGGGCTTCAACTGAGGGCTGGAGAAGCCTGAGGCTCCCGGCCCAGCTCCCCGCTGCCACCGACTTCAGCCTTGTTTCCATGGCGATGTCACCATGGAGAGGCAGGTGCCGCCATTCCCATGGCAACCGTCGCCATGGAGGCAGGCACTTCACCCGGATCTCCCCGGCAATGGTAGGGCCTTGATCCGCGGGAGAGCGAGACGGCCCAGACACCCCGGAGAGGCCCGAAGATCCTCTCCCGCTCCCCCGCCCCTCCCCCGAGCCCCCGGCCCGGCCCAGACACAGAGACGGACAGACTGACGGACACACCTCGGCACATCACATGTATTGACTTACTGCCCTCGCCGGGTTGCCCTGATCTATGGGGTTCTTGAAGTCGGTCCTCAGTTCGTCAAAGGCGATGATCTGGGTGGGGTGGGTGCCTGTGAGGCTCGGGCTGCCTCGGGAGGGGCCCCGCGGGTGTGCTCCCTGGCGCAGCCCCTCCCTCCCACAGGCCGCGCGCGCGCGAGAAAATGACTGGCCCAGGGTCCACAGCTAAGCAGCCCAGAGGGCGGGGGAGGCGATTCCTGGCCCGGAGTCCCTTGGGGGGGGGCCCAGGCCCTCTGCCGGAAATTCAGGCCCGCCAGGCCCATCCCCTTCTGGATGTTCGGGTGCCAGCCTGGGGGGGGGGTTCCGAGCTAGGGAACATCTCGCCTTTGCTGTTTCCCTGGGCGCCATCTGGAGCCCAGGGTGCCACAGGGTCCAGGCGGCACCCCCGGGGAACAATGGGCCGGCTGGAGGCTCCTGGGGTCTCCCCAACCCCTCCTCCTACAGGAATGAAGGTCTTCTCTCTTGTCACTCACCCGCTGAAGGGGGGGGGGGGCTCGGGTTGCCTAGCAACAGCAAAAATGCCACCTCCTCAGCCTCCCTGCACACATGGGGGGGGGGTGGAAGAGGGGAGGCAGCAGAGACAGAGTCCCGCAGACCCAGCTCTGCCTGTTTTCCTCGGTGACCTTGGCCTCACTGTCCTCACTTGCAAAGTGGGGGAGAGAGCCCCCTCTGTGGCACTCCCCTTTTCCTGTTCTCCTATGTCCAGGGCCTGAGCTCTGGCTTGTCCTTCCAGCCCCCCCATCCGCCTGCTCCCCCTTTCTCAGGGAGAAGCCAGGTGCTGCTCAGCTCTGGAATGGGGGTCCTGGAGGGTGCTGGGGAGAGGGAGAGGTGTGTGTGTGTGTGGTTCACAGCAAGGGAGGCTTTGAAAAGCTCTTTTTCCCCAGGACTTTGGTTCCCTTCACCCCCTTTCTGGCCACATCCCAGAGTGCTCTGTGGACCCCCCTCTCTTGGCTCCCGCTGGCCTGCCTCCTCCAAGTCTTCCCCAAGGGTTACTGCCTCCTGGTATGGTGGCTAGTGCTGGGCCTGAAGTCAAGAAGCCCCCACTTCCAGTCCAGTCTCAGACACTAGCTGTGTGACCCTGGACAAGTCACTTAACCTCCATTTGCCTCAGTTCCTCACCTGCAAAAATGGGGACACTATGAACAGCAACCTTGCAGGATTGTGGTGGGGATCATGTGAGAGAATATTTGTAACAGTGCTTAGCAAAGCGCCTGGAACATAGTAGGTGCTTTAGAAAGGCTTATCCCCTTCCTAAGGGAGTGGGAAAGCCAGAGAACGAGGTGAGGACACAGACGGAGGCCCCCAGGAGGGAGGGAAGGGGGGTGGTGAGCCAGAGGAGACATTAGAGGAGGAGGAGGAGGAAGCCACCAAACTGGGACGGCCCAAGCTTGGGCCCATTAAATACCTGTTGAATGGATGAAAGGAGGGTAGGAGAGGAGACAGAAAGGGAAAGGAGAGAGACAGGATGGTGAGAGGGAATGAGGGGGAGCACAGGGCCCCAGAGCCCCCTGGGCCATGGAGGAGGTGCCAGGTAAAGCCCAGGAGGAGCAGGCTGGAAAGAAGCAGATGAACCCGGGAACAAAGGGAAGGAGGGAGGGGGGAGAAGAGGAAATGAGGAGGGGGAAGCAGATGGAGAGGATGACAGAGACGGGAGATGGACATATGGGGGAGATGAGTGAGACAGGAAGTGCCAAGGAAGGCAGGAGAGGAGAGCACGAGAGAAGTGGGAAGGAGAGGCTGGAAGCACATGAAAGAACACAGATGTGCAGCCCAGGAACACGAGGGGGTGTGGATGGTCCCCAAGGCCGGCCGTCTCCCAGAGGGCTGCCTCCCCCTCCCCATGGCCAGGCCAGGTGCTCAGTGAATGAATGCAGTGAATGAATGGGAGGAGGGTGCTGGAAAGCGAGAATGGGAAAGGAATGGAGAGAAACAGAAACAAAGCCACGGAAAGGAGGTTAGGAGTGGCGAGGAGACGCTGGGGGTGGGGAACAGCAGGGGACGTGGAGGAGGCTGCTGGGGCGGGGAGCACGGCAAAGGCTGGCCAGGTGGGCCCGCCTGAGCCCCTCTCTGCCCCCAGGCCCGGAGCTGATAAGGACCCGGGACGGCAGCAGCAGCAGAGTTGAACAGTTCGGAGAAGAATCAGGCCAGAGTAAGGATGGAGTCGGAAACGGAGAGGAATGAGCAGGGGGATGGGGAGGCATCGCGGTCCGGAGGGCTGCGAACACTGGGAGCGCTCTCCCACCCAAGCCCTTTCCTCCATCGAAACTCAAGGGGGGGGGGGGAGGGGTAAGAAAGGGAAAGGGTTAAATGGGTTCTGGTAGATGTGGGTCTTGTAAACAGATGCAGTTGCTATGGCAACTGGCTCCATCACTCGGCTGGAAAAACCCACAATGGAGAGGAAGGGAGGAGGGGGGATAGACAGACCTGGGTACAGACCGAGGGAGGATTGGAGAGCTGCCCTGCCAGGAAGAGGGGGAGGATAGCGAGCCCCCAAGTGCAAAGCAACCCCCAAACCCCCCCTTCCCATCCAGCTGCACGGGGGACCAGAGCGGGCTGTCACGGAGACGGGGGAGTGGAAAGAAGGGGGGCACGGGAAGGGGGAACAGGTATTTGGGAAAGGAAGAGGGAGAGGAGGTAAGGGCGGGGGAAGGGAACAAGAGTAAGCAAGTTTCCCCTCGTTGCCCGGAGCGAGCAGTGCCCCCACCCCGCGGGCGCCCGGGGCCGAAGCCCCCTCCGCCCCGGTCTAGTTCCGTCCCCTGGCCCCCGGCCTTACGTGCCAGATGACAAAGAAGATGAGGGATGCGCACAGCACCAGCGTCAGCATGTAGCAGAACGCGGCGAAGGTGAACGCCATGGCCCCGGGGCCCAGCGCCAGGCCGGGGGGCGCCAGCCTACGCCGTCGGGTGGCCCCGTCGCCGGGGGGCCCCGGCCCGGCCCGGCTCCCGCTCCGGCCGCCACCCCGCCCCACAGGGCTCAGCGCTGGCCTGGCATGGCCAAGGGGGTCGCCCAGGCGAGCCCCGAAAGGAGACGCGCCCACCCGGCCGGCCGGCCCGGCCGCGGGGGGCTCGGGGAGCACGGGGCGGGCAGGCGGCTCGGGGGGCGCGTCCGCTGGCGCTGGCGGCTGCTCCTGCCCCTCTCGCTCATCCTGCGCTCGCCCCGCGGCTCCCTCTCCAGCCCGGGAAGCTGGGGGGGCGGAGCCGGGGCGGAGCTCCCCACAAAGGGGCAGGCTCAGCCTCCAGCGGGCGGGGCCGCAGAACGAGCCGGCAGCAGCAGGGGTAGGGGGCTCAGCAGGGCTCCGAAGGCGAGGAATGGTCCTCCGGGAGGGGGGCACGGCCCACAGCAGGCCCAGGCGGCCGGGCCTGGCGCCCGCCCCCGCCCGCAGACCCAAATGACAGCTCGCCCTCACCCCGCCCCCCGGCGCCCCACATCCTGCTGCCAGAACCGAGCACAAAGGACACCCCGAGCTCCCGCAGTTCCCTGCTCCCCCCCAACTAGGCCGACAATGCGATCACACGCACCCACGCAGATTGGCACCGAGGGTGGGGCGGCCAAAGCTCTGGAGCGGGGCTGCGCTACCCCGCTAATGGAGTCTCCGCGTATTCAGCTCCAGGGGCGTGTGCCCCGGCGTCTTTGCCACCTGATGGGCATGAAGGGCGGGGGCGGGGACAGGTGGGCAGCCCGAAGGACTCTCGGGACCTCCCCGTCTCCCTGCAGTCCATTCCGAACCCTATCTGCGGAGCTGCCTGGGACATCTGAGGCCACAGGAGGCCTAAGTAGCGCCCCAGAGCAGGCGAGGGTGCAGGGGGCCTCGGGACGCCGCCCCCCACCGGCTCGGGATCCCCCCGGGCGCAGCCCACAAACCACACGGGCCAGCAGCCAACTTCCTTGCAAAACCCCTCGGGGGCTCTCCCGAGGCCACTGGAGATTTATTGAGGCTGTTTTGTCCCGCTTCCTCCCCCCAAGTGGCTTCTCCTAGCGAAACGCTGGACAAGATGTGACTGGAAAGGAAGGGGGGGCACACACGGGGAGGGGGGCTGCCGCCCGGGTCCCCACCCTGCAGCTTCAATACAAGCAAGAGCACGCGCGTGCGTGTGCGCGCCTATGTCGCACTGACCAGGGGACCACGGGACAAGGGGGTGGCCCATGCCTAGACTAGACCGAAGGAGCCCCGGGGGGAGGGGCAGACCCCCAGGGCCCAGCGCCCCCTGTGCCTGGGAGATGCACTCAAGCAGGCTGGGGAATGGGCCAGACAAAGGAGGACGGGAAGGGGCCAAGGCAATGCCAGGGACAGGCAGCCTGCTGGGCCTCTGCTGCCAAGGGGAGAGGAACGAGTCTTGTTTGGTCACCAGGAGCCGGGCCCTGGGCTGCCCCCATCCGGGCCTCCTTCCACCTCCACAGCCTCCTGGGGCCGAGAAGGGGGAAGGTGCCAAGGCAGCCAGGGGCAGAGGGAGCTGCCAGCCACCACCCACCCACCCACCGGTTTGGTGCAAAGCCTCCAGGCGCCCCCTCCCCCAAGGCATTCTGGACGGATGGAGCTCAAAGCTCAGGCCAGGAGGGTTGGCAGAGGTGAGGTGGGGGTGCGGCAGGGAGAAGGCGAAGCTGGCAGAGGGTGGGGCTGCTCCCTCCTGAGGCTGGCCCATCTCCCCAGGACCCTGGTCCCCCACAGTCTGGGCCTTGGGTCCGGATCTCTGACAATGAGACACGAGAGGCTCCCCAGGTCTCACTGCAGCTCTGAGGGGAAGCTGGGAACGAGGCAGAATCCTCTTCCCCCAAGAAAGCCAGGGAAAGGACGGGGGCTGGGGGAGGTGGGAAGGGGCTCCTCGGGCTCTCCAGCCCCTGCCCATAGCACAGATCTACCAAGAGCTTTGGGAGGGGGTTGGGGGTTGGGAGTGGGTGAGGATTCACTCCCCACAAGCCACAGAATCAAATGCCCCATGGAGGTGGTAGCAGCGGAAGGGGCAGCAGCTGTGGGTAGAAGGGCCTGGCCAGGGCCTCATTCTGCCTCAGGGGCATCCTCTGAGAAGAGGAGGTCCCAGGCCCGGCCAGCTCTGCCCCCTAGCAGCAGCCTCCACTGGCCGGTTTCACTGGGCTGCTGTCGATCTTGAGGTTGGGCCTCTCGCCCCCTGAGGCGGCCCCAGGCCCCATCCGCTTCTTGATTTCGGCTGCCATGGTCATGAAGGCCTGCTCCACATTGGTGGCATTCTTGGCGCTCGTCTCCAGAAAGGGGATGCCCAGGGAGTCGGCAAACTCCTGAGAGGAAGTGCAGGTCAGAGGCACTGGAGGGGCCCCTCGGAGCAGCCCTCCCCCTCAGCTCTGACCCCTCACCTTGGCAGTGGGGTTGTCCACTACCTTCTTGGTGGTGAGGTCGCTTTTGTTGCCCACCAGCAACTTATTGACGTTCTCACTGGCATATCTGTTGATCTCTTCCAGCCACTGTTTGACGTTGGCATAGGATTCCTAGAGGAGGTGCTGGCGTTAAGAGGCTTCCCCTTCTTGCCCTGCCTTGGGGGGGCCCAAACATGGGATGCTTATAGCTGCCATCTCCTTTTCTCCCTCCTCCTGAGCCCACTGGGAGAGAGAAACTGAGAGTCTGGGGTGAAAGGCCCAACACCCTGGGCACAGGAGCAGGCTTTAACGACACCCTGGTGGGGAGCCGAGGTCCTTCAGGGTCCGAAAAGGGACCTGGGAGGCAGACTTTCCTGCAGCCCTTTCTAACCACTGGAGCCCATTCAGAGAGGGAAGCCAGGAGAGACAGACCACACGGCCACAAGCACGGCAAAAGATGACCTGAATGTAAAATGGGGGAGTGTGGCCAAAGGACGGGGAGCCACAAGGACACCAGGCCCTGCCTGTGCCCCACCACGGGAAAGTCACTTGCCCAGAAGATAATCTTGGCACTGGGTGTGACTGTACAGGGCCCAGGAGCCCCTGGCACAGAAAGGCCAGCCTTTAGGGGAAGGCCCAGCTCCACAGCCGAGAAAAAGGGCCCGTGCTGGGCGGAGGCCTTGGGGTTACCTGGTCAGTGACGTCGTATACCACGATGATGCCATGGGCCCCTCGGTAATAGCTGGAGGTGATGGTTCGGAAGCGCTCCTGACCTGCTGTGTCCCACTAGGCCAAGAGACAGAAAGACGGGCCGTCAGGGAGACCCCCAGACGCTCCCTGACCCACGGCAGGGCAGCGGGCATGCACAGCTGGGCACTCACAATCTGAAGCTTGATGGTTTTGCCATCCAGCTCAATGGTTCGGATCTTGAAGTCCACCCCAATGGTGCTGATGTAGCTCTCGGTGTAAGTGTCATCCTGGGGACGGCAGAGGGTGAGGAAGCCTCAGAGGCCTTCCTGGCACGCCCCGCCCCGCCCCCCAGAAGCCAGGTGTCCTGCCCCAAGCACCGGCCCGTTCCTCCATGGGATGCCAGGCTCCAGGCTCCCCAAGAGCCGGTATGTGGAACCTAGTTCTGGAGCTCCCCTCTCCACCACCCCAAAGGAGACGGCTCATTCCCTCTGGTCCTTCCTGTAGGGGAACACCTCCTCTCACCCCCCACTCAGGCATTGTGCACTGAGGCTGCTAAGGCCCAAGATGGTAGGAGACTCACAGCAAACCGTAGAAGTAGGCAGGATTTCCCAACGCCTGAATCACCAATCAAGAGGAGCTTAAACAGGTAATCACTGTACCAAGAGGAAGAGGAAGGAGTGAGACCCAAGGAGAGGCCTAGCCCCCCTCTTCCGTCTCCCTTGGCCGCTGGAACCCCGAAGCAAAAACCGAAGGCCAGACCCTGGAAAGACTGGCTGTTTGGCAAGCTCCAGTGGACTCTTTGAGAAACATGGAAAACTGTGGGAGCTGGAGATGTGACTGGGCAGTATTGGAAAGCTAAGGCTCAGGAGCAAGCCAAGTGGCTCAGTGGATAGAGCCAGGCCAAGAGACAGGAGGTCCTGGTTCGAATTTGGCCTTAGCCACTCCCCAGCTGTGTGACCTTGGGCAAGTCACTGAACCCCTACTGCCTAGACCTCAGTGCTCTTCTGCCTTGGAACCGATCCACAGTATTGACTCCAAGGGTTTAAAAAAAAGGAAAGGAAAGAAGCTAAGGACCATTGTACTTCCTAGTAAAGGTGGAAATAAAACTCAAGAACTCTAAGAGGGGCCAGAGCTCTCTCTTGGAGTGAGGGGAGAAGATGCTGCTGGAAATGGAGGATTATAAGAGCAAATGGAGGCTCCCAGGCACATGGGTATTCAAGGTCTGTCTCCAAAAGGGCTCTTGCCATCAGTCTCTGATGTCATCACCACAGGCATTTTTGCCCCCATTTCTCAGATAAGGAAGTTGAGGTTTGGGGCTGTTTGTTAGGATTCAAACCCAGGTCTTCCTGACACATTCCACTCACTCTACTGGGAAACCTGCCTTATTCCCCTTGGCCAGAGAATGTGGAATCGCTAACCCAGTACTCTGAGGTTTAGCTCCAATGAGCTCCATAAAAACACTGGCTGCTATTAGGAGGGGAACAAGGAGAAAGATGAGACTGCAAGGCCCAAAGAAGGGGTGGGTACTTCCCAGCACAACCACCCCCAAACTCCAGCCAGCAGAGTGCAAAGGGCATGAGGCAGCCAGAAGGCGAGAAGTGTCCATTCCCAAGGTCCAGGTGTCTGGACAAGGGTCCTCTGAGGGCCCCAGGCCAGTGGTGCTCTCCCTATTTACAGAGTGAGGAGCATGCCAGGAGGAGGCTGCTTCTGAGGGGGCCATGGAAAGAGAGGGGATGCTTCAACCGCCCCATTCCCAGCATGCTGGGAGGCCACCTCAGAAAAGAACTCAGCAGGATGGGCAGAAAAGAGAAAATGACAATTGCTGGAAGGACTCTGGGAAAGCAGGCACGTGGATGCCCTGTTACTGGAGCCCCGAACTATCTAGCCATAAGCAGTTTGGGAGCCAGTTGGGTCCAGAAAGCTGCCTAAACATAGGTCTGTAGGGAAGGACTGACTGGGGGGGAAGAGGGGAAAAAGGGTAGTGGAAGGGCCAGATTCACCTTGAAAATACTTTTTTACTAGGCCCAGAGATGGGAGGTCCTGGGATCCAATCTGGCCTCAGACACTTCCTAGCTGGGTGACCCTGGGCAAGTCACTTAACCCCCATTGCCTAGCCCTCACCACTCTTCTGCCTTGAAACCAATACACAGTATTGGAAGGTAAGAGTTAAAAAAATATTTTTTACTTAAAAAATAAAAGGATAAACTAAAAAAAAATGGCTGAACAAGAAGAAATTGATCTTCTACACTAAAGGCGAGTCCATCCCCATGCCAGTGTCCCAAGGAGGGGCTTTATGGTGAAGTCTACAAACCCTTTTAAATAATTAAAGGAAAGTCTCATTATTATTTAAAGATTAGGGAAAATAAAGATGTAATGCTTTTTCTTCCCAGAGCCCTTAAAATCTTGGTTAATGGGCTAAGAAGTCTAAGATATTTCAGGGGAGAGAATGTCTCTGAGGGTCCAAAAGATAGAAGACCACACCAGCCATAGTCAGCATGTGGGCACCCCAGGATTCCCGTGTTCTTGGAGCATCAGAAGGCAATGGGAAAACACCTAAAAATGGGGCTAAAAATGATGGGGGGGGGGGGGGGGAAGAACCCAGGCCTCCTTGACTGGAAGCCAGGCTCACCTCACTTTCCTAATCTAACATTCATTCTATAGATTGGTTTTCCCTTTCACAGCCAAACTCCAAGAGAGGGCCTCTTACTTCACTACTTCTTACCTCACTTCCCCTCCCACTTGATAATTCTTAACCCCTTAGGATCTGGCTAGGGCAGGACCACTGGCCTGACTCAGATTCAAAGGCCTTTCTCCAACCCTCATCCCCTTACCCTCTTTGGAGATTCTGGTCACTCCCCACCAACCCCCCTCCCAGCTCCCATGCCTCTGCTGTTTCCTGGTCCTCCTCCGCCTCCTAAGGATGACTGCCTGTCCCTTCTTTGCCTCCTCAGGTGGCCCATCAATCAGCCTTCTGCCCACTAAGTGTGAGAGTGCCCTAAGGCCTTCTCCTCCCTGCCATTCTATAGCCACCATCCTCCTGAAAGCCTTCATCCCCTTATACCTGGACTATAGCAACAGCCTTCTAATGAGTCTCTGTGCTGCCTCAAGCCTCTCCTCCATCCAGATACCAAAGTGATTTTCCTGAAGCCCAGCTCTGACCATATCCCTCCTCTGTTCACAAAGTCCTGCTGCCTCCCTAGGATCAAAGGCAAACTCCTGTTGTTTGCCATTCAAAGAGGTTCCCACTTTGGCCCAACCACCCTTTCCACCCTTCTCACATGATTCTTGTTCACAAATTCTAGAGTTCTCTAGAGTTCCAATCGAACTAGGCTTCTTCAGACTGTTCCTATTCCTCCTCCTCCTCCTCCTCCTCCTCCTCCTCCTCCTCCTCCTCCTCCTCCACTCCTACTAGTGGCTGCTTCCAGGCCTGAAGTACACATTCTCCTCACCTCTTGCTCAAAGAATTATCCCTAACTGACCTTACTCAATTCTGCCCATATTTGGTATAGACCTCTACCTGGACACATTGTACACTGACTGAATCTAAGCTCCCTGAGGGCAAGAACTATGCTCCTTCTCTTTTGGCACCTCAGGGCCTGACCCTTAATAATAACTGCTTTGGGTTAACTAATATGACAGCAAAGGAAAGTAATGAATGTTGGTGGGGATGTGGCAAAACTGGGACATTAATGCATTGCTGGTAGAAATAAGTGATCCAACCATTCTGGAGGGCAATTTGGAACTATGCCCAAAGGGTGCTAAAAGACTGTCTACCTTTAATCCAGACATACCACTGCTGGATTTGTGCCCCAAAGAGAAAATATTCATAGCTGTGCTCTTTGTAGTGGCAAAAAATTGGAAAATGAGGGGATGCCCTTGATTGGGGAATGGCTGAACACATCTGTTGGTGATGGAATACTATTGTGCTCAAAGTAATGATGAACTGGAGGGACTCCATGTGAACTGAAGGACCTCCAGGAAGTGATACAGAGGGAAAGGAGCAGAACCAGGAGAACACTGTACACAGAAACGGATACACTGTGGCACAATTGAATGTAATGGACTTCTCTACTAGTAGCAATTCAATGATCCAGGACAATCCGGAGGGACTTAGGATAAAGAACACTATCCACATCCAGAGAAAGAACTGTGGGAGCAGAAACCCAGAAGAAAAACAACTGCTTGACCACATGAGTTGATGGGGACATGACTGGAGATGTAGACCCTAAATGATCACCCTAGTGCAAATATTAATAATCTGGAAATAGGTCTTGATCAATCACACATGTAAAACCCAGTGGAATTGCTTGTTGGCTATGGGAAGGGAGGGGAGGGTAAGAACATGAATCATGTAAACATGGAAAAATACTCTAAATTAATTAATTAAACAATAATAATAACTGCTTTGGAGCTTGCCTCAATGATTTCATAACCCCCAGAGTTCCACCAGCATCTCCATCGGTGTGGCCCAGGGAAGCAATTCTGTACTCTAGTTGTCCCAGGACAAACATCTGCTGGGTATCTCTCAGTTCCCAGAATGGAGCAGCCTTTAAACCTCTTCATCCTCTCATCTGCTCTCATTCTGGTCTTCACCTGCCCACCTAGATGCAAACTGATGTTCCTAAAGTCAGGCTTATCCATGCCCCTCCCTAGCCTAAAGATGCCTGTGGCTCTCTCTGCCTGACATTCAAAGCCTTTTGGTTGGACTCCCCCTGACCTCTCTCACCTTAACCCTTTCCCCACATTCTCTGCTCCAGTCAGACAGGCCTATTTGCTATTTTCAGTTCATTCCAACTCCAGCCCTGACAAAGGGCTTCAGCCATGCCTGGAGGGCATGCATTCCCTATCAAGGCTTCTATGGATTCCCATGTCAAATCAACAAGCATTTCTTAAGCATCTCCCAGTTCTGAGCCCAGTGCTAAGGTCAGAATACAACAGCCAACAACGACCACCAGCCAACAACAACCACCACCGCTACCACAAGCCACTTCCTGCTCTGAAGGGAAACAACTAGCAAACATTGAGGTATGGCCAAGAGGGCAGAATTGGGAGTGCTGTCACAGGGAAGGCACTTAAATGAAGAGGGCTGGGGGAAGGCTTCCCACAGAAGGTGGAACTTAAAATGAAGAAACAAGTGGAGGCAAGAGGGACGCCTGAGAAAATGCTCAGGCCTTGTTGGGAGAATAGCCAGGAAGCTGGGGTCTCTAGATCAAACAGTACCTGTCAGAGAGTAAAAGTATATATAAATGTATGACAATGAGAAAGGGTTAGAGGGGCTGGGTGAGAAAAGGCTTTGAAGGCCAATCAGAATTTTTATGGGATCTTGGAGGTAATAAGGAGCCATTGGTGTTTACTGGACATGACATGACCTACATTTTGGGAAACTTGCTTTGGTGGCTGAATGGAGGATGGCCTGGAGTAGGAAGAGACTGCAGGCAGGCTCCCCAGGAGGTGTAGGGGGACGAGGGTCTTCAGTGTCAGAGGAGAAAGAGTGGCATAGAAGGGACTAAAGATGGGAGACCACAGGACTTAGAAATGGGAGGCCAAATAAGGAAAGAACAGGGAGGGCAGTTTGGGGGTCCCTTCAGGCCACAGCTGGAGTGCTACCTCCTACAGGAGGCTCTTCCATGAGTAGAGGATTCTCTCTCCTAAAATCATCCCGAATTTGCAAGGCATTTATTTATGCACCTTCCCAGGAGAATTCTGGGGGGAAGGGAATATTTCCTTTTTGTCTATTGTGCGCCCAAGGTCTAGCACCTACCCAGACACTGCATGCATTTAATAAATGCTTCCTGAAGTTAGTTCCTCACAGTCCTAACTTTACTTCTTTGATTATTTAAAAAAACCCTCACCCTCTGTCTTAGAAACATCAGTTCCAAAGCAGAAGGGTGGTAAAGGCTAGGCAATGGGGATTAAGTGACTTGCCAGGAAGTGTCTGAGGCCACCCTGGAGCCCAGGACCTACACCTCCAGTGCTAGCACTCTGACCATTGTTAGTTAGGTTTACTTTTAAACCTTGGACCATTATCTAACTGTGATCTACTACTATTATGCATACATTTGGGGAGGGGGGAAGCAACAGCTGGAACTGAGGAAAGGGCACAAGGGAGCTCAGATGTTCTGAAGGATGCGTCGTCGTGTCTATCCTGGTGAGGCAGGAGCTCAGCTGCTCTGTCTACACGCAGGGGTTGATGGGCAGTGCATACTTGAGGGAGGGGGTTTATCTGTTACCATGTAAACAGCTCCCCACGGAAATTTAAGGCGGGGGTCCTTTCATTGTGGGGATGCAGAAGCTCCCAGAGGGAGGGGGCCCCCAGAAACGACAAATCTGCACGTGTGTTGAGGGAACCTCACAGACCTTTATCTAGAAAATTCCGCAGCCCTCACGTCCCCCCCCCAAAACCACAGGAGAGCTGGGGGGAGGGGAGGAAGAAGAGGGGCGGGGGTCCTGGCCAGGCTCCTCCACCCCTGCGGGACCCGGATGTGTGTGTGGGGTGTGGGGGGGTCACCAAGGGCAGGAACCCGGATGTCAGGGAGAAGGACAGTGGGGACCCCAGGTGAGGGCTCAATGAGGGGAGGGGGACAAGTCGCAGACATGGGGCTCAAGGTCTCCCCAGTCTAGGGGCAGGGGCGCAGGCAAGGGTCACTCACTACTCGGGGTTCATGGCGGCGGCAGCGGCCCCGGTCGGTCGCTCCCTCCCGGTCTGCTTCGCTCCGCCTCCCGCTCCAAGATGGCGGTCGCTCCGCCCATGAAGCTCCGCCCCATGTGTAAGCGCATGCGCAGGTCCTTTCCTTGCATTGTCTCGCCCCGCTATCTCCTGGGACTTGTAGTTCTCTGCTGACCTCGGCCCGTCCCCTCGCAGCGCAGACGCATAAACCCCGCAGCGGAGAGTGGCTTCCTGTGTCGGCCGCCCTGTGCCACGAACTACCCGCTGGGGTTTGTAGTTCCCTCCTTCCCCCAACTGAAGCGGTTTTCCGGTGCAGAGAGGCCCGCGTTGGAGTGGGCTCTGATGGAGAGCAATGTGGGGTCTCCCTATTGGGGCCCATCCTACCCTCTTCCTTGCCGTGTGCCCTTGAATGTGTCACCCAACTTTATCTGTAAAAGGGAGGGAAGGGCTGGAACCCCGTTTTGGGGCCCTTCATTTGACTCAGACCTGCGTGGGAGGCAAGCAAAATGGAATTTCTGGGCTTCTTCCTCCCCTAGCTGTGGTCCCCAGGGGCTTCGGGGCCACATCCATGAGACTGGAAGGATGCTGAGCTCAGAGGCTCCCTGCTTCCATAGAGACACTGGACTCATTTGGATTCAAACTGTCTTTATTTCTACAGCAACATCTGAACAAAGCAAATGGGTCCCCCAGCTCACCCTGGCCCCCTCCCAGCTAAGGGAGGGGAGTGCAGTCCCCTCCCTCCACGGAGGAGGAATTGGAAGCCTCAGAAGCCATAGGTGTAGGAGGGGAAGGAATGGCTCAACAGGTGGTACCTCGGAGGGAGAGGGGCAGTGGAAGGCAGGGAAGGAATAGGCAGTACCTGGAATGTGGCTCCTGAGGAGCCCGGTTAAGGCCCAGGCTCTGCCACGGGGGAACCAAAATGGGAAAATGGAGAGCAGTGTCGGCCACTGTAGACAAAGTAGGGACTTGGTGCTGCCAACACTGATGGGAGCCAGGGGCCAGAGCCTCAGTCCTACACCCGAGTGGGGTGAGGGTCCAGAAGGCAGCCTTCAATCGTTTGGGAAGGGCACAGGGGCATATTTCTGCACCTATGTGTCCGAGACCTTGTCTGCAAGGGATTAAGGCCTGGGTGGCATCCCTGGAAGGGAAGAGGGGAAGGGCCAGAGGAGGTACCATGGACAGGGCAGAGTGGCTCATCACTGGCCAGGGGGTGCAAGGGGGAAGAAAGGGGTGGCCAATAACTTATTTCTCTATATACAGAAGCAGAGGCCTATGGAAGGGAGGAGGAAGATCCTTAGTGTTCTTGTTCTCCCTTTTGGGAGACCCCCAAGGAAGGGTGGGAAGATCCTCCCAGTGCCAGGGGCAGGGACTGCTTTGGGAAGTTCTGCCAGGGCCCTGAGGAGGCTCTAGGGGAAGGGAAGAGGGAAATAAATACACAGGGGAAATCCTGGCTCCTCTCTACACTCCAACAACATGACACTTCTAGGCTGGGTGACTAACCGTGCTAGACTGGGGAGTGGGGGGTGGGGGTGGGGGTGGAGTGAGCCTTGAGCTGCTAAGCCTGAAATGATGGGGAGAGGTTACCCTGAGATCGAACAAAAAAAGATGGGGAAGGGGCCTGTGGGAAACAGCCTTCAGGGAAGGGTGGCTGAAGCAGGCCAGAGAAAGCTGATGCTCAGGTCTCCCCCTGCAGCCCCCCCATCCTGTGGGACATGACAAGCAGCCGGGGAGGGCACAGCAGATGGGGGCTGGCCGAGGATGTCCCAAGTTAGGCCCCTTTTCCACCCCTCCCTCTTAGCCAATGAGTGAGCTTCGTCGGGAGAGGTCAAGAGAGCTGGAACTGAGCATGCGACTGTCGGACAAGTTGGTGTTGCTGGACTGTGGGCAAATACATAGAAGGTTAGAGGAAGGTCGACTTGCCTGCCACCACTAACCTGCAGGGGTTGGGTTTTTTTGGTGCTGAACACCCCGGCATGGGTGGCAGAGGGACTCTCTGAGGTCTTGGGAGATGCCCCGGGGCAGCAGTCAGGCCTTCAGCCTGGAGGGGCAGGATCTAATCCAACAAGCATTTAATGGGGAGGGGGGGCCAGACACAGACTCTCCCTTTGTCAAGGCAGACTGGCACCATCTTTGCAGCCCTCTGAAGCTCTGTGCATTAGCCTAATTGTCAAGAGGCTGGCTGAGGGTCTAAGCTAGGTATCAAGCTACCATCTGCCCTCCAGAAGCTTATGTTCTACCTTGAAGCAATCTGCTGTAGTCACAGTGACCCAGAATGGGAGGGAGAACTAATAGTCTGGGTGGTCCAGCAAGGCCTAGGGGGAGAGACAGATGGAAGCAAGTCTCCTTACCTGGTTGGTTTCCTCTGTGCCCTTATTGAGGAAGTTGAGGGAACTGGCCCGTTTCATCCTGCAGGACAGGAAGAGAAATGGAGGCTTACTACAGGGCCCCAGGACATGGGGGGGGGGGGGGAGGGAGACTGGGATAGGAAGAGGCCCAGTCAAGATGAGAAGACCTGATTGGGGTCATATATGGCAAAAGGTAGAGCCTAAAAAGTATAGGGAGGGACAGGAGGGGCAGAGCTCTCACCGGGGGTTGGGAGGCTCTTGGGGGCCTCCCCCCTGAAGCTTCTTCACGAGCATCTCACTGCTTCGCCTCAGGGCATCTCGGAGTTTCCCAAAGGAGCCACTTCTCCGGAGAGAACCACTGCCATCCTGGGGGACAGAGGAGCCACCCTAGCCTTGTCCACTCTCTCCACCCTGTCACACCCTCTGACTATCAACCAGCTCTCCATGGCCCCACTCACCCCAGACCACTCAGCTGTGGGCCCCGAATCCTCTGGCTCCAGTTCAGTTCGAGATCCAGCCCCTCCGGGGCCCTCTCGGCTGCTCCGGCGATCACCTCGCCCACTGCTGCCATCTTTCAGCAGTTCCACCACCTTGGTCTGGCTTGCAGCATCCAGGCCCTAGTTTTGAGATTTGGGGGTGAAGCTGAGAAGTCCCTGAGCCCAAACCTGCCCCTTCCTTCTACCCTTCCCTCCTCAGCCCTTCCCCAACCTGCTTTCTACTTCGACTGGCACAGTCCTCCAGGGTGTGAGCTGCCTCCATCTTCCCCTGCCGTCGGTAGAGTGCCCCTAGGCTCCGAAGTGTGGTGTTCACTGTGGGGCTAGAGGATAGGCCTGGCTTGACATTGAGGTCTTCACTATCTCTGGCCCTCCTCTTCCCTCCCCAGCCCTTTGAGAGTCAGCTTTTGCCTCACCTATCCACTTTACAAGCCTTATACCAACTGCCATATTCTCCATAAGGGGTGGTATCTCGGCGCTTATCCTGGAAAGGCAGAGAAGTCAGGCCTTGGGGAGGGAATGGGCTAATGCCTTCCTCTGCCCCGGCCCCAAGTAAGAGAGTTGGGCTAAGGGTCTCTGCCTCCCCATACCTTGCTCTCCTCTCGTTCTTCAGCATGCATCCAGATGGGCTTGTTGTCCCCTGGGGAGACAGAAAGAGGGACTGTTACAGGGTTCTGGCCCACCAAGGCCAGGCATCAGAAAGGCTGGACAGGCTGGGGACAGGGGACCACTTGCCATTGACTGAGCCAAACTCCTTCTCATGGGCACGGGTCAGGATCTCCTTATAGAGTGTTTCTGCATCTTGGTATTTCCCCTGCTTCAGATAGCAAGAGGCCTGAAGGAGAGGGGCAAAGAGGTAAGGAGTGAGTGAATGACTTGACCTGGTCCAACTGGCCTGGCCATCCCTCCCCTCTTAGGTTCCCCAAGGAGCAGGCACCAAGTTGTTCTTGGTCTTGGCCACGTTGGGGTCATCTGGGCCCAGCCGAGCCTCATAGATCTCCAAAGCTCGCCGGTAGTAGTACTCCACCTCTTCTGCCTTGCCCTGGTTCTGACACAGCAGGGCCAGGTTATTCAACTGCTTGGCCACATCAGGGTGGAATTTGCCCAACACCTGGGAAAAGGTTGAGGCTTCTTTCACTCACAAGCTCACCATCTTTCCTCTAGGCCCTCCCATCCCTACCCCTGACCCAACCCGACCCGACCCGACCCAGCAGCCACCTGCCTAACTGCCCTGCTCCACCCAGAGCCCCAAGCAGGCTCTACCTTCTCTCGGATCTCCAGGGCTCGTTTACACAAGGGTTCTGCTTCCTTGTACTTGCCCCTTTTGCCATACAGAACTGCCAAGTTGTTCAAAGTAGCTGCCACCTGAGATCAGAGCAAAGGAAGGAAGAAGGCCACAAAAGGAGCTGGAGATGGTTCAGCCCTATCTGGCAGGTGCTGGGGGGCCCACCTTCACCCCCCACCCCCCATCCCTAGGGCAGCCAGGCCTACTCCATGGAGGGCTTCACTCACAGCTGGATGGTCCTTCCCCAAGGTCTTCTCCCGGATAGCTAGGGCATCATTGAGCAAGTGCGCAGCTTCTTTGTATTTATTCTGATCTCTGAAGGGACAAAGAGATAGTGTGGGGAATAAAGGAAGGAGTCCTGACCCAGAGTCTGAAGGCTGCTGCTAGAAGGCTTACAGGACTTTGGCCAAGTCACTTCACTCCTTGGACTTCAGGGTCCACTTCTGTAAAATGAGGGGTGGGCTAAATGGCCTCTGAGTCCCTTGGCAGTTCCAGATCAGGATCCTGCCCAAGGTGTGGAAGTCTACATGTACTACATGTTCTACATGTTCTTTTTCTCAGGGGGAGTAAGGCTTCTCTTCCAGGCCTGAGGGGCTGGCACAGAACCATGGACAGTGGACTCTGTGGGGCATTGCTGCTCCACTTCCACCCCCACTTCACAACAAGGCCCAGGCAGACGCTCACCGGTAAACAAGAGCCAAGATGTTCAGCATGGTGGCCACATCAGGATGGTCATGGCCTGAGGTTTTCTCCAGGTCCTCCAGGGCCTGCTTACAGAGGGGCACAGCCACCTCATAGCGCCCCTGAGAAGCGTACTGAATCACCAAGTTGTGCAAGGTCCTGAGCCGGGCTGGTATCTCATAGCCTCCATGTTGGGCAGCTGCATCTCCTCCCCCAGGGCCCTGAGCTGGAGAAGACACAAGGTCAGAGGGGTGAGGGGAGGACTACCCTGACTGTGAGCCTCAGTTACTTTATCTGTTAAATGGGGATGGGCAGCTACGTAACCAAATGCTGTGAAAAATCAGTGATGCTATCTGTGTCCTTCAGGCTCTTCAGGCAATACGATCACCCCTGGGCCCCACACCACCCTCTGGCTCAGGCCTCTCCTGGCCTTAGAGGCATACAGAGGTCATGCAGCCCAAAGTTAAAAGACCCTCCTCTCCCCACCCCCCTACCTGGGTTCTGTTCATCCTCATTGGGGAACAGGTCATCCAGGGAATCCTTGGAAACATCTCCCTTCTCTTCCTGAGGAAAGAAGGAAGGGATCGAATGAGGAAACTGGGAGAAACAGGCAGGGGAAAAGAACTGGAGAGCGGACCTTCCAGAGGGAGGGAGCGGGGGAAGCCCAGAGCCTGCTCACATGCCAGGGAAGTCTAGTTCTGGAAGGGGCCCAGGAACAGAGGGAAAGGGCAGAGAGGGCCCAGCTCCCAGGTCCTGCTCACACTTGGGGAAGGGTCCTCATCCAGTTTCCGGATCTGGCTCATGAAGAGCAGATGCTGCTTTTCCTCCTCCAGCTGCACCACGGCCTGCTCACTGCGCTGCAGCTTCTGCTGGGTCCCGGCCAGCTCCTCCCGCAGCCACTGGTTCTCCTGCACCAGGCGTCGCACCTGGGCCCTGAGCTTTTGTTTCTCCGACTCCACTGCCCCGAGGTGGCCAGAGAGTGCCAGGATCACCTACGGCCCCTCGGCCAGGAGAGAAGGCTGAAGGGAGGCCCGGTGGGACCTCGACCTCCTTCCCCCCCCCCCCACTGCCCCCAGGCCGCCTACCTGAGCCTCCCCAAGTCCCAGCTCGATGGCCTCCAGGGATCGGCGTAGGAGCCCCGAGCGTTCCTGGGCTCCGGGCTCCG
This sequence comes from Monodelphis domestica, assembly GCF_027887165.1. NCBI lineage: Eukaryota > Metazoa > Chordata > Mammalia > Didelphimorphia > Didelphidae > Monodelphis > Monodelphis domestica. The sequence continues at coordinate 7,104,397 of NC_077232.1, forward strand.
CCTCCTCCCTCCCAGCCACATTCTCCAGCAGGGACGCCAGCAGAGCCCGGTGCTCGCCCCTCAGGGTCTCCAGCCCCTGGATGACGGCCTTGGTGCCCAGCACGATCTCATCCTGGCTCAGCTTCTCCTCCCGGGACATCACCAGAGTGGCCATGACTGGAGGGCACGGATGGAAGGGGAGGCCCCTGCAGGAGGCCCGGGTGCTCAGCCTCGGCAAGCCTCGGCCCCGGGGACTTGCTGCCCACGGCCTCCAGGGGGCGTCCCGGGCTCCCTCCTAGACGCAATGCAGTCGGGCCATACCCGTCCTGAAGGAGGCGGAGGGCCCCTTTCCCCTAGCCCTCAGCCACCTGCCTCTAACCCACAGCGAGGAGGGGACCCCAGAGAGCCCCCATCAGGGGCGCGAGGGCTGTCCCCAGTCCAGTTCCTGCTGTCCCCCGGCCGGTTCCCGAGGAACGCAGGTCCTTCTTAGACATATCAGCACCTCCCCGCTCCCCAGACTGCAGAAAGCTTGTGGCAGTTCTGTGGAGTTTGTGGTGTAGATGCCTCCCCGGATCCCCTGGAAGAGGGGGAGCAGTCCTCTCCTTGGGGCATCCCACGACGGAGGGGAGCGCCCCCTCCTCCGGGCCCTGTGACAGTTGCTGCCCATCCCCGAGTGGCGCCCCGCGCCAGAGAGAGACTCCTCGGTCATGAAGGGATGCCCCAAGGCGTTGGGATGAGCTTCCCAAAAGCAGTCCTATCCCCAGGATGCCGCCCCGCTCTCGCTTCGCTCACCTGCGCGCCCCGACCCGGCCCCCGCTCCGGACCCGGCCCCGGCCCCGGCTCCGGCTCCGGCCCGGCCTCTTCGGCCTCAGCCTCCCAGTTTGCCCCGCGCAGCCTCCATCACCGCCGCCGATCCCGGCAGCCCCCGCGCCCACCCCCGCGCCTGCGCAGCCACCGCCGTCGCGTGCTTAAAGGGGAGGGGCGGGGACGGGGGGGGGGGGCTTCCCTTTCATCTTAAAGGGGAAGACCGGAGCGGGGAAGGAGCGACCCGTTGGAAGGGTGGGGTTTACTGGGAAACAGGAGCTATGCTGGGTTGGGGGAAGGGGCGTCGTATTTCCACTCCCCAAACTCCGTCATCCCTCCTTCCTTCTACCCACCAGCCTTCTTCCATCCCTCCATCCCATCATCCCTTCTATTTCCCATCCTTCGCTCCATCCCTCCCTTTTCCCCATGTCCCCCCTATTCTCCCTCCGTCCCTCCGTCCCCTTAAACCTTCAATTTCTCCCTTCCCTCCACCCCCGGTACCTGGCGCTGCCTCTCGTCTCACGACCCCAGCCAGAATAGGCCACGGGAACTTTCCTCTTGCCGCTTTTCTGGAAAGAAGCCGAGGTTGACCAGCTAGCCCGAACGAGCACTGGGCGGAGTCCCCACTGCAGGGTCTTTTTCTGTAGCCGCAGGGGTCGGTGGGGCTCTCTTCAGCCGGCAAGGCCGAGGGGCGCGGCACGGCCTTGCTACGAGCACTTCGCGCCTAGGTCTGCCCGAAGCTGGCCGGCGGCCCCAGGAGCTGCTTTCGTCTTACCTCTGGGGATGCTCACGGCTCTGCAGCGTCACTGCTGGGGCCCCTGCTTCATTGGCTTCAGGCACTCTGGGCTCCCCAAGGCCCAGAGTTAAAGAGGAGCATGTTTGCGGGAGGCTGGCTTAAGCAGAGGAGCGCGTCTGATGACCCGGCTCCTCCGGGGAGCCGGAATGTGGCAGTTTCTTTGGAAGCCGTTCCCTCCTCCCGCCCTGCCCCGGGCCTTTCCCCCGTTTCCCATTTATCGATGAGTTTGTTTCTTTCGGTATTTCTTTGGGCTCTGGAAGGGTGGGGGTGGGGCCTGAGGGGTAGCCGGCTTCTCTTTCGCTCCACCTTGCGGGTTCACTAAGCCCTTAGTAGGCACCACTCCTCAGAGGGTCTAGCCCGGCTTCTGGCTTCCCAATGTTTTCCGCAAATGAACGCTCCTCGTCCCTCTCTGCCCTGCATCTCCGTTCCCCAGGGCTGGCTAGTTTGTAGGCTCGGGGACCAGAAGTCTGGGCGCCCAGATCAGAGTAAACACAATAATGGGGGACTTTTCTCCAGCCGTTTAAGGGTTACCAAACACTTCACATAGAGCCTCGGACCCAGAACTCCTCTAAGTAGGCATTGCCAACAGGGATCAAAGCACAGCCCACCCACACCTAACCAGTCTCTGTGGCTCCCTTTACATGTCTTATATTTGCTGTGCCAATGACTAAATTGTTTTTAAAAAAAAATAAAATCCTTGCCTTCCACCTTAGAATCAATACTGTGTATTGGTTCTAAGGCACAAGGGCGGTAAGGGCTGGGCAATGGAGGTTAGGTGACTTGTCCAGGGTCACACAGCTGGGAAGTATCTGAGGTTACATTTGAACCCAGGACCTCCCCATCTCTCCATTCACTGAGCCACCTAGCTGTGACAGACTGATTAATAAGTGGGATCCCTAGCACCTGCCACTATAGCCACTGAAGTGGAATTGAGTCTTACAGCACAGAAGGCTCTTGTTTGTTTGTTTTTCCATATTATAGGGATTGTTGTGATGGTCAAAGAATTCATCATTGAGGAGCCAACCTAGTGAGGTTTCTTGGCAACCCCATTCCACTGATGACTCCTACAGATCTTCTTCAGGACACCTGCCAGCCAACTTTGCCTCTTCCATATTATATTTCTTTTTTTTTTTAACTCTTACCTTCCATCTTGGAATCAATACTGTGCATTGGTCCCAAGGCATTAGAGTGATAAGGGCTTGGGAGCTTGGGAGACAGAGAACATGTCTGGAGGAGAGATGGAATGTCTTATTTGTGGAATAGCCATGATAGTAAATGGATCAGAGTTCCTGTCGGGGAGCAGGGTATAAGAAGCCTGGAAAGGCAGGTGGGGGCAAGGTGGCAAAGGGCTGTGATGCCAAACAGAGCATTTTGTAGGAGATCTTGGAAGCAATGGTGAGCCAATGGAGTTCATGGAGTAGGGAGATGGTGGAGCTTGTGCTTCAGCCCTTTGGTGGCTGAATGGGGGACGGACTGGAGCGGGAGAGACTTGAGACAGGCAGAGCCCCAGCAGAGATTGCAATATTCCAGGCATGAGGTGACAAGGGCTCGAACCAGGGTGGGGGCAGCGTCAGACCAGAGAAGGGAGTATATATGAGAGATGTTGTAAAGGTACAATTGACCAGCCTTGGCCCCCATAATGGATCTGGGGAGTGGGGCGGAGCAAGAGTGAGCCTGAGGGACTGGGAGGACAGTGTTGCCCTCTACCGAACTAGGGAAGGTAGGAGGCAGGGAGGTGGGGAGAAGATCACAAGCTCTGTTTTGGACATACTGAGTTTAACAGGTCTATTGGCGGGCTATTTTCAGAGGTCAGCAGAGAGATCGGAGAATCATTGAACCTCTCGTCAGCATAGAGATGGCAGTTAAATCTGGGGGGCTGATGAAATTACCAGGTGAAGTAGGATAGAAGGAAAAGAGAAGAAAGCCCAAGCCAGAACCTTGAGAGATATGTATGGTGTGATCTGGAGGATTTAGGAAAGGAGACAGAGCAGGAGTGGTCAGAGACATAGGAGGAAAACCAGGAGAGAAGGTGTCCCAAAACCCAGAGAGAAGAGAGTATGGAGGAGGAGGAGAGGGTGATCAACAGCGCCCAAGGCTGCAGAAGAATGAGGCCATCGGATGTGGCCACTAAGACATCGTCGGTTGTCATCCTTAGTACTTAAAAAGGACCAAGATGAAACGGTTATGTCAGGGTCAATGTACCTGTCTGATCAGACCCATACAGGCGTAGCAGGTTGGAGCGCCGGTCAGGCAGAAATAGCCTGGACGAACTTTGGGATGGAGATGTCTAGAACTTTGTGCATCTCACATGCTTGTGAGCGCCTGCAATTCTGCTTTGTTCGTAGAGCACAGCCTTTGGAGAGAGCCTGTTCAGTGGGATGATAAGGTCAGAAGCAAGACTCTCAGGGGTTAGGAAAGCGAGAAGGGAGAAAGTGGGGGCACTGGCTGCCGGAGAGATGGAGGACAAACGTTCTCCCAGAAGGCAAAGTTTAAGCCGGAGGTTTTCAGGACGGGGAGGTGAAGGCATGTTTGTGGACAAGGAAGTAGCCAATAGGCAGGAAAACGCTGAAAAGAAGTCATAGCATGAGGCGACACGGGCTAATCTGTTGGAGGAGATGGGATGGAATGGGTTTGATGGTTGAATGGTCAGGAGTAAGGCTGCCTCATGTGACCCAGGAAGGAGGGAGGGGCAGGAGACATCTAAGTGACTGGAGGGCAGTCAAGTATTCCCTTAATGGTCTCCTTATTTATTTGTTGTGGTTGTCTACTCCCCATTAGTCATATTGGTCCTGTCGTTTCCAAAGGCAAAGGCACTGTCATTTGCAGAGAAAAGAGAAACACAAGTAGTTCTGCTTTATTTTTATCACCAGTTACCAGCTCACCCACCTCAGACAAAGAATCCAAACCTACAAGTCTTCTTTTTCTCTCAATAGAAGTAAAAAAGCAATCAGCTTTTCCTGTTGTCTTTAGCTTGTTTCTACCTTCTGTATGAATGTGTGTGTACATATGCACAGCTTTCCAGTGCATCCACATTGATCTCTTTAGACAAATTCTATTTTTTTATCTTGTTGGAATTGTCTTTATATCTTCAGAATTTCACTCTTCAGCATCTTCCATTCCTTCTCAGTTGACCTCTCCTAAAATATCCTAGTTCACTGGGTCCTAAATCTTCTTTCCCTCTCTCTCCCTCTCCCTCCCTCTCCCTCTCTCTCTCTCTCTGTCTCTCTCCCTCTCTGTCGCTCTCTCTGTCTCTGTCTCTCTGTCTCTGTCTCTCTCTCGCTCTATTTCCAACCTGGGCCAATTTGTCCCTTCTTAGACAGCCTGATGGCTATTTCCTGCCTCCCACCCTAGCTCCTTGAGACTCACCGTATTGGGGCCACACTTAGTATAGGCATCAGATTGGATTGGCCCATTGCAGCTCAGAATTCCAGAGTTTGAGCAATTCATAAGCCTTGGCCCCCACACAGAGGGGGCTACAGGCATGCATCTCCATGCCCAATGATCCTTTATTTCCTTTGACATCCTTGAATTCTGCTTTCATAAGATAGGATTCAGGGGGCAGGTGGGTGGCTCAGTGTATTGAGAGCCAGGCCTAGAGACAGGAGGTCCTAGGTTCAAATCTGGCCTCAGACACTTCCCAGCTGTGTGACCCTGGGCAAGTCACTTAACCTCCATGGCCTAGCCTTTAGCACTCTTCTGCCTTGGAACCGATACACAGTATTGATTCCAAGATGGAAGGTCAGGGTTAAAAAAAAAAAAGATAGGATTCAAAATTATGGTATATGATGGTGATGGAATACTATTGTGCTATAAGGAATGATGCATTGATGGATTTCTATAAGAATTGGAAAGACCTCTATGAACTTATGCAGAGTAAAATAATCAGAACCAGGAGAACACTGTACACAGAGACTGTAATTGTGGGACAAAGGAATTGACTTTGCACAGTTCTGTGGGACTTACAAGAAAGATGCTATCCACATCTAGAGAAAGAACTGTGGGAGTGGAAATCCAGAAGAAAACATGATTTATCACTTGTTTATATGGGTGTAGGACTTGGGGTTTTGGTTTTAAAGGATTACTCTTTTGTAAAAATGAATAATATGGAAATGGGTTCAAGTGATAATATATCTACAACGCAGTGGAATTGCTTGTCAGCTCCAGGATGGGGGAGGGATGAGGAGAGGGAGAAAACATGAATCATGTGACCATGGAAAACACTTAAAAATTAAAAGAAAATTAAAAAAAAATAAACCCTCACCTTTTGCCTTGGAATCAATACTGTATATTGGTTTCAAGGCAGAAGAGTGGTAAGGGCTAGGCAATGAGGGTTAAGTGACTTATCCAGGGTCACCCAGCTGGGGAGTGGCTGAGGCCAGATTTGAACCCAGGACTTCCAGTCTCTAGGCCTGGCTTTCCATCCACTGAGCTACCCAGCTGCCCCCCAAAATTAAAAAAAGATAGGGTTCATGACAGACTATGCCCTCTCCTTTATCATAAACACTAGGCTGGAGGGGTCATCTTCTACCATATCTGTACATATCTGCAGCATATTCCAATAACAAAATCCCTTCTCTTTGTTTTTCCTTTGATCTTCCCCTCAGTTTGGCTCTACCTCCCCTTCTGGCTCCTAGATTACTTTTACATGAATATGCTTTCTGCATATTAAATGTTATTCCCTTCCCCTTTGACCCATTTTGTTTCTTTTGAAGATGAGATAGCTAGACGGACCCATACCCTAGTTCTGAGTTTCATCTGACCGATTCTCAGTAGCGCCTCTGAAGCCAAATTTGCCCCCTACATCAGGACTCCATGTCCTTGGCTGTCGGCTAAATGTTGGGCATACGTGTATGTAGCTTTTACCATTGGTTCCTTTCTTGGATTTTGGGTCCTGTGCTTTTCTAGGTGCCTCAACTGCATTTCTTCATTCCCTGCGGCTATTCTCTGTAGCATCTAACACTTGTGGAGTCACTCGGGCAGTTCTCTCCCTCCCCTGGGCCAGTCCCTTGTGGATTAGATTTTCACGCTGGCTGCCTGGCAGCCTTGGTTGGATATACGTCATCTCTGGCCAGAAGTCCATCAGCCCTTGCTAGCAGTCGGCTTTGATTCAGAAATCCAAACCCCATCGGCAGCCTCTACCTTCTTAGCCAGCAGTTCACGTCTGAAAGGAATTTTCCTCTTGCGCCTCCCTTGCCTTCAAAGTGCAACAGTGAGGAAAACCCAGCTTGTACGCTTGAAGCTAAAGCCTTCGGCATCGTTGGCAATCCCAGAAGTGGGTTTTCATCATCTGTTTAGATCAGTCTTGGGAGGGTTATTGTTAGGTCTTGGCTACGTGGCCCAGGAAGACAGACGGCTATGGGACAGCAAAGAGCTGCCTTTGTGCTGAATCACCCCCTACACCCACCTTTGCCTCTTCCTCTGACCCTTCCTGCTTCTGGGTTCTGCTTTATCATTCTTGGAAGGACCAGAAGCTTCTTCCACTCTTCTTTTGGAAAAGTCTCCAGTCTGTTTGTCCCCCCTCTGGTAACAAACATCCATATCTCCTCTCTCTTCCTTTCTCCCTCTCCCTCTCCGGTGCGCAGTGATCCAATCCCTTCTGTTTTAGAATCAACATTAAGAACTGGTACCAAGGCAGAAGAGAGGTAAGGGTCAGGCAGTGGGAGTTAAGTGACTTATTCTGCTAGGTCTAATTTTTTTTTAAAACCCTGTCCTTCTGTCTTAAAATCAATACTGTGTATTGGTCCCGAGGCAGAAGAGCAGTAGAGCTAGAGAATGGGATTTTAAGTGCCTAGCCTAGGGTCATACAGCTAGGAAGTATTTGAAGTCAAATTTGAACCCAGAACCTCTAATCTCTAGGTCTGGTTCTCAATCTACTGAGCCACCCAGTTGCCCCCTCCAATTTGTTTTAAAACTAATAATAACAGCTCACTTTTCCCTTTGTCTTCTTTTTGTAGCCTTCTTCCAACCTCCATTATCCTGAGGAAGGTTCAAGTCTCCCTTCTGCCCTCTTAGATCCCCCTTTTTACCCTAATGAAACCTCACTTCAGTTTCCTTTTGGGGCCCTTATTCCCCCTACGTACCCAGTGTGGAGGGTTGGCTTTCCTGTTTCTCCAGTCCCTTTGGGCTCTCCCTTGGGAGGTAGATCAATCTACACTTGGAACACAGACCAGTCATGATGCTCTGGCAGTCTAAACGGTGCATGTGAGGAATGCAGGCCCACTTGTCCTCCCAAGTGCCTGACACTTTCCAATTCATTGACTGTAGGAGTTGCATTCTGTACTTGTTCCACCCAGCCTTTTTTTTTATCTCCCAGCTACTTTCTCCTTACCTTTCTTGAGCCTCCCTCTTCAGGTTATGTTCATGAATTCTCCCTGATTCTCCTTCTAGATCCTCCTCAGTCATCCTGAATTCTGCATCACATAGTCTGGAATTAGACTCTAGATCAATATCTGGACCTGACAATTGTTCAATTTTCTTTTTCCAACTATCCCCACCAGTTTTGCTCAAACTCAACCTCTGATCTACCTGACTAGTCCAAACCTCTCGAAGTCAACTATCTTTTTCTCTTTTCTTATTTGGTACAAGTCCTTCTCTCTTCTCCCATGGAAACTGGGAGTAGAGGCAAATGAAAATCACAAAAGACATAGAAATCAGTTAAACTTCCATAGAAATTTCCATCAATAGCATCTCTTATTTTTAGTATAATCAGGTACTTCAGGTTGCCTATCTCTTATTTTATTTTCTAAAATTTTCTCCTAATTTGGTTTTGATCTTTGTTCTAAAAAGGCAATGAGGAGCAGGTAGGTAGCTCAGTGGATACAATCAAGCCTGGAGATGGGAGGTGCTGGGTTCAAATCTGGTCTCAGATGCTTCCCAGCTGTGGGACCTTGTACAAGTCACTTAATCCCAATTGCCTAGCCCTTACCGCTTTTCTGCCTTGGAACAGATACTTAATATCAATTCTAAGATAAATGGTAAGAGTTGTTTTTTTTTTTAAAGCAATGGTTGAAGTTAATGTACACAGATAGCTGATTTGGGAGTGCCCCTTCCCCACTGGTAACCATTCATTTAGTGTCCTTTACATATATGGGGCAGCTACGTGGCTAGATAGTGGATAGACCACTGGGCTTGGAGTTAGGAAGACCTGAGTTCAAATGTGGCCTCAGACACTTCCTAGTGTGTGACCCTGGCAAGTCACTTCACCCTTTTGGCCTCAGTTTCCTCATCTGTAAAATGAGTTGGAGAAGGAAATGAGAAGCCACGCCAGTATCTTTGCCAAGAAAACTCCAAATGGGGTCATGAAGAGCCAGACATGACTGAACACCAAGATATACACAGTTTCACTTTTTGGTGCTATCACTTGGTGCTAAATTCGACATTTCCTGACTTTTTCTTGAATAAAATACTTATTACCTAGAGGTGCAAAGCTTTCAGGGAGTGTCTGTAACCTCAGACTCTTGCTTCTTAAATCCTGAGCCCTATTTTCCAACATATTTTTTGCTCTCCTTGGCTATGCCCACCTTTGCCCTGAGGCAAGTCAAATGGAATTCTTTGGACGTTTCCTGCCCTGGTCCTAATCCTTTGCTATAGATATTGGCTCAGAGGCAACAATTCTCTTTGTTATGGTCTCGGACGGGCTCATTAGGAACACCATGATCCAAGAGCATCCCTGGAAACCTTCCTCGCTGTGACGCTGATGCCCGAGAAAACCAACTCCTTTACTCACCTCCCCAGGAGAACCCGAGCCAGGGTCCGGCGAGCAGAGAAGGCCCCTTTGATCTTCTGCTTTCATCGATGGCCAACAGCAGGTCACTTGGCCACCAGTCAAAGAACAGCCTTTTACGGGTGACCTCGTGCTCCCTTTCCCTGGCACAGCCACCCTCTTGGGATGGCGCCCCCAATAAAATGAGAACTTGGGAGCAAGGACTTCCCTGTTCTTTTATTTGTGCTTAGCATAAAGTTTACAAATAGGACATAGAAACCATATAATGCATTTGTCCAGAGTCAGCTATTGGTATACAGCAGGCTTTTGGCTTTTTGTATACAGACAGCAGCCTATAAATGTGTCCAGCGTAAGCACTTAAAGCTTTTCCTTCATTGATTGATTCTCCCATGAAAGGAAGAGAGCCCCTCTAGCCTGAGGGCCATTTGGCTTTTTACTTTGTTTTATGGCTTACCTAGCATGGAGCCAACTGGTAGGAAATATCTTTATTTAAAACTTTTTTTAAAGTATCAATGCTAGGACAGAAGAGCAGCAAGGGCTAGGCAGCTGAGGTTAAGTGACTTGCCCAGGGTCACACAGCTAGGAATTGTCTGAGGCCATATTTGAACCCAGTATTTCCTAACTCCAGGCCTGGCATTCTATCCACTGTGCCACCTACCTGCCCTGAGGAGCATCTTTATAATTAATCTTTTTTTTTAAACCCTCACCTTCTGTCTTGGAGTCAATACTGTGTACTGGCTCCAAGGCAGAAGAGCGGTAAGGGCTAGGCAATAGGGGTCAAGTGACTTGCCCAGGGTCACACAGCTGGGAAGTGTCTGAGGCCAGATTTGAACCTAGGACCTCCCGTCTCTAGGCCTGGCTCTCCATCCACTGAGCCACCCAGCTGCCCCCTTTATAATTAATCTTAAGACTAGTCAGAGGTTCAAGTCCAGCCTCAGACACTTCCTGCCCGTGTGACCCTGGAACAGTAACTTCGCCTAGCCTTGGCTGCACAGGAGTGATTCAAGGGTTTAAACAGACGTTGGGACGTACCCAGGACCCTCTCAGCCTGGTAGAAACGAGCAGAGCTTCTCGGGTGTTTGAGGAAAGCCGTTGGGGAAAAACAGATCAACTAGTTACCCAAATGAGCATCATCCGATGCCACAAGGTGCCTGGAGTGCTGACGGCATCTCTTCGGCCCATTGGGTCAGGAAGCTTCTAGGAGCCGCCCCATCTGAGGGGAGGGTGCGTGCAGGGGCAGAGGATGGGGAGTCTGGACCGAACCGTAGAGGCGGTAGGGAGCTGGGGCGAGTTCCTGAGGAGAGGAGTGCCGGGGTGATCATGGCCTTTCTCTGTGGGAGGTAGGAGGTGTCTGCCCAGCCCTGGCCCCTGAAGGGACCCCAACCCGGCTGCTGTGGAGATCGGAGGCCCCCCACCCACCCCCTCCCACCGACGGGCAGATGCTCCTGGTTTTGCTACCCCACCGATGTGGTCTGATGGACGCGTGACATCGGCGCAGTCGTCCCCCCAGCTTGGCCGCTGCACCCTGGGGTGCTTGCTCGGCCATCCTCCTCCTCTGTGCCATTCGCTGTTCAGAACCAGGCCCGGGCACTGCTCTCGGTTCGGGGGTCCCCGACAATCTCACGCTCACAGAGTTCTGCTGGATCCCCCGAGGGATGGGGCGAACGTGTGAGGACGCTGAAGGCCGGGGCTGCAGGGAGGCGCTGGTGAGAAGTGGGGGGGAGGGAACCCCAGCTTCCTCACTCAACCACAGACGGGCCCCTCTTCTCTGCCCGTCCCCGGCTGCGTGCTGCGTGCGTCTGACCGACTTCTGGGCAAGCGCCGTGGTCTTTAGGCCTCCCGGGCCCGGCATGGTTCCTTCGGATCCTGACGCCGGGGGCCTGGCCGTGGGCCGGCCTCCCGAGTCTCTCCTCCCGGAGCCGCTTCTCCAGAGGCTTCCCAAGCCCGAGCCCGGGGCGGAGGAGGCAGATCCCCCCAAGTGGGCAGCAGGGGGCTAAGGGGAAGGGCTCCCTCGGCCCTGGGCCGGCAGACGCTTCTCGAGGAGCGAAGAGACCAGAGGACCCGTCGTCCGGCCACAGGCAAAAGCGGCCGCTGGGCCTGCCTGCCTCGGGGAGGAGGCTGGGCCAGAGCAGCTGCTGGCGGCCCAAGAGGGGGCGGCGGAGCGAGCCGAGACGCCTCCCCTCAAGTGAGGGGCTTCTGAGCCAGCACGAGACACACGATCCCAGGCAGCTGGTAAGAAACCACCAGTTTATTGAATGAAAAATCCAACAGCAACTCCCCCCACCCCGGGCCGACCAAGAGAGCAGCTGAGCCCAGGCAAGGTGCTTTGGACAGCAGGACTGAGTGACAGGCCCGGGCACAGGAGGGCTCGGAAGGGGGAGGCCTCTGGGACGGGGACGAGCTCGGGGGCAGGAAGGGGTCCCAGCGGGCAGGCCCGAGGCCCGCAGCCCTGGCACCCGGAGTTCAATCCCCCCTCTCCGGGGAGGGAGAGGGCGAAGCTAGGGCTCGGATGCGGGCGTTCGCCATGAGGAGGACGGAGGCGGGCTGGGCCACGGACACAGGTGGAGGGATCCGAGCGGGCTCGCCTGATCTGGGAGGCTGCCCGTAGAGGGACAGGGGCCGGGGCGGGAGCAGAGAGGCCGGAGGGGGCAGGGCCTGGCACACGGGGAGTCACAGCGAACGAGGAGGAGAGAGCAGGCCGGAGCGGGGTGGCGGGGGCAGAAGCCCACGAGTTCTCAAAGACACACGCACAACATCGACAAGACATGTCCAGGGACAGCGGGGATGCTGGGCAGGGCCCCTGGGGGAGGGGCCCGGGGACTGAGGGGCCCTTCCCTACCGTGCCCAGCTAGCCAGGAGACGGGGAGCTTCGCTGGGCCGCCCCGACTGCCCCTTTCATGCTGGCCGGCCGGCCGGCCGGCTTTGTCCCTTTGGCTTCAGGCCACCCCTGCTGTCCCCCTCGGGAAAGCCGAACCCACTTGAGACGGAGATGACATTCCTGGGGTGGGGATGGGGGGGTTGAACTAACTCCTAACCAGCAGCTGGGGACCCATGGGTGCCCCTCACCAGGAAGGAGCCAGAACAAGACTTCTAGAGACCTTGGTGGCCTTAAATGCGGGGAGGCTGGAAACCAAGCAGGGGACAGGAAGGGTCTGTCCCTCGGTGGACTTGGGCTCCGGGGGGGAGGGGAGGGGTCCAACAAAGGGGTCCCCTGTAAGAGTTTGCTTAAATTCCAGTGACTGATGGGTGCCCGAGAACAAGGCTCAGGGCCCTAGAGAGGAAGGAGGGGAGACGGGGGTGGGGGGAGTGACCAACTTCCCCAGTGGCAGTGTCCCTCGGGATTGGGCAAGGGAAGAGGTAGACCCCAGTGCAAGGGAAGGGGACCTGCGGGCCCCAGGCCTGCCGGCACCGCTCCCACAGGAGGTGCCCCAAACCAGCAGATGACACGAAGGGAGAACAGTGGGGTCCTCGGCCAGGAGGCAGGGCAGTCAGGTAGGCTTGCTACTGCTGAACAGGCCCACTGGGAAATGCTTGACGTGGGTGGGCCACTGAGCAGCCAGCTGGAAAAACTTGATGTCACTCCATTCCACACCGTCGATGGACACTGATGGGGGAAAACAGGGTGAGAAATACGGGCACCTGGGGGGGAAGTCAGGGAAAGGACTGCGGGCACTCGGGGGGGATGGAGGGCAAGCACTGCGGGCACTCGGGGGGGAAGGCAGGGAAAGGACTGCGGGCACTCGGGGGGGATGGAGGGCAAGCACTGCGGGCACTCGGGGGGGGATGGAGGGCAAGCACTGCGGGCACTCGGGGGGGATGGAGGGCAAGCACTGCGGGCTCTCGGGGGGATGGAGGGCAAGCATTGCGGCACCTGGGGGGATGGAGGGCAAGCACTGCGGGCACTCGGGGGGATGGAGGGCAAGCACTGCGGGCACTCGGGGGGATGGAGGGCAAGCACTGCGGGCACTCGGGGGGGGATGGAGGGCAAGCACTGCGGGCTCTCGGGGGGATGGAGGGCAAGCATTGCGGCACCTGGGGGGATGGAGGGCAAGCACTGCGGGCACTCGGGGGGATGGAGGGCCAGCACTGCGGGCACTCGGGGGGGATGGAGGGCAAGCACTGCGGGCTCTCGGGGGGATGGAGGGCAAGCATTGCGGCACCTGGGGGGATGGAGGGCAAGCACTGCGGGCACTCGGGGGGATGGAGGGCAAGCACTGCGGGCTCTCGGGGGGGATGGAGGGCAAGCACTGCGGGCACTCGGGGGGGATGGAGGGCAAGCACTGCGGGCACTCGGGGGGATGGAGGGCAAGCACTGCGGGCACTCGGGGGGGATGGAGGGCAAGCACTGCGGGCTCTCGGGGGGATGGAGGGCAAGCATTGCGGCACCTGGGGGGATGGAGGGCAAGCACTGCGGGCACTCGGGGGGATGGAGGGCAAGCACTGCGGGCACTCGGGGGGGATGGAGGGCAAGCACTGCGGGCACTCGGGGGGGATGGAGGGCAAGCACTGCGGGCACTCGGGGGGGATGGAGGGCAAGCACTGCGGGCACTCGGGGGGGATGGAGGGCAAGCACTGCGGGCACTCGGGGGGATGGAGGGCAAGCACTGCGGGCACTCGGGGGGATGGAGGGCAAGCATTGCGGCACCTGGGGGGATGGAGGGCAAGCACTGCGGGCACTCGGGGGGGATGGAGGGCAAGCACTGCGGGCACCTGGGGGGATGGAGGGCAAGCACTGCGGGCACTCGGGGGGGATGGAGGGCAAGCACTGCGGGCACTCGGGGGGATGGAGGGCAAGCATTGCGGCACCTGGGGGGATGGAGGGCAAGCACTGTGGGCACTCGGGGGGGATGGAGGGCAAGCACTGCGGGCAGCTGGGGGAATGTGGGAGAGGACCGGGGGCACTCGGGGGTCCTGGACTCCATCCCGCCAGCCCCTCCTCACCTCTTAGCATGGTCTGCTGCTGCTTGGCTGAGCAAATGAGGCGGCTGATGCCTTCGATGACCTGGCTCTTGGAGTCCATCTCCTTCTCTCGAGGCTTCTTGCTCAGGAAGATGGTGGGCACTGCAAAGCATGCCCCCCCGTCAGGGCCACTGCAACAGCAGCCCTGGGCCTGGCCCTGCCCGTCTCGGGTCACAGGTGCAATGGGGCAGGGCCCTCCGCGCCTCCCTTTCTGGGCACGGGGGTGTGCAGAGAAAGGTAACTCCAGAGGAGAGTGACGAAGAGAAAGGAGACGGAGGGAGAGACGTGGAGAGAGGAAGAGGAAGATGCCAGCCAGGGACGGGGCGCAGCCTTCCTCCTGGCTCAGGCCCTGCCAGGCTGTCTCCCCGGGCACACACAAGGGATGGGGACCTCCCCACCTTCGCCGGCCTGGCACCATCAAGGGAATCCAAAGGCTCTTGGGGGCTTGGACGAGGAGCCTGGGCGTTCAGATGCCTCAATTCTGGCTTGTTTTGTTCCCTGACTCAAGCCAGTCAAAGGCAGTTTGGACCATGGTGGCTCTGCCCGCCCTGTTTCTAACCTCCAGCCCAAGCACCGTCTGGAGCTTCCCTAAAAGAGCCTTGGCCAAAGGCTCCCTGGCTCAGGCCTTCCCCTGTCCCTAGGACCCTCCTCCAGCACGGAGTGGACAGTCCCCGGCCTCCACTGCTTCGGGCCTCGCCTGACCCGGGGCCCCGACGCACCTTTCTTGTTCTTCTCCTTGGTGACCACCGTCATGGCCATGGTGCCAGAGAGCTGCCCCTCGCTGCCATGGGGCAGCCGAGACACCTGCACCGAGCGGAAGACACTCTTGAGGGTGTTCTTGGAGCTCGTGTCCCTCTTCTCGCCTTCCCTGCGCCGCTCCCCGGGGTGGGCCAGCCAGTAGTCGACCTGCAGGCCGATGACATCCCCGTACGGGCTGTTGGGACTCCTGAAGGCAGAGCCAAGAGGGGAGACGCTGGATGGGAGGCCATCTAGGGAGCACCAGCTGCCTCTGCTGGGCCCTGCGGGCACAAACAGCCCTGCCTGGAGGCCTGACAATCCCCCAGGGCCAGGCTGGGAAGAGGAAGCCCACACACTGGCCGATCAAGAGCCAGACTCGGGAAGGTGCGGGCGTGCCAGATCCTCCACGGGTCGGGTCCGGCCTGGCTCATCTGCCAGCTGGGGAGAGCAGAGCTTTGGGGGGAAGTCCGGCAGGAGACGCTGGGGCGTGCGTGTGCCCGCGGACCAGGCCCGTGCACTCGCTCGTGGCCTCCGAAAGGAGTCGGTCGGTGCCAAGGAGGCTGGGGACTCCTGGAGGCGCAGTGTACCCAGGGGTGGGGCGGGGGCTTCAGAGGGGCCAAGGGCCAGGCCCCTTCTGGGGGTCCTGAATGGCCAGCCTGAGGCACTGGGGGGTTGCCGAGATGTCTGAGCAGGGGAGTGACGTGCATGGAGGGACTGAGGGCTGAGCAGTGAAGAGAAGGGGCCAGGGAGGCCTCTGAAGCGCCAACAGGGCAGGCGAGTGTGACCTCAAAAGTGGGTGGTGGAAATAGAGGGGAGGTAGAGCCACGAGACCCGGCTCAGGACCCTCAAAACACCCTCCCTGGAGGGGCGAGGACCCGGGCGCTCCCTCAGCTTGGCGGCACCCCGTGCTCTCAGACGGTTTTAGCACGGGCGGATGCTTCCCTGAAGGGGGCGTCCGACATCCTAGGTACAGAGGCCGCCACCGCTTGGTCACCTCCTACTTTCCTGCCTGGCCTTCTCACTTTAAATACTGAACTAGGATGCAGAAGGGAGGCTACCGGCCAGTGTGGGGAGGGGGCAGAGCCAAGGCTGGGGCGGGAGCAGAGACGGAGGCCTCTTCCAAGGAACTGGGGGTGAGGAGACAGTGGAGAGACGGAGGGACGCCATGAGCAGCGCCGAAGGAAGCCGACGGGAGAGAGCGCAACGGAGAAATGGCTCAAGGGAAGGCGGTGCTGACCAGAGGGTCCGGAGGACTGCCGGCCAGACAAGGGTCAGTGAGGAAGTCTCCCCCGGCACGCGGAGGCTCGGAGGCTTCCTGGCAGACTCCTCTCCCAGGCCTGTGAGAGCCAAGCCCCTTGCAAAGTCTCTTGCCCCCACCTTGCTTGGCGGGGCCTGGGCCTGCCTTTAGCCCACTATGGAGATGCAGCAGAAGACAACCTCATCAGAGCTACCACCGAGCCAGGCGGGCAGGTGGACAGAGCTGAGCTCTGAGCCAGGACGGCTCCAAGGCTGCCTTTCCCCCGACATGACCCTGAAGCAAGTCCCTGAGCAGCAACAGGGCATCTCAGCTGAAAAGGGGTGCCAACCCGGGCTGGCAGAGGGAGCGTCCTCGAAGCCCTCCCCAAATCTGTGCCGAGGAGACGGATCGATCGGATTAGCCGGCTCCCAGGCCCTCCCCGGCTCTGGTTCTCTTCCTGGGTTCACATCACAGGGCATGGGGGGAAGGGAGGGGGACAGAGAGCAGAGCAGGGCCTGGGGAGATGCTTACCCAACCACAGCCAGGGTGCTGCTCATGGAGGGGGAAGAAGGGGGTGTGGCGGACGCGTCCCGACTCAGGCCAGAGCTGGAAGGCGGGGACGTGGAGGGGACAGTGAGGCTGACCACAGGGGTGTCATCGCCATCACCTGAGGGGGAAAAAGACTGGGCTGCCCAAGGAGCCCTCTTTCTCCCTCCCCACCGACCCTTCCCTGGAGGGAGGCTGAGCCACCCCCATCTTACCTGCGGTCAGGGGGGAGTCTTCCACCAGGCCCACTTTGACTACCTGAAGAGAAAGAAACAGGTCGGCATCAGCTCCTTCCCAAAGGCCGGAGGGTGCCCCCTCTGTCCTCGTGCTGGCCTGGGGTGGGCAGTGTGTCAAGGGGTGCCGACAGCCACTTGTGATGATCAGCGGAGGGCTGACAGACCCCAAGGCCAAAAGGCCAGCCCCATTTCTGAGCCTCTCCCCAAACCCTGGGGTGCAGGGCTGAGTAGTCACTCTCCTCTGCCAAGCCGTCCCAGGGGCCATGCCGGGACTTTTCTCCCCCGTCCCCTAGGAGGCTTTGCAAAGGATCCTGGGACAAGGATTTGTTTCCTGGAAAAGAAAAAAACTCAGGAGAATTCTGAGAAGGTTCTGGGGGGAGGGGGGCCTCCAAAAAAGACCAGGGAGACAGCCGAGGAGTGGCAAGAGAAGGACCCCAATGGGAGAGCGCCACTAGGGCTTTCAGGGTCACTAGACGTGCGGGCATGGACCAGGGAGCACACCTCTTGGTCTTTCCTCAAGGGCTAATAAGATTCCTGAGAGCCACGGGGGCCGGGCTCCCTACTGAGGAGGCGCTCACTCGGGATCCCCGGGGGGGGGGGGGAGGGGGCTGACAATCCAGGGCTCCAGGAAACCAGGGCAGTCTAGCAGGGGCAACAGATATGGGGAAAGGAAAAGTCCAGAAGCCCCCCCTCCCAGAGAAGTCCCTCCTGGCTCGCGAAGGCGGGGAGGGTCCTGGCAAGGCGCTACTGCCCGAGATCAGCAGAACTTTCCACTCTGGCCATTCATGCTGCGATGTTCTTCCCCAGGACCTCCTGCTAGGGGTCGTGGGACGGGCCCAGGTCTCCCTCTGAGGGCTCCAAAGGGGCCCAGTGAAAGGGGACAAAGCCCCGGGCGGCCCTGCATCTGAGCCCAGGCCTGCTAAGAGCATGCACAGGCTGCAGCACGGCCCCCTCCAGCGTCCCTGGATGTCTGCCTGACCCCAGAAGAGGACCGGTCGGCTCCCTAGGCCCCGAAGGACTCCTCCAGAGGACCTGGAGGTCCAGCCTCCCTCGGCCACAGAGAAGAGTCACTCGGGAACAGAACGCGTGATGGTGAGGCAGGGAGGACTCACCCCGATGAAGGGGATGAACTTCTGGTAAGAGTCTTCATCTTGGCTGTCGGAAGAGAGGGAGAGATGGGTGTGAGGAGGGCCCATGGGGGACGTTCCGGGGGGAGGGGGTGTGCACTCACAATTTGTGCCTGCAGGTCAGCATGGCCTCCGCCACGGGCAGCTGGTGCGTCACGCCAGCCCCGCTTACGTACTGCATCACTCGGCCCACCACGTCCAGCGACTCTGAGAAACACGGCAGGGGACGGAGGGTCACTCGCCCCAAAGGGCTGCCCGGAGCCCCAGCCCCAGCCTCCTCTGCTATTCCTTGGCCGTGCAGCCCTTCTCAGCCACTTCCTCCGGGTCATCCCTCCACTTCCCTGCCTGCCGGACCCGAGCCCCTTCTTGTCCTTCCTGGCCCGACGGCTTCCCTGCAAGCTTCGGCACTCAAGGAGGCTGGGACTGCGCAGCGCCTAAGGCTCCTCCCCAGGGCTTTAGGGGAAAGCTCTTGTTCCTCTGGAGCCAGGAACAAAGACTCCTCGTTGGGCTCCCAAGGAACCCCGATGGCTCGTGGAATAAGGGGCCCGAGGCACGGAGTGGGAGGACTGGGGACAAGTTTCTCCCCGGCCCCCTTGGGTGACTACCTGAAACGGGGGGCTCCGAGCGACTGAATAAGTCCCTCCAGGCGGGATCGAGGAAGGCGCTGCTGTACCTGCTATCCACTGAGCCCATGTACTTGGCAACAGGGTGAGAACCTGGCGGACAGAGAACTCACGGCGATGAGAAAGCCAGTTCCACGTGGGGGCCTCGCCAGCCCCACGCCACCCGAGAGGGACCCCACGGGGCCTGGGCTTCACCCCAAAGGCCTCCCCCCGGAGGCACCCACTCACCAAGCGGGACGATGAGGAATCGCATGTAACCCAGCCAGTCGGAGGTCTTGTTGGCCAAGGCCTTGACGAAGAAGCGGAGGATGGAGCTCAGGTAGCTCTGCCCGCCCACAGCCACCACCTTCACGGGCCTTGGCATCGAGGAATTACAGTTACAGCTGGTGAAGCAAGGGGCCATGGTGAGGGTCCGGAGACCTCCCAGGGCTGGGGGAGGGGGGGGCACTAACTGCCTTCTGGGAGGCCAGGCCCACGGGGCCGCTCTCCACCCTTCACCCCTGGCTGGGGGGACACCGGCCTGTCCCTTCTCCCGAGCTCTTTTCTCCATCGTCCCCTGGAGCCGGGTGTGGGGGCCACCTGGAGGGGAGGGCTTGCACCTGGCTGCTGGGCAGGAGGCAGGAGGCGCCTCTCACTCGCAGGGGTCGTTAGTGCTCGATGTGGGGGGCTGAGAGGGTCCTGGAGAGAAAGGGGGGCATTGGGGCCCTTACTATCTCTGGATTCGGGTGAGCAGGGCAGACAGCACAGCTTGGACTTCCACCGTGGAACACGTGCACACCACAGGCCTCCGCTGGTCCTGGAGCAGCTCTGCCACATACTGGAAGGGCAGCACAGCCGTGGGTCAGGCTGGCCCGGGCAGAAGGAGCGCCCCTACCTGTACCTACTGCCCTGGACACACTTAGCTCCTCTCCAGAAGTCTGGGGGCTCCCTTCTTGCCACCCATGCCCGGGGTTGGCTAAGAAATGGCAAGCGTATCCCAGGGCTTTCCAGGGCTTTGCCCGATCCCCGACACAATGATTCTGGGGAGACCCTTGGGACTCTGGGTACGACCGAAACCTCCCAAAGGGCTTCTAGCCACGGCTCTGGACATTATCGCCCTCGGTTTAAACGTGAGCAAACTGTGGCTTGGCCAAGGCTGGGCTGAGAGTCCGAGCCCAGGGAGGCCGGGCTGGCTTATGAGCTCAGAGCACTTTAGAGGCCACGGAGTGCCCCGTCCAGCCTCCCTCTTGCCCCTCACCTGGCCCTGCCAGTCCGCAGTGTTTACTAGGATGACGTTTTCTGGGAGGGCTGCGTCGGACACCAGGATCTGATTCAGCTGGTCGTATACCGCCTTCCTTGGGATCTAGGCAGAGGGGCAAATGTGCTGCGTTGGGCACTGGGCAGAAAAGGGGAGGGGAGGAGGCCTCCTGATGGAGGAATGGAGGGGAGGCCGGCAGTGAGGAGAAGGGCAGGATCACCAACAGGTGCTCACAGGGCGAGTAGCCTCCTGTCTGACCATCACCACCGGCAGGCCAGAAGTTAGCCTGCTGCCAATCTGAGGGCCCCTCGATGCCATCAGCCTTCACTGAGTGTCCTCGAGCTGGGGGAGGGGGCGGCCCAAAGGGTGCCTGAAGACCCCTAAGGCCGGAGGCGCTCTCTCAGCTCCAGTGGTTAATGGGGACTTCCTGACACCCAACCCGTGCCCTGACCTCTGGGGACAAGGAGAGCCAGGCTGACTGCTGCCCTTCCTCGAGCTGGGACCTGCCGCAGCACCACACCAGGAGGAAACCCCACAGGCTGCCCTCCTTCCCTCCTTCCACTGGGGTCAAGGCCAGATGCTTGGCAGCGGTGCATCCACAAGCACCAGCGAAGCGTTTCAGAGACACGGCCTGGGCCCGTCTTCTGTGGGGAGGGACGGGTGCTGCGTGCTACAGAGCGGAGAGCAGCCCGAAGCATGGGCCGACGGGGGAGCCGCGGCGTTCTCAGGGCCAGGGGGCCCACCTGTGTGCTGTGGCCGAGGTCAGGGGACCTCTCGCTGTCTGAACTGTTGGTCCTCTCGCTCAGGGGCTTGGAGAGCTGCCGCTCCTTCAGAGGGGTGCTCCTCTTCTGCCGGGGCGTCTGCCCCCCATCCATTTTACTGCCAGAGACGAGGAGAGGAAAGAGCGCGTGACGTCTCCCCACGAAGGGCGAGCTCCTCCCCCAAAGCTCAGCTCTGCCCTCCGGTACCTGGGGGACGCGGAGCCCTGGAGATCTGTCTTGCCAGACTTCATGGGAGTTTTGACTTTCTCGGGCACAACGAGAGTGGTGCTGCTGTCTCCAAACATGTCCTGGTCACTGATGTCCTGTCACGGGAGGGGGAAGGGAGAACACCGCTTGTTTCCCCCGACTCGAGAGCCCACCGAGGGGCTCCTGAGGAGCACAATCCCTCTGAGCGTCTCTGGTGGGGCAGGGATCTAGCCCGGCGGCACAACAGTCTCAAGAGGGGAGCTGTTGTGCCATGGAGGGCGGGCAGGAAGCTGACTCTGCCCAACAGGACTCTAAGGATCTCCCTGAAGGGGACAGTCCCTTTGATGCTGCAAACTGCAGCTCATCCCTTCTTCCCTCCCAGCCTCAGGACCACCCTGAGTGCCTCCTCATAACTGACAGGGAACCCTCTTCAGAAAGGACCCAGCCTGGACAGGCTCAATGACTTTGGAAGCATTTCCCCATTTTGTGCCTCGCTCAAGACCCGTCACCAAAAAGTTGTCAAACAAAGCCCTCTGCTGTCAGACGTCTCCCGGAGAATTAAGAATGCACAAAAAGTCAGTGAGATTGTGGCAGAAATGGTGATCATTCCCAAGGATGGATGGCATGGCCACTGGCTAAGAGCCAGGGTTGTACTGAAAGGGGAAGGAATGACCTTTGGGTGAACGGAGCAGGGACAGAGACGGATCACCAGGGAGAAGAAGCCAATCACTAGGCCCCAGGAGCCCCCCCGCTCATCTGGGAGGCACCCAGAGGTAAGGAGCTTAGAAACAAGCATTTCCTTTTGGGCACGGTTTCCACAACAGCTTGGGGCCTCTACTGTCTGGATTATGGAAGCAAAAGCCAAACGGCAATACTCTGACGCACACACACCAGAGGGTCGATCTCAGGCAGATTGTCATCTGGGTTTTTGATCCAAGAAGTTGCTTTGACTCTGTCCAGAGCAGACAATTCCATCTGCAAAAGCCCCAAGAATCAGTTACTATTTTAAAAATGGTTCCTTTTTCTTCACTTTTACCATGAGCATTGGAGGTGCTCAAAGAACATTCATCTGCTATCTTCATCATTGCATGAGCCTCTGCAGATAGGGAAAAGGTATCTGAACCTTCAAACAGTCCGGCCCTGGGTCACCCAAGGGTTACGCCTGCAGCTGAACTGAACCTGGAAATGCTAATTCTGCAGGCCCAAACCTCCAGCATCTCCCTTTGCCTGTTCCCAGTCAAGTCTGCTTCCCTAAGCCACTCTGGGCCCATCAATACCAGACTGCCTAGGAACACAATGACAAAACACTCTTCACACAAATAGTCAGACTTAAACAATTGGAAAGAGATGAACTGCTCATGGAGAGGGCAAGCCAAGAGAGCAAAAATGACAATCCTACCTAAATTAATTTACCCGTTCAGGGCCATATTAATCAAACTATTCAAAAATTGTCACCAAACTAGAAAAAAAAAACCCCGACAAGGTTCATCTGGAAAAACAAAAGGCCAAGAATACCAAGGGAATTAATGGAAAAAAATCAAGGAAGGAGGCTTGGCCATGCCAGATATCCACGCATACTATAAAGTGGTACTTATCAGAACAACCCAAAAAGGGGAAAGGACCTACTTGTACAAAAATATTTATAACAGCATTTTTGTGGTGGAAAAGGAGATGTCTGACCAAATTGTGGCCTTTGAGGGTGATATAATACTATTGTGCTCTAAGGAACGGGACAATTTCAGAAAAAAGCCGGGAAGACCTCCACGAACTGAGCAGAACCAGGAGAACGTTGTACACAGCAAGAGCAATACTGTGGAATGGTCAAATGTGACAGACTTAGCTACTCTCAGCAATACAACAATCCAGGACTTATGACAAAGAATGCTGTCCTCCTCTGGAAAAAGAACTGTAGGAGAAGGAATGCAGGTCAAAACATATGATTTTTCACTTTAATTTATTTGAGTTTTTATCTGGGGGTTTTGTTGCATATGAAATATGTCTTACATGACAATACACGTGTAACCCAGATCAAATTGCTTACCATCTCCCTGAGGGGGAAGGGAAGAAAAGGAGAGAGACAATTTGGATCTCACGATTCTGGAAAACGTATGCTGAAAATTGCTGTGTCATTGGGAAAATAAAATCTATATTAAAAAAACAAAACCCCCCAAATCCAGTCTGGTACAAGCTAAGGAAAAGAGTGGTGGATCAAGAGAATAAATCAGGCAATCAACGCCCATAGCAACTTAGTGTTCGATAAATCCAAAGATCCAAACTTTTGGGAAAGAACTCACTACCTGACAAAGACTGCTGGGAAAGCAGTTGGCAGAGGTTAGGCATGGACCAACATCTCATATTATACACCAGGATAAAGCCCAAAGGGATACCTGCTCTAGAAATAAAAGGTGGCACCATAAACAAATTAGGGGAACATGGCAAAGTTTACCTGTCAGACTTATGAATAAGGGAAGAGTTTATGAACAAACGAGACAAAGAGAACAGCAGGAAAAGTGAAATGGATAATTTCGATTACATTAAAGTCTTTGTACAAAGCCAAAGCCACCAAAATTGGAAATTGTTTTTGTAGCGAGTGTCTGACAAAAGCCTCATTTCTCAAACATATAGAGAGCCGAGTCAAGTTTATAAGAATACACAACATGTCCTAACTGATAAGGTGAAATGATACCAACAGGCAGTTCTCAGAATAAGAAATCAAAACTATCTATAGTCAAATTAAAAAAGTTCCAAATCATTATTGATTAGAGAAATGCAAATCAAAACAACTTTGATATACCACCTTATATCTACGAGGATTGACTAACATGACCAAAAAGGAAAATAATAAATGTTGCAGGGGATGTGGGACAATTGGGGCACTAATACACTGCTGGTGGAACTGTGAACAAACCAGGCTCAAAAGGCCACAAAACTGTGCATACCTTTGACCCGGCAGTACCACTACTGGCTCTATATCCCAGAGATCAGAGATAAGGGAAAAGAACCTCCCTGGACCAAACTATTTTTAGCAGCTTTTTGTAGTGGCAAAGAATTGAAAACTGAGGCATTGTCCATCACGTGATGAAAGGATGAACAAGCCGTGGTATATGGTCGTAATGGAATACTATTGTGCCTTCATGATTGGTGAACAGGATGAGTTCAGGAAAACCTGAAAAGACTTCTATGAACTGATGCAAAGGGAAGTGAGCAGAACCAGGAGAACTGAGTATACAGCAACAGAGATATTACAGGATGACCAACTGTGAAGCACTAAACCATTGTCAGCAAAGCAAGTCTCCAAGATCCAGTCAGAGAAGGAATTGGATGGAAGCAGGCCATCTTGTACTTGATTTCCTTCATGAGATTTCTATGGCAGGAGTGATAGGTGTCTTCTATCATGACTTGAGCAATATGGAAATCTGTATAACACCAAAGTATGGGTATTTCCTATATGAGACTATTCACTGCTGGGGGAGGGGGAGAGGGTAGAGAGGGAGAAAATCTGAATTCTAAAACGTCACAATACAAGATCGCAACCCTGAACCCCTCCAATGCCCTGAGATGAGGAACTCTCCACAGCAATGTTGCCGCTCTCTCTCTGCTCTGACCTCCAAGTGCTCCCACACTGTCTCAGGGGAGGGCCTCACTTCAACCTGACAGGAAGAGGCCCCTGACCACGAGCCCCACCCCCATTTCACAGCCCGCTGTTCTAGAAGCCTTCCGCGTGTTCCTTCAGCAGATCACCTCCAACCCCTCTTTGTCTTTCAGGACCTTTGCTGCCCAATTCCCTTCCAGAAACACCCTTGGGTGGATTCCGTCATGGCCTTGGCTCACATGCTTTCCTATGCAGACTCCCAGAAAAGCTGCCCGTTCTTGGCTGATTGCACTCCCCTCCCCATATCCCTGTGCAGCCTGGCTCCGGATCTCCACGCTAGGCTGCCCAGGGGTCTCCCCTGCGCCCAGTCTGATGGTCTGCAATCAGTGCTCCACCTTCCTGAGCCCTCTGTGACCTCGGGCCCATTCCTGGGGTCCTCCTCTGCTAAGTGTGGGGCACCCCAGGGTTCGGTCCCGAGTCCTTTTGGCTTACTTGGTGATCACACCAGTTCTCGTGGATTTAATGATCACCTCTAAGCCGGAGGGGGGTTGCGGATGTTCTATCCAGCCCCAGGCTCTCTCCTGAGCTCCAAGAGATTAAGCTACAATGGGATAAACAAGGGTACCTGAAAGGAAAAAAGGCAGGGCCTGCCTCCCTCCGGGGGTTTACAGTCTAAGGAGGAGACAAGCAAGCCAACAGACGCAAAGCAGACGACACACAACATACAGGAAACCAAGCAAGGGAAGCTCTTGGAGTGAGGAGGGCCCTGAGGTCTCTGCAAAAGCCAGGGAGGTCTGGAGTCTCAGTGGAAGGGGAGGGACAGCCTGAAGATGTGCTGGGGCCAGGAGGCCAGGGCAAGGGGTCAAGGAAGGGCTCCAGGCTCTCCAGTCCTCCAGCATCACCTCTTACCTCCTGACCACTTTACAGGGAACCTCCTGACCACGTCTCCACCTTGTTCTGCGCGATCCTGTATAAAGAGGACTCGCCGTCTCTGCCCAAGGGGCATCTTTTCTGAACAAGCAGGCCATCAGCACCCCAGACCCCAGATTCACAGCTCACTGTCAGCCTCGCTCCTCCCCATTCATGATTCTCTATGTGAGATCAGTGGCCAAATCCCGCCTCCTAGACGAAGAACATGCTAACAGCACCCCGCCTTTACAGTGCCCCTCCCCCCCGCGTGCCTGGCCCCGTGCTGCTAAGGGCTTCCTAATCATTATCGCTTTGATGCTCGCATGCTGTCAGTGTCTCCATTTGATAGATGAAGACACCGAGGCTGGCAGTGGCGGCGTGATTTGGCCCGGCCACCCTGACCACTTCGCCCCGGGCATCTCCTGGGCCCAGAAGCTCCTTCCTCGACAGGCCAGCGACTTGCAGACTCGGCTGCTGGGTGGCTGTTCTGAGCCCTACAGAGGTGCGTAGATGGTCGCTGTCCCAACGAAGACAGCCTCTTCCCGTTATTCCCGAACCCCGAGCAGCAGGCATGCCCAGGGCCGGCACAGAACAGGGACACTCGGGGACTGCCGCCTCTAGTCCTTGGCCTGGACGAGCTGCCCGCCATGCTCGGGCACCTCTTCTTGACAAAGACCGAGTCGGAGCCAGGCTCGGAGCCGAGGCCCACAGGGCCAGGCTGGCTCTTTCCTCCCCCACCCGCCGTCTGTCCTCTCCTGGGTCTTGGGGCAGCCAGTGGAAAGCTCCGCTCTCCGCCCAGAGAGAGAAGTCTCCAAGTCACTGCCCGGCGTGTTTAGGAGGCGCCGAGCCAGCCTGGGAGCAGAGAAGGCAGGCCTGGCTCTGAGGCGAGCGCGCCAGCCCGCAGAACAAGGCTCCTATCGGGTGACTGGGCGAGGCGCCGTCTCCTGTCGGCTGAGCCCCCCGGGTCCCTCGCCTACATCTTGGGGCAGGCCGGGTCTCGGGAATGCTAAGCATGGCTGGTCACGGGCAGTGGATAGTGCCAGGTCCGGAGACGGGAGGGCCCGGGTCCAACTCTGGCCTCAGACACGCTCCAGCTGTGTGGGCCTGGGCAGTGGCTTGCCCCGCTTCTGACTGAGCGAGAAGGCAAGGCACGGAGGAGCGTGCTCGGGGAGCCTCCAAGTGTGGCCTGCCCAGAAGGCAGACTTTACCAAGGAGAGAAAGTGCTGGCCTGGGCGGTGATGAAATGAAGCACGAGGAACACACGAAGGCCGGCCGCGCCAGGCTCGGGAAGGGCAGAGCGCCCGGCTGGGGAGGGGGAGGGTCTCCAAGCGAGGGCTGCCCAGCCCAAACCCCTCGTGGCTGGGCTGCCCCATCCTCCTAGGGCTGGGTAAAGACTCCCCTCTGGCCCTCCAGCAGCCGGGCAGGAGAGGGCGCGCGGCCCTTCCCTGGGGAGTGCCGGGGGGAGCCCAGGCACAGCTTTTTAAAGCGGGCCGGTACTCGAGAAATGGCAGTCAGAGACGGACTGTTCCGGGCCTCCGGCCGCCAGAAACACCGCTCGGGAGGCCTTCAGTCCTGCGCAGGAGCCGCCGCAGGAGTTTTGGGAGAACTGGCTGCTGGGAAGCTTGCTGTCAATGGGAAGCCTCGGGCAGCAGAAAGGCCAGGAGCCCAAGAGGGAATGCAGGGCCTGCCGGGGCACCCGGTCATCCCGGAGGTGCTCTGGGCCCTCCGTTTAACCCACTCCAGCCCAAGCCCGGCTTTCGTACAAAAGGATTTCAAAGCCCTCCACCATCATCATGGCACATAAACCATCTCTTCTTTCCTGGAATTGATATGAGCGGCAAGGGCGAGGCAATGGGAGTGAAGGGCCTTGCCCAGGGACACTGGCCACATTTGAAGCCAGGACCTCCCCTTGGGGCCTGGCTCTATCTCCCGGGTCACCCGGCTGCCCTTCCCTGGACACTCTCGAGCCGCGGGATGGGGACCTGGATGGGGAGGCCTCACTAAAAGGCAGTGTCATTCTCCTGCCTCACTGGTGTGACCCAGTGCGCCCTTAGCATGCCCCTTCGGTAGCTGGACACGGTCTCTGGCGCCTGGCCAGTTTGGCTCCAACAATTCGCCTCTCCTGGGTGCCCGGGTGCACACTGGCACACATGTTCCCACAGCAGGTGATGAGGGGGAGGGGCAGCTCCCTCTGGTGGCCGCCCGGAGGAATGCGGCCCAGAGCAGCCTTGCTGCCTTTTGCCCTGCTAAAGCAGACTGACCTGCACTTGGCCTTCAGCTACCTGCACTTGGCCTTCAGCTGTGAGGCGAGTCCAGCCAAAACAGAACCAGACGATCAAAGAGCCCTGGCCTGCCTGCCCGCCCGTCCGTCCGCTTGGAGGGGGCCCACTGCTGCCAGCCCGGAGGCCTCTCGGGGCTCCTGGCTCTCCCCTGGGCGCTCAGGGAGGGGAGGGCTCGCGAAGGGCACAAGCGTTTTCTCATTCGCTCACAAATCAAAGACTCCCGAAAAGGAAAGGCTCCAATTCACCTCTGTAGCCTAGCAGAGGTAGATGGCAAAGCGAGAGCCGCAGAGCACGTCAGGCGGGCCTTCTCTCCTGACTAACTCAGCCAAACACCGTGGTGGGCAAACCTGAGCTCCTGGGAAGGCACTGAAGGGGTCTCCGCCCCAGGGCACCCCGACCTCGGCTCCCTGTGCTCTCCCGCTTGCTCGTGTGTGCCCATGTGGCCCTTTCAGCTCAAACAGAGCAGGAAGTGCTTGCCAAGCCTGCACCGGGCAATCATCCCACTCTGACAGAAAGCAGTCACTGCAGAGGCCCCAGACCCAGGCCACACTGGGCCCCGCCATGCCCACCTGGATCTGAGAAGCCCGCATCCCAGCCTTGTACTCACGGGGCTGGTGGCATCCTTTCCCAGGCTGCCTTTGCTATTGAGGCTGCCAATCTCCGTCTGGGAGCTGGACTGAGACATTCCTTCAAAGAAGGGCCTACAAGGAAGGAGAAGGGCCAGCATGAGCACTAGGAAGGGAGGCTGGTGCCCTGGAAGGCCGCAGGAGAAAGGCTTCAGGGACATCTGCCTAGAAGAAGGCTGCAGGGGCCAGCTCTTCCAGGACCTCTTATGAGACAGCGAGGGGAGAGGGAGCTGAGGCTTACTAAGGGCCTTCTGCTAGGAAGGCCTGGAGGGTCCTGGGCATGGCAGAGGGGCAGGGGCCTCAGGCTGTCCAGGCACTGGGGAGGAGGGGAAGCAGGTGCACTCAGACCCACTTGAGCTTGGGCTTGGGCGTGCTCAGGACGCTTTCTGTCTCTTCCATCTCAGGGCCACTGTCACTGGGGTTGTACATCTCCAGACTGTCGTACAGCTCGTCCAGGTCCTCTTCCACTTCCCGGATCTGCTCTCTCGAGACGTGCTCCAGCCCAAAGCCCACCTGTGGGCCAAGAAACCTACAATCAAGGGCTTCATCTGTGCTTGGGCACTGCCTGAGGCATAATGGAGGGCCCAACGGAACCCTGCCACTTAGGATCCTGCCAAAGCAAGGGGCTCGGGCGAGATGCCTTTGAGGCCCCTCTGGCTCTTGGAGCCTTGGCTGATGCTGCTCCATCTGGAGAGGCCATCTAGTCTGATCAGAGGCTCAGGTGTGTGCATCCCCTTTTCTGCTGGTTCTTAAGGGTGTGTGTGTGTGTGTGTGTGTGTGTGTCCATCCGTCTGTCCCTTTCTGCTCATTCTCAATGTGTTTCCACAAGAGGTGGGGGTGGGGGTGAAGGGGAGGGAGGCAGAAGGTGAAAGAATGACAATGATTCTGCCCCTTCCCAGCAGCTCTTGGGACCCCAAATTCCCTTCCCACAATCCTTTGGGAATCAATCCTGCCCAACCCTGACAAGGAGTTAAGCCAGAGTGGCCGTGGGGGGACAGGGCCGGGACATACCTCATCGGAAACTTTAAACCGCTTCAGCAGGGCTACGAACTTCTGTTTGATGTTGGGTTGCTGCAAGGGCATGGAACAGCATCATCAGACAGCATTGAGAGGGCACGCATGAGGGCCAGCCATTAATCTCCTGTGCCCAAACAGGGCAGGGTCTTGAGAGCGAGCGAGCCTTCAACAATGAGCAATCTGGGGGGGGGGGGGGGGGGACAGCTGTGCGGAGATCCTGCTCTCCTACATCGAGGGCGCCCCAGGACCCAGCAGGCTAATATGGGCTCAATGAGGGTGAACAAGATGGGGAGCAGGACAGCTGGGAGGCCTGGCATATTGCTGATGCCAGGGAGGCTCAAGGTTTGGGACGCCGGCCATCCCACCTCCCTGGCGGATCCTCAGGGATTCAGGGTGGCTCTGCTCCTAGAAAGCACTCAGGAATGGCTTCAGGGAGCCTTGGGGCACAGACGAGAAGTGCCTTGTACTTCTGAGGAACTCCTTTTGCAGGGGAAACCCCTCCAGGCTCCAGATGCTCCCAGGCCGCTGCCTGCTCAAGCTGTAGGGCCTAGGGCATTCATTCGTGACGCCAGCACTGACCGAGCCCAGGCATTTCATAAACAAGGAGCCCAGAAGTTGCTGCCCTGCCACAGGCGGTGAAGACCCTGCATGAAGGCCCAAGCCCCGTCCTCTCCCTCTGGGGCAAGGCTGCTGAGGCTGTGCAGGACAGCCGAGATGGAGGAAGGGCTGGCAGGGGCAGGGGGAGGGGGCAGAGGGGCTCACCCTGGTGATGGCCGAGGCAGAGGTGAGTTTCCTCCTGGTCTTTTTCACTTTGCGCAGGTCCTCGTCCTCGTAGAACAAGTCCTAACGGGAGAAGAGCGTCACCTCCCCCTGCCCTCTTCCTCAGGGACCTCAGGTGCCTGGGGGGTTGGGAAGGGGCAAGTTACCTGCCCATGTAAAGGGTCATCGCTCCCTTCCTGCTCTGATGAGAAGCTCTCTTCCTCCTCTTCAGAGTAGTTATCGATATCAGGAGAACGGTCTGGGGGCAAACACTGTAGTGAGGCCAGGGCTGAGGCGCCCAGACCCCTGGGGGCAGCACAGGCCTGGCGGGAGAGGCTGCTCTTGTGGGAAGTGGGCAGGGAATGCTGAACGGTCAGTCACCGAGAGGGCGGTACTAGCCTGACCAAGAGGAAGGCGCCTCTGCAAGACTTACCCGACAGCTTAGCCTTGATTCCCTCTTGGTCGATGGGCTGGCTTGACAGGGAGTAGATCTTGATTTCAGCCACAGGGATGGAGACGTCCTTCACGCTGCTGTGCAGGCCCAGCACCAGGGCCCCTTCGCTGGGATGCTGCATGACCTGGGGCGGGTGGGCGGGAGAGAGGAAGGAGGAGCAAAGGCAGCTCAGGAGAAGGCCCGAGCCATGGCTCGCCAGCTGCCTCTCTCATCCTAGGGATGAGGAAGCCAGCTCCTGCTTCTAATTCTAGCACACGGCGAACCCCGACCTGTGGCCGTCGGCACGGACCCTGCCGAGAATGGCACCCCCATCCCACCCCTGTCCGTCCTCTCACCTCGGCCATGTTGATCAGCCCCATGGCCAGCGTCTTGTAGCCAAGGATCGTGCGGTTCTTGTAACGCTTTCTCCTTTGCAGCATGATCTGCAGCTTATTGGCATCGCGCTTAAGGAAGTGCGGGTACTGCCAAGGGCAAACAAGAGCCACAGGATGGCAAGTGAGCGGGGGGGCCCTTGGTAGAAGGAGAGAATCTAAGGAGGGGCTCAGGACTTCGGCCTCTGGTGAGGGACGAGATGGGGAGGAAAGGCGGCCTGCGGGGCCAGGGATGGGGCAGGGAGCAAGGGGGCCAGCCGGAGGAAGCGCGAGAGAGAAAACGCCATCTTGCTCAGGGATCTGTGGGAGCCGCTTGAAGGTCTTGAGGAACCGAGAGAACAGTAAGGCTTTCAGCAGCCTCGGCTGAAGGGAAGAGAGGGCTAGCGAGGCAACTGCTGCTCAGAGAATGGAACTTGGACTTCTGGGCCACGGCTGAAACAGCAGGGCCAAGTGCCTGGCCAGGGACGGCTCTACCCAGCGAGATGAAGGGCTCCGTGGAATGTCCTGAGCATCGGGGATCCCCACCCCTTGAGAGAGGGCCGGGTGAGGCTGCAGGATGACGTCATGCTTTTCCAGACAGGCCAGTGGGGGAACGTGTTTGTTTAATTAATAGACTGATTTTGAGGCCTTTGCTTTGTTTTCTTCTTCTCTCTCTCCCCAGAATGGGAGGGCAGGGAGGGGAGGAGTAGTTGAGACACAAAGACTCCCGGGAGGTAGAATTCAGGAGAGAAACCAGGACCAAAACCTGCGTCCTCAGAAGCCTGCAGAGCTCTAAAGAGCTCCGAAGTGTTACGGAGCCTTGGTAAGATGAGGCACCATCTACCAGTGTGGCCCTGATTCTGAACAGAGTACGGGTAAATGTGCGGTGGCACAGGAGCCCTGGCCTTGGAGGTCTGGGCATCTTCCTGGGCAGGCCACACTGTAGGCAGTTTCAAGACTTTTTCAAAGGAGAGCGATTAGAACGGTGAAGGGCCTCTAGTTCATGCCATGCGAAGATCTGAAAAAACTGAGGGTGAGTAGCCTCAAGAAAAGACTGCTTGAGGGGCCCAGAAGCAGCCTTAAGCATCTGTAGGGCTGCCTTAGGGAAGAGAGCTCACTAACCTCCTTCTGCTTGGACTGGGGGAGGAGAATTAAGATCAGTGGGTAGGAGAGGCACAAACTGCTTCCAGAGCAGCTGAGCTCCAAGGGTGGATGCCCACCTGTTAGGAGGGACCAGAGGGGGAGTCCTGCTCAGGGATAGGGGTAACGGTGCCATGGCAAGCCTTGTTTTTTAGCCTCTCGTCCATCTTAGTGTCTCCTTCACTGGTGAAGGTGGTGCCTGCTCTTATGTTCCAAGGTTAAGGCCATAAATATCCAATCTCAATCAAAATGGTGTCGAGGGGACAGAAGAGTACCTATAATATGGGTACAGTAACCTTAGGATAGGACTTCTTAAAAAAAAAATTTAAACCTTTACCTTTCGTCTTAGAATCAGTACCACGTATTGGTTGGAGGGCAGAAAAGTGGAAAGGGCTAAGCAATGAGAGTTAAGTGACTTGTCCAGGGTCACACAGCTAGAGAGTATCTGAGGTCAGATTTGAAACCAGGACTAAATTCAATAAGCCACCTAGCTGCCCCCAGTAGAGGGTTTCTTAATTTAGGGTCTGTGAACTTCTTTTAAAAAAATATTTGGATTACAGTCTTTTAATATAATCAAGATGCTAAAAAAGTATAATCCTTATTCCGAGCAGAGTCCCTAAACTTCCCCAATCTGCTGTTTGGGGGGGGGGGGCGGTCCATGCCCCAGAACAGGTTAACAAGCCCTGGGCTTTGTAGGTTATCACCTGGAGAGAGAAGGTTAGCTGAAGCTCCGTCTCTGCCAGGCCGCCAGCTGGAAGAAGGATCTCATTGGACCGAAGTATCCTTTTTGAGCCCTGAAATAAAGTCAGAACCTGTTATGGTCAACTTATGGAAACCATTCCAGAAGAACATTTAGCAGTACAGATCCAGCCTGGGCAAAGAGCCTTCTCAACCCCTATCAAGCCTCAGGGCATCCCTGAGAATCACAGAGAAGAGATCCCTGGCAGCAGGGAGCCTCCAGGGGGAGGCTCATCCAAAGCCCCATGTCTGCTGCCCCTTCCTTAACAGGGCTCTGAAGGGACCCGTGGATTTCCCTTCCTTTCCCCCACGTCCCAGGGTTTACGCTCATCTCTTTTTTTTAAAAAAAAAAACCCTTACCTTCCGTCTTGGAGTCCATACTGTGTATTGGCTCCAAGGCAGAAGAGCGGTAAGGGCTAGGCCATGGGGGTCAAGTGACTTGCCCAGGGTCACCCAGCTGGGAAGTGTCTGAGGTCAGATTTGAACCTAGGACCTCCCGTCTCTAGGCCTGGCTCTCCATCCACTGAGCCACCCAGCTGCCCCCTATCTCTTCTTGAAAACTTATGCATATTCTTCCCATTTGAGAATCGGCCGCTCCTAGGAAATGCTACTTCTCACTAGCATCTGCGTTGGAATAGCGAGCCTCCAAAATGTTTTTAGCACCAGTCTGGGAAAAAGCTGAAGGCCTGAACTCCAGAGGAGCAGAGTCTGTGGCGGTCCATGTCAAGGGCATCCATGGGCCCAGCACCCGGCACACTGGCCCCCTCAGAGGGGGGGAGAGCAATGTGGAACATGGGCTTACTGCTCTTTGCAAGCTCAGGCCTGGAGGCCGGTCGGCTCCTAACGATTTGGGAAGTTCTCTGACACAGTCTAGAAGCTGCCAGCCTAGAAGCCAGGGGATCTGGACTTGCGGTGGAGAAGTCATGATCTCTGAGATAATCCTAACTGTGCTGCTCCTTGAGGATCCCGAGAGTGCTTTGCAAGCCCAACGTGCTATTTGTCCCCGAATGAACATTATTACACGAATAGCTCTTTCCCCCATATTTCATTCCTCAATCACAATTTAAGTGTGTCCCAAATTGGGAAATTTCTCATCTCCCAAAATAGTTAAAAGGGGTTGGCAGGCAGAAGAAATGCAGACTCAACACAGCGCAGACCCAGAACTCTGCCTGACCACCCAGAATCCCGTCAGTGACCCACGTGGAGTGAGTCCTCGCCCTAGACGGCCGAGATGCAGGGGTCTAGCCTGCTCTAAGACCTCCCGGGAGAGGCCCATCGATCACTGAAGTGGACAGCCCCCTCCCTCTGGGGCCAAGCCCCATTCCTACAAGCCCTCTTAGTGTCCTCTTCCTTTGATCAGTCTCCATGTGGCCCAGCCTCCAGGCCGGTCCCCATCCTGGTTGCCCCACTCTGGAGATTCTCCAGATCCTTCCGAAACCCTGGAGCTAGGACAGAACAGAATAGTCCTGATGGCAGAGAACCATTGCTTCCTTATTATTTCTAGGAGCCACATCCCTCTTAACGTGGCCCAAGCCTGAATCTGAGCTGGACACTTTACGTTGACCTCAACGGAATGTCCTCTTTTTAGATGCAGCCCCGGCCTCTAGCTGGTCAGGATGCTCATCCCTTCTAGCTCTGCAGGAGCCCAGGAACATCCGGCCTTCCCCAGGCCCCAGGCTAAGCTGATCATCTGGAGTCTCATGAAGCTGACCTGGACCTGGATACCCCACACTTCCCTCAATGGCCTCTCCTTCAGCCCAGAGGGCTGAGCCCCAAACTCTTCTCAAAGCCTGCCAGTTAAGTCCCCCCTCATCACGAGCAGCTCAGTTCCGCTTGGGGTCTCCTGGGGCCTCCTTCAACCCATCCCCAGGTTTAAGCCTTCATTCTGTGCCCACTTCAATAAGGCCAAGACTAGCTCTCCCCTTCCTCGGTAAAGGTGAAATCACAAAAGGCTAGAAAAGGACAGAATCGGATCCGTCCTCCAGACCCTCCCAGGAAGGTCTGTCTCTGGAGTGGGAGGTCCCTCGTGGGAGCCACACACTCTCCAGGATGGCACGTCCACGGGATGACGCCTCATCTGCTGTAGCCAGTGTGGGCTGTCATGCCAAGTGCTAGACACGAAAGCACTCGGTGTTCAGGGGAATGCCAGGGGCCTCAGCAGGACAACCTCGGCTCCTGCCCCAGGAGCCAACAGAAGGAAAGGTGCCTGGCATTCTACGCAAGGATCTGTTCTTCACAGCCCATCACTAGGGAGAAAGACGAATGCCGTAGAGATGGAAGGTGCCCATTCTGTCTGGATGGGCCTATGGGTTGCTGGTGAGGATGCCAGAGACCTCGGAGGAGCTCGAAGGAGTGCTCAACCCATCAGCCCTCTGGCATTCATTCAATCAGTTACTGAGAGGTTAGATTGAGAGCGAGGCTCTAAGATGGGAGGTCTGGGGTTCCAATCTGCCCTTAGACACTTTCTGGAGGGGCCCTTAATGCTCCACAGTATTGAGTCCAAGATGGAAGATAAGGATTCAAAACCCAAACCAGTCATCAAGCACCTACCAAGGGCAGAGAAGCGCACACTAAGTAGGGCAGCATCCAGAGGGCTGCCTGGGGCCAAACAAGCCCCTTTTCAAGGGACAGATCAGTTTCTACTACAAGGAGTCGAAATCCAGCTGAAGGAGTTAAATGGAGGGCAGAGCGGGCTTAAACAATTCGAGACGGACGAGCTTTACTTAAACCACAGAGATCTGCCCAGGCTGCCGAGGTGCCAGAGGAGACGTATAAATCACACTTATTCCCAGGCTTCATTTTCTGCACTTAATGAGCTGATGGTAGTTTCCCAGGATCAGAGAGGACATGGCACTCTGGGGATTGAGAAATGGATCGCGAGGCTGCTTGGTTCCATCAGTGCAGCTCTAAGGGCTCCCGAGATCCCCCGATGTCTGGAACTTGCCTCTTCAAGCCAGACACACGGCCTGGGGGACAGGCTGCCAAGGTCCTGTCCACCCGTAACTCTTAAAGCCACAGGCCGCAGAGGTCTGACACGTTCTGAGCTCCTCCCTTAAAGGGACTCTTCAGGCCTGTGAGATTTTCAGATGCCAAATAAGGATGGACCGACTGACCAAAAATGAATGTTGTGGGAGTAGAGAAAGATGCTGACAGGTCTCCTCCACTTCCATCACTGAACTGCTCTCAGAAGAGGAAACCCTCTAACCCAGGACGGGTTCTTCTCCAGGAGTGATAGTTAAAAATGGGGACAATTACAAAATGATGGAGTCTCCGAGGCAAAAGGGAGCTCAGAGGCCATCTAGTCTGACCCAGGCCTGACAGTCGTCTAGCTTCTGGGGGTCCCCTGAGAGAAGAACATAATGAGGCAGCCCATTCTGCTTGGGGACAAGCTACTCTTTTTGTTATAAAGTCCTCCCTTATGGGAATGAAATATCCCTTTCCAAGTCCTCTTCTTGGCTGCACCCTCCAGAGCCCAGCA
Source organism: Monodelphis domestica (assembly GCF_027887165.1). Taxonomy (NCBI): domain Eukaryota; kingdom Metazoa; phylum Chordata; class Mammalia; order Didelphimorphia; family Didelphidae; genus Monodelphis; species Monodelphis domestica. Next base: position 7,140,715 of record NC_077232.1, read on the forward strand.
GAGAGGGAAGAGGAGAAATCCTTTCTCACTTCCACATCCAAAATCTCCCCTGCCTTCCCCCATCATGGAGGGTTCCTCTTCTCCTTTGGGGAGGGTGGTGAGAGTGCTGATCTCCTGGCCTCCACGTCATTCTCCCTCTTTTCCTAAGGAGCCCACTTCTTCTCTGTCCATAGACCCAAGGACTTCCAAATCCACGGTGACTGCTCCTCAAACACTACGGCTTCCAGTTCATTAAAGACCTCAGCCTTCTGGAGAGCAATTTGGAATTACACCTATAGGGCGGGCAATAAAACTGCATGCCCTTTGACCCAGCAATTCGATGACAAGGTCTATAACCCAAAGAGATGAAAAGGACCTATTTGTAAGAATATTTACAAATATTGTTCAGGAATATGACTGTGCCACAAGCAATGACAAACAGGAAAATCACAAAAAATCCTGGAAAAAACTTGTTTGTACTGATGCAGAGGAAGTGAGCAGAACCGGGAGAAGGTCATACACAAACAGCGAGAATGTATGATGAACAACTGCCAGCGACAGCTCCTCTCAGCAATACGATGATGCAAGATCATCCCAAGGGCCTCAGGGTATAAAATCTGTCTCCAGAGAAAGAACTGATGGAGTTGGAATCGAAACTAAAGCATACCATATTTCACTTTCTTTATTTTTTTGTTTTGATTTCTCGTCTACCAAAGGACTAATATAGAAAAATATTTTACATGATTGCACACCTAAAATGTATATTTTAGGCTTACTATCTCAGTGAGAGGGGAGGGAGGGAGAGAATTTGGAACTTAGCTGGGTGGTGTAGGACCACGTAATGGGCTTGGGAAGAAGACAACCTGAGGTCAAATCCAGTCTCAAGTATTTCTCAGCTGTATGATTCTAGGCAAGTTAACTTCACCCTGTTTGCCTCAGTTTCCTCATCTGTCAAATGATCTGGAGAAAGAAATGGAAACCTACTCCAGGATCTTAGCAATGTGACCCTGGGCAAGTTACTTCATCCTGTTTGAATCAGTTTCCTCACCTGTCAAATGAGCTAGAGAAGGAAATGGCCAACCCTTCCAGTATTTTTGCCAGGAAAACCTCAAATGGGAAGTCTGAAATGACTGAACAACAACATAAATAAATAGCAGTGCCCTAGCAGAGTAGGATGTGAGGATGACTCTATGTGTCTGGCACATAGCAGGTGCTACATTATTGTTCATCCCCTCCCCTCCCTCCCTTCCTTTTGTTTTCATCTTCACCTCTACAATGAATGATGCCAGAGGAAGTCACCTGACCATGCCCCTTGGGGCCACCCTGGTCTCACCTGGGTCAATCTTTTCCCGCTCATGCTCCCCCATGGCACAAAGACAACTGAAGCTCTCTCTTGCCGATTCTCTACCTCAAACATCCTTGATGGGGCCCAGGCCTGCAGGAAGACGAGATCCTTCTCTCCCAGGGTCCCTGATGCCCTCCCCTCCTCCTTTCCCTCTAATCTGCAATCTCCCTGACTCGCACTCCCATCTCCTCTCTCTCTTCCTCACACGTCTTCACGTCCCATCCCTTGTGGTATGACTTGTGACTCCACCACTGACACTGCTGTCTTCAAGGCGAACAAAGATGGCGAACAGCCCTGTCCCACCCCGATCCCTTCCCAGAACTCTGCAGCCCTTCTTCCCAGGCTGTCACGCCGTCATTCTCCGGCCCTGCATGACGTGGGCCATACGTGGTGGAGAATAGGGAGTGAGCCACGGAGCGGCCCCAGATGGGCGTCTTTGCCCGTGGCCACTTAGCTTGTTAGCAGCAGGAAGGCAGCCTCGGACAAGGAGGGCAGGCCTGTGGAAGATGGAGACCTGGCCCTGAATTCTACTTGCCCTTAGAGCACGACATTCTCAGCTGTGGAAGGGGGCAATAGGGAACAGCATTCCAGAACGGTGCGCTCCTCAAAAGGTCTCCTAGGCTCTGTGTGCTTAGTGACACAAGCCATCGTAGGTGCTGGGGACAGGATGATGAACATGAGCTCCTGCGCTGCAGGGAGACACAGCTAACTGGGGGAGAAAACCCATCTATCAAGTGAAAGTATACGTTTACACACTTAACTAATTATTAATCTGACTCAGGGCTGCCCCCAGAGTACAGGGTAGTAAGAGTCCGAGCTGTTAAGAAGATTCGTTTTCTGCAAATTAAAACAACTCTGAGGTACCACCTCACACCTAGCCGACTGGCCAACATGACAATGCTGGAGGGGACGTGGCAAAACTGGGACACTAATACATTACTGGTGGTGTTGTGAACAGATCTAACCATTCTGGAGGGCCATCTGGAACTATGCCCAAAGGGCACTAAAAGAACGCATAGCCTTAGATCCAGTAAAACTACTACTACTGGGTCTGTATCCCAAAGAGATAAAAATAAATAAGTAAATAAAAAGGAAAAGGTTTGTTTGTACAAAAATATTTATAGCTGTGCTTTTGGTGGTGGCAAAGAATCAGAAACTGAGGGGGTGACCCTCGATTGGGGAATGGCTGAACAAGTGGTGGTATATGATGGGGATGGAACACTACTGAGCTATAAGAGATGATGAGGACGATTCAGAAAAAGCTGGAAAGACCTACATGAACTGATGCAGAGTGAAAGAAGCAGGAAAACACTGTACACAGTAACTGCAAATATTGTGGGACGATCAAATGTGAGAGACTTTGCTACTCTCAGCCATATAATAATCCAAGCCAATTCTGAAGGATTTATGAGAAAGAATGCTCTCTAACTCCAGAGAAAGAACTGCTGGAGTAGAAATGCAGATGAAAACATTAAAAAAAAAGAAAGAAGATTCATTTTAAAAATAGATTTTTACATGAATTAATAACCTGCTCCTCCCACTACCCCACAACTGAATAAAAAGTTCTAAAAAATGACAGTCCAGCAGAAAAGCCCCAATACTGGCTGTCCTTTATACGGTAGAGGAGAAGGGTGGGCTTCATCCTCAGGGACCTGGGCTCCTGGTTCATCACCGCCCCTAGCCATGAGCTCTAAGGCAGGCAGTAAGTCAGCTCAGGGAAAGTGCCCAAGGCCTGGAGCTGGGAAGTCTGGCCTCCTGCCTCACATACTTCTCTGGCTAGGTGTCTGTGAGCAGCCTTAGCTGCCTCATCTGTGAAATGGGACTAACAACAGCACTTACTTCAAAGGGTGGGTGAGAGGGACAAATGAGCTATCTGCAAAGGGTTCTTGGAAAATGTCAAAGTGTTATAGAATTATCACACATTAAGAATTATTCAAGTCTTTCAAAGTTGTTTCCCTCCAAAATGCTGTCATTGTGTCCCCCTTGCATCAACTCACGCTGGATCTTCCCAGTTTCCTCCAAAACGGTTTACTCTTCTTATGGAGTGATGACAGCCCTTTACATTTATATGTGATCATCTGTTTAGCCATTTTCCTAACAGGAAGACACCCCCTTGCTTTCCAGTTTGCCTACTACAAAAAGAGCTGCTGCTGATGTTCTTGTACAAATAAGAGTGACAGCACACACCTCCGGGGGCCAAAGGACACTGGCCCGGGGGTTGTAGGGACCCTGTACGAGTCATAGGCTGTCTGGGTTTACTATCATTAACCAGCATGGGATTGAGTTGGGAAACTCAGCACAAACTAGCTATGTGCCTGTGGGCACTGACCCACTGCGTTCACATCTGTGAAATGGGGATACCGCCTTCTCTGATGGATGGACACAGAGGTTACATGGAATAAAGGTGAGGGCTCTGAAGTGCTGTGACACAACCTGTCCCTGCTGAGGCCAAGGCAAGGTATTAACAGGAAGTCAGCTGGCAAAGTCAAGGCCCACTGACTTGGAAAGAGAGCCCTGGAACCATCCTTGGGGTATTCACTGATCTCCACAGGGCTTCAGAGGCCAGGCAGGATCCAGGAGTCCTCCCATCATCAAAGGAATATCTATAATCACTTTCAGATTCTTAGAAAGGAGGTGCCAGAAAATTCAGAGTATTACTATGATTACTGTTTGGGAAAACATACAATTCTACAGCGTTTAATCAAGAAACAAATGAACTTTTTTTGGCAAAAGTCTTCAAGAGCAGCAGGGGGCTCCTATAAAACATACCAAGACTGTCTGCCCTAGAAAGCAGTGCCTTTTAGCATAAGGAACGATTCCCCCAAACTGAAGCTCTGTCAGTGATCTGGAAAATGAGTGTGTGGCCAGTAGGAGGGGAACAGAAAGACCAAGAGGAGCTTTACTTCCCTCCATATCACCTTCCACATGTTTTATAACCTGTAGATTTAGGGAGGGCTCCCCAAACTTAGAGAAAATTGTGCAGAGAGCCCATCTGGAGATTCAGATGTACCAAGAGGGAATATTTACAATTTCATTTTAGAGTCATACCATGAACATTCAATAATAATAAAGTATTTCTTGAAACCTCGGGGCAGGACCGCAATGTGCAGTTCATATGTTCTATGAAGAAGCAACGTGGAGACATATAGGACCCACTTGGTTCCCATTGGCCCACCGGAAAACAGACCTAGTGACCCATAGGAGAAAACTGTTTTTTCCCCCAAGTGAGCTGCTATTATTCTGTCAAGTTCAGTAAAGCATCCCTTAGATAATTTGTGTAACTGAATTGGGTGGCAGGGCCCACCATGAGCACTGACTTCCTCCAGCCGTGTAAGTTGTTCCTTATTTCTTTAAGGAGGACTTTGTAACTGACTCTATAGATATTTGTTTACTTTGGAAGAGTGATTCTCAGTTGCTTTAGGCATTTTGTAGTTATTTAGAATGGGATTTCTCTGTTACTATCTCTTGTATTTTGTAATTATAAAGAAATATTGTGGATTATTTTTGGAAGGGAGGATTATTTTGTCACCTGTAACTCTTCTGAAGCAATTGTCTTGATCTGTATTCGTGCTGATTCTCTGGGATTTTCCAAATACTGTCAGAAAATAGGGATAGTTTCCAATCTTGACCTCTCATTGCCTTTAATTTCTTTCTCTTGACTCATTAACATTGCCAGCATTTCCAGAACTATACCAAGCAACAGGGCAAAGAGCAGGCATCCTTGCTATTGTTGTTTTTGTTCAATCATGACCCCAAAGACCAGAGCATGTGGGCCCTTCTAGCCTCGGCGGTCTCCTGAAGTCTGTCCAAGTTCACATTCATTGCTTCCATGCTCGCCATCTTTTTCCTAGCTGTCCCCTTCTCCTTTTGCCTTCCATTCCCCCCAATATCAAGGCCTTTTCCAGTGCTCAGACCTCCCCCAGTCCATCTCTGCCAGCCATTCACTGCTATTGGACTTTAATGATACCGACCTTTGCCTATTGTTGCTTAACTTCTGAATTAATCAGTAAAGGTTCTAGAAAGCAGAATTTCTAACAGGCGGAGGGACCGAAGGAAGCGGAAGGAAAAGACATGTGGAGCCTGGAGGCATTCTCCTGCGTGCCACAACCAAGTCATCGGTTTCAGTCCTTCACTTTGATGCAGCCAAATCTAATTTCCGTTGCCTGGGCCAGGGCTTGACTCCACTGTAAACTCCTTCCCTGCAAAGTCCATTTCTAGGGATCTCAGGGAGCCTGGCATCTCCTTGTCACCCTCCACATATGTGCCCTGTGCAGGTGGTCAGGCCAGATCTTCTCCACTTCTCCCCCAAGAATTCTATCTAGTTCATTAGCAAACATTTGTTCAGTGCTTACTATATTCCAGGCTGGGTGCCAAGAAGAAATAAGCAAAAAGAACCACAGTCCTGGCCCTTAAGGAGCTTCCATCCCAGTGAGGAAGACACCACTACATAAAAATAAAAAAAGGAGGCTCCTGGACAAGTCCTCCACCTTCCCATCTTCCAGAGGAAGGGGTCCCTGGGGCAGAGAATAATTCCTATCCTGCATCAGACACCCAGGAGCCCTGCTAAGCCTCAATTCTCTCATCTGCAAAATGAGGAGAGGGGGACTCAATGACCCCTGTGGCTCTAATTCTAAAGCATTTCCCAACATTTCTATGTCTTCCTGCCCTGTCTTTGTGGGATGGGATTTTGCCATCAATGACATGGAGGTGGCCTTGGCCTTAACCCTACTTCACTTCAGGCTGGCACCAGAACCCATGTGCCCTCTTCTGACCATCTCCCATCTCTCGGGCACCAGCATGGGATTAACTAGCGGTCTGGACGCTCCACTGACTTTGTTCTGGGAAAAGGTCACATCAAAGGAAATTGTCCCTTAGACGACTTTTCTTACAAGTCCCTCAGAATCAGAGAAATGCAGATTTGGAACAACTCAAGGAATTGCTCTTTAGGGAGCCATTCAAACCTGAAAAGGAGCCTGCACTACTGGATGCCTCAAGTGCTCATCTGGCTTCTACCTGAAGACTCTGACGTCGAGGAGCCTGCATGATCCACCCTCCTCCAGACAGCCCTAACCATGAGGAAAGTCTTCCCTTGGTGGCGAAACAGAACAGGGAGAACCTCGGTTTTCTTCCCTGTCCCCTCGGCCCCATTCCTCACACGCCCGGCTCTTCTAGAGAGTCTCTGTCTCTGTCTCTCACATTTGAAGCACCTGGGTGATGCAGCAGATGAGGACTGGGCCTGGACTCAGGAATATCTGGGTTCAAATTCAGCCAGAGACTCAATCACTGAGTGACCCCAGGCAAGTCATGTAACCCAGCCTGCCTCAGTTTACGCAATCGTAAAGTGGGGATAACAACAGTACCTACCTCACAGGATTGTTAGGAGGATAAAATCAAGTAATATTTGTAAGAGTGCTCAGCACAGTGCCTGGCATATAGGTGGTGCTTAATAAATGCTTAAAATGACAACCACCACCTGACAGTCACTCTCCTAGTTCAGGCCCACCTCATCTCTTAGCTGTACAGCCTCCCATCAGCTGCCTAAGTCGTCTTCCCAAGGCCCCCCCATTCACACCTGAATTCATTAAGCGCCTGCTGGGTGCTGCTCACAAGGGGGTCCCAGTCTCTCCACAGTTAGCCTGCCCAGATCCTTCTGCTTTACTAACTTCAGAGGCATCAATATGTAACCTATAACTAAAGATTTAAAGTGTGATGTTTCTCACGAATGACTGAGCACTGATCCCTGGGGCTGATTTTCCATCTCTGCAGAAACTTCCTCAGCTGCGGCTCCTCACCAGTCAGGAATGTGCCAGCAGTCACTGCTAGAAGGGACAGACACAGGTCGGGTGACAAGAAGCTGCCAAGGCGGAAGCCGTCCTCTGGCCCCCAGGACGAGATCATCCCTCTCCTAAAGGAAAAGAGGTTCTCCTGGGCCAGAAGTGCATGCAGAGGGAGGAGGAGCCCTGTGGCCTGGAGGCAGAAGGGGGAGAATGTTCCAGGTCAAACGCCAGCTGGGCGCCCCTGGGGGCTGACCCAGAATTGGGAGTCTTCTTGCTTCTAAACCTGTCCTCGAGCCCCTGCCTGCTTTCGCACCCACCGTCCAGCCTCTGGCCTCACCATCTTCTTTTGAAAGCCTCCATGCCGTAGGCAATCTGTTCACAGGCCTTTGGCTTTTGTGGCACCAACCTTTTGCAAACTCCGAGCCCGGGCAGCCCTGACCATCCCTGGGCCTCCTTGCAAGCCGGGCAGAAGCGGCACAGCCAAGCCTCTTCTTCTTTCTGTCCCATCTGCTCTACCAAGAAAATTGAGGCCGTCGGGAGTTCCCTTCTCGTTTCCAGACTCCTACTTCCTTGCCCTTGATTCTTGGGGGCAGAGGTGGCTTTCTCCTTCTCACCAAGGCCAGCCCCTGCCTGGGTCCTTAGTCCATTCCCTCCCAGGTCCTCCTCCAGGAGTCTGTTCCTTCCATCACTTCTCCCATCCCTCCGCGTTGGCTCTTTCACCACAAGAAGCTGCCCACATCTAGGGCTTCCACTTCATCAGAAGGAACTCCTTTTCTGGCTGGCTTCCAACATCGAAGTTCAACCACGACTGCTCTCCCCACAGTTAGCCAGGATCCTTCCTCTTTGGGAACTCCTGCCCCCTGAGGCTTGGGTGGCACTGCTCTCTCCCGCTGACCTTCCTCCTCTGCTGTGTCCGTGCCCTCCCTCTCCACGGTTAGGATGCACCCAAAGGCTCTGGCCCCCTCACCAAGGCTTCCCAGGCATCTCTAGGTAGATGGCTTCAGTGGCTGCCTAGTCAGTCTGTTTCTCTCTGGCTCCAGGCTGCCACCAGCGATTATCTGCTGGACAGACAGCTTTCCTGGAGCTCATTATCTCTCCCCCAAAGGCTTCCCCTTCTTCTGAATGTCTCCCTTTCTCTGGAGGGCCCTGCTATCCTTCATCTCATTCAGGCTGGCCACCTTACAGGATCCGCCTGGGTTCAAGAAGCTGTCCTAGGAGCGAGTCCTCTCTCAGTACCACCTATTCTCTTGGATTCTCCGGGTCAGTTTTCTCTTTAATGGGCAGCTGTGTACCCCCCCCCCCAACTATCAGACTCATATTGATGGTGTTTCGTGAGTAAACTCATTATCTAAGTAGATGGCTAACATTCACTGGAGAAATTCTCCTGATTAAACAAAACTACATGAGAACAAACGAGCGTCATACATTGGAGTAGGAGAGATCTGACCTCGCCCAAGGGGAATGTCTCCAAGTTTCTAGGGAAACAAGTGGGAAATCAGGGATGGGCTTTCTCTGTCTCCTCCTCAGAGCCTGGAATGAACTGTGTGTCTCTTCAAGGAGGCACAGGGGGCTGCAACGTGGCTCAGTAGATAGAGCACCATGCCTGGAGTCTGGAGGGTTCAAATCTAGCCTCAGATACTTCCTAGCTGGATGACCCTGGACAAGTCACTTAACCCCCACTGTCTGGCTCTGACCACTCTTACCTGATACTAAGATAGATGGTAAGAGTTTAAAAAAAAGGACACAAAGGAAGTTGTCTTTCTCTAAAACTCTTGGGTTAATCCTGATTCTCACACCATTCTCTTTACCAGTTAAGATTCTTTGACAAAATTTCACCCGCGAAGTGGGAAATCTGGGGGACACCTATAAAGCACTTTGTAAACACAGAAGTACAAAATCAATGTCAGCATTGACGAGAGTGGAGCAGGCGAGTTCCTCACCTTTCCCTCCAAAGGTTTACATCATATGATTGTAGTCATTCAATCTTTCCAGTCATGTCTGACTCTCTGTGATCCAATGGGGCATTTCCTTGGCAGTTACTGGAGCAGTCTGTCCTTTCCTTCTCTAGCTCATTTTACAAATGAGGAAACTGAGGCCAACAGGAAGAAGCGACTTGCCCAGGGTCACACAGTCAGTACATGTCTGAGGCCAGATTTGAACTTGGGAAGTCAGAACTTCCTGATTCCAGGCCTGGAGCTCTGTGGCAAATCACCCCAGTATTTTTGCCAAGAAAAGCCCAAATGGAGTGACTAAGAGTCAGAACATTGTGTTAATCAGCATCCCCAAGTTTTCTTTCAAAACGGGCATGCGCACTCTCTTTCTCTCAGCTGAGATTGGCCTTCTCACCTTCCCACCCCAACCCCATCCCCACTTAAGAAGGCTGAGTTTTTGAACCTGGATTGAAGACTTTATATTTGGGCCAGACTGTGTCACCTTGTGTGTTAGTGCTCCCTTACTGATTTCTGCCATCCACAATAGCACAGGGCCAAGCAGAGACCCTGAGGGCACACCTTCCAAGTGGATGTGGGCCCCTAGAGGACCAACAACTCCTTGGGTTCCGTTTGGAATGTATCAAACTGTGCCACTGTTTAGCCTTTAGCTGCCCAACTTATCCAGAAGAAAAAGCACAAGAAGAAACTTGATCAAATGCTAGTTCAGAATCTATCTAAACTGGATAACAGAAACTATCTAAACTGGACCCATAGTCCGTCTCTGATCTTCTAGCCAGGAAGCCCCATCCAAAAAGCCACAGGTTAAAAGTGGCACAACTGTTGTACCCATAAAGTGAAACATTGTGGAAAGATCCAACATAATGGGCTTCTCTGCTAGCAGCAATGCAACGATCCAGGACAATCCTGAGGAGAAAGAACGCTGTCCATATCAGAGGAAGAACTGTGGGAGCGGAAACGTAGAAGGAAAGCAGATGACTTATCCCTTACCACTTGTTTATATGGGTATATGAACCGGGGTTTAGGCTTTAAAAGATTGCTCCATAGCAAAAATGAATAATATGGAAATAGGTATCAAGGGATAACATTTGTACAACCCAGTGGAATTGCTTGTTGGCTCTGGGAGGGGGGGAGAAAGAAAAGGAATCATGTCAACATGGAAAAATATTTTAAGAGTAAGTATGCAACATTCTATAACCACCAGCCCCACCTCTCTCCTTAGAAAAGTGAAGGCTGTTTCATCAACAATGGAGTCTATTTTTGAGCATTAACCACTCAGATCTTGAAAATATTCCTGTAAAGAAACCCCACGTTATTTACGAGGTCTGGAAGGAAGCTCTCTCTGTTCTTGGGAAGGGCGTTTAACCCTCAAGGCCTAGGGCAGAGTCTGGCACAGAAGAGATACCACTGCACGGGAGCCTGCTGTACCCTCTCACCTGCAGCTTCACCGCAATGACCACTGAATTCAAGTCTTTGTCCATTTCCTTGAGCATGACGAGTTTCTTCAGGGTCAGGTTGAACAGCCTGGGAAAAGAGAGAGAAAAGAGCCTGTCACATGGAAGCCACAGGGCGGGAGGGAAAGAAGGTGCAGCATTTCCTAGGAGGGTCCGATTGACCATTATCACTGGGCCAAGAGGGACCCTTCTCACCTCACCTATCCCCCTCTCTGCCCCGCTAAGGTTGGCTTTAGCAGAACATCCGGTGGGTGATCGCATCACGGCTTCCACTTAATTCACACTCAGTGTGGTGCCCTCAGATCACAATCTGTTGGCTGACCTGTGCAGGAACCCTGATGATGGCACTACCTTCTACTGGCCTGCAGGGAGCGCCCTCGAGGCTCCAAGACCAGGGAGGCCCTGTTAGGGTGGAGCAGAGTCTTGTCTGCCAGGCAGCTTGTGCCCTGCACTGAGGAGGCTCCAGTTCCTGACCAGGGGAGGAAGGGGTAAAGTAAGGGAACTTTTCTTAGTCTCTGGCTCTCAAGCCAACCTCCTGATCCGAGGTTTGGCCAGATCTTTACTCGAATCCAGCTGACTCTCTTGCCTGTCCTCTGAGTCAGACCCAAGGACCTCAAAAGTGCTGGTTTCTGTCTTTCTTTCTTTTAAATTTAATAACAAATTTCCATGTAAGTTTTCCAAAGCTATAGGATCCATGTTGTCTCCCTCCCTCCTTCCCTCCCCCGTTCCAGACCTGACAAGCAATTCAATCTGGGTTATACATGCATTATCACGCAAAACATGTTTCCATATCATTTATTTTTGTAATAATTTTATGGAGCCCAAACTCCCAAACATACACCCAAAATAAACAAGTGAGGAATTATATGGTTGCTTCTGCATTTCTACTCCAACGTTAGTAGCAAGTGGAGTGTTCCACAATTTTGCAGTTACTGTGTATAATGTAGAAAGATGCCCTGGCTCTGCTTATTTCCCTCTGCATCAGCTCTCGAAGGTCTTTCCGAAGAGCTGGCTTCTTTAAGTCAGCCAACACCTACCCACCCCACTTGAAGGATCATTTTTTGAACTGAGGCCCCGTTACGTTTGGGTCCAGACTGTCCTCTAGTCTATTAGCTCTGCCTTCCCCCTTTCTGTAAAACTCCTCCTCCGCCCCTTGCGGTCCTTTCATGAACCAAAGGTGGCCAAAGGAGATCCCCCAAGGATGCTCCCTCCCTGTCCGAGCTCTGAAACAAGGCAGCGGGGCTCTCCAAGGACCCTCCCAGCTGAGTCAAAATTCAACAGGAGGTTATGAAGAGCTTCCTATGGGTGAAGTCTGGTCCACTGCACCGAGGGTACCAGGTTAGCAAACCTCACCCAAAGTGTCCTGGTGGTGGGTGACTGGGAGGGTAGGGGGGGCTCACAGCAAGACCCCCCCCCCCCTCAGTCCACGTTTAGATCTAGGCTCTCTGCAGGGCAAAGGCTTAGGTGCCCAGGAGTTCTGATCTAGCAGACTAGAGGTGGTTGTCTCCTCCCCTACAACAGGGAAACCATCCCTGCCCTCCAGGAACAAAACCTACATCTTATCTCCAGGTATGAGCCTTTGGGAGTGCCCTAGCCAATCACCATTTAGTGAGTGCCTTCTGGATGCCAGGCGCTGTGCCAAGCCCTGGACAGAAGAGGCAGAGGTCAGCCCTCTCCCCAGGAGCTTACAGAGAGACAACATGCAAACAGACAAAAGGAGCCACAGACAGGAGGCCTAAGAAATCATCTGCACAAAAGGCAGCCCCTCCAGAGGCAGAACTGCTAAGCCTTTTCACTGTCTATTTTCTTGCCCCACCCCCAACCCTTACGTAATTTCCCAGGCATCCCTGCTGTCACCCTTCTTGCCTTCTCAATGGGTGAAGGGGGAGCGGGAGGAAGAGAATTCAGCCCTCAAGAAAATAAACAACACATTTGGCTTTTTTAGAAAAAGAAACAATTGCCCAATGGAAGCCCCTTGCACGAAGACTTCCTATAGGAGATGGACGTTTAGGTGGGACTCAGTGGAAGATGGGGAGGTCAGGAGGTGGAGTGGACGAGGAGTGAGCACAGGGGACGGTCAAAGGAAATACCCAGAGTTGAGGTCCGTATCACGGACGGCCTGAAGGCCAGGATCAAGGGCTTCCAGAGCCGAAGGGCGGTTCGTATTTGCTCCTGGAGGGAACAGGGAGTCGCTGGAGGGGTCAGGCCAGGAATGGGGGGAGAATGGAAGTGGGCAGATCCCAGCAGCTAACAGTCCAGGGGGGAGGGGATGAGGGGCCTGGAGAAGGAGACTGAGGAGCAGTCAGATAGGTAGCAGGAGAATGGGGAGGGAGTGCTCCTCAGTGGAGGGGCTGGTAACTTCAGTGAATGGTTAGGCTGCCCCTCCTTTTCCCACAGGAGGCTGGAGATTGAGCCAGAGATGGGAGGAGGCAGGTGGTCAGACAGGAGGCCCCTTTTCACTGCTCCTTTTCCCTCTGAAAGCTGACATAAGGCAAGACACCATATAGCAAGCCCCCTCCGCACCCATCTGCTTCTTCCTCCTCCCAAACAGAAAGGCAGGCAGGCACCCCGAGAGGGCAGTTGTGAGGTTAAAGGGCAGGCTGCTTCAGGCCATATTCGCCATCGTCCCAGCCCAAGAAGCTTCCTGGGCAACCCTGGGCCCTTCCCACAAAAAAGCCTAAATAAGCGTGTGTTGGACTGATTGAGCTCTGGGTCCTTCTTATCAATCCAGGAAGAGCCGAGGGGCCCCGCCAGGAGTTAACCCAATTAATTGCACAGAGAAATCTTCAGCTGCTCCCCTCTGGGGGAGCTGTGGTTTGATTACTCATGGTTCAGGGACAGATACATCTATCTGCAAAGACCACGCAGAAGATAAATAGGAATGTGCATACGAAGGTGGGGACCCAAGGCACAAGGCTGTTCATGGGAAGTGGGGGAAGAGCTGCCTCCCTGCCTAGGAACCCAGAGCTGGAGGGGGGGCAGCTCTTGGCCACCAAAGACAGCAACGCTTGCTTGGAACTCTTTTCAAGAGGCGAGAAGAAGGCAAGCTGGGAGGTGGCTTGTTGCACTGCCATGAAACATGTATCACCAAGAAAGAAAACAGAATCGAGATTTTCTCAAGCAACAGATTCTGAATGGGTTCAACGATGGCCTGTTGGCCAGTCAGGTGGGATGCACAGTAAATATTTTTCCAGGCCCTCTGGAGGCAATTACAACCCAAGAGCTTGCTCTCCTGTGGCGGATTCTGGCACATTTATCTAACCTCATCAGGGAAGGCAGTCTGGCAGCTGTGTGCCACAGGATTCAATGACAGTCTGACAAGCCCTACGGTGCTGACAACATGGCGGCTGGGCTCCCCCACACCAAACTGATTTTCTACAGCATACATCTTATCATAACACCCAGCTCAAAATCCTCTGGTGGAACCCCTTATGTCTGGGCTGATTTTGATTAAAAGCATTTCACAGGATGACCAAAGTCTACTTTTCTATGCTTTTGTGTTGTTCAGCCCACCTCTTTGTGGCCACATCTGCGGTTTTCCTGGTGGCGAGCCTGGCCCTTTCCTTCTCCAGCTCTCTTTACAGATGAGGAAATGGGCAAAAAGGCTGAAGTACTTGTCTGGGGTCACCCATCATATAAGTGTCTGAGGCCAGATTTGAACTCAGGTCTTCCTGCCTCCAAGTGCTCTGTCTACTGCACCACCTAGCTAGCGGCCCTACTTCCCACCCATACTTCATTATATTCCAACCAAACTGGCCTCTTCCCAAGTTTACATGCCTGGCTGCCATGCTTTTCGTGCAGGCTATCACTTCATCTGTCTCCCTTCCCCTCCCACTCCAGGCTCTTGCACCACTGCGCCCTCCTTCTCCTGTACCTGTCACACTGCCCTGTGTGCACCTACCTCCAGTTCAAGTGTCTGCCTGGCTGGCTTCTTCTCTCCTCTTTGAGCTCCCTAAGGAAAAGACGGCCAGTACCGTGATGGATGCCCAAGCAGATTCTACCACATAGTGAAAGGATGATTGCTTCCAATCCTAGCTAAACGCTTTGGAAAAATGAGCAAAGGAGTTCTAGTCACTTTTTGTGACACAAATATTGTGGGGATACCTAAACCGGGAAGAGCAAAAACAAGGAATCTTGATGGAAAATGTGAAATAGGTGCTATGTAGCCAGGTGAGATTCATACCAGGAATGCAGGGCTGACGCGACGTTCTGAATACTATCAGTAGACGTGACGACGTCAATAACTAAAACAAGAAAATCATAGGCTGGTCTCGAGATTCAGAAAACATTCTGACGAATGACAACTAGTTCTTATTAAAAACTAGAAGTCAGAGGAGTAAATGGAGCTTTCCTTAAAACGGCAAGTCGTATCCATCTAAAGCCATTCACAAGGGGACACTCTAGAAGCCTTCCCAGAAAGAGAAGAGTTGAATCAACGGTGTCCATTATCACTGCTATTATTCAGTACCGAACTAGAATGACAGAAATTAGAATAGGCAATGAAGAAACAACACGACCGCTCTTTGCAGACAACAGGTCCAGAGAAGGAACCAGAGAGCTGGTTGAACAAAATTTTATGTTAAAGTTGTGCTTTGTTCCCGAGGTCGAGGGGCCACAGATTCATCTCCAGGTAGATCGTTCTCGAAATCATCTGTCTAGCCCTCCCTTCTCTCCTGACCTGTAGTCTCACCTCACCAGCTGCCTATCAGGTATTTCAAAGTGAATGTCCTGTTGACACCTCAAACCCAACAAGTCCAAGACAGAACTCATTATTTTTCCTCAAAAACTCTCCTTTCTCTGAACATCCTTGTTATGGGGGAAGCGCCACCAGGCTCCCAAACCCAGGAGTCATCCTTGGCTCCTTCTTATCTGTGCAGTAATACATTAAATGTGTTGCCAAGGCTTGTATCTCCCATGCATTTCCACTTCTCCCCCGGTACAGGCCCTCATCACCTCTTCCCTGATCAAGAAAGAGAGGTGATGAAGAAATAGAAGATATTCCTGGGAATAACGTTACAAAAAAACAATGCTATTAGGATTGACCTGTGTCTTGATAGTGTTTTGGAGCCCATTCCAAGCACAAAACTGGGCTGTTTTAACCAGCAGATGCTACATTATTAGGGATGGACAGGCAGGTGGGCTCACCTGGAGCAGTCCCCCAGCGAGTGGCCCTGGGCTGGTGTAGGGCACGTGGCTTTATGGCGCTGACTTGTCTGAACACCAGGATGCCATGCTCATCTAATCTACAGAGGACCCACAACAAGGAGGAATGATTAACGGCTGACATTTTCGTCCTTGCTTAACTCCTTGTGGGCACACCAATCTCAACTTTTAGCAACCCAAACTCTTACAACTGCAAAAAATAGACTCGAATCCAGGACTTCAATCCCCAGAATTCCTTGCTCCACTTCCCCAGAATGCTTTGTAATCTCACTGAAAACCTCACCTGGGCCGAGAACGAGATGGGGTATTTAACCTGATTGCAAAAGCTTTTGTCTCTTTTCTTCCCTGTTTTCCGCTTGCAAGCAGACGTGGCTCTTTGATAATGTAGGTGAGGTTGTGACTAGGCCTCTCTGTGTTTTCTTATCCTGTATTTTCTTTAATCCTCAATCTTAAATAAACCTAAAGAAAATAGTACTCCTTGCAGAGAGAAACTAATTTCTACCTGTCTCAGTTTCCCTAATTTTTAACTGTTACACAACCAAGGATCATATCTCAGTAACCTGACAGCCAGCCCTATGGGACTTCCTCTCTTTCGTCTCAACAGCTGCTAAGATCGCCTCCCTCATCCAAACTGAAGCTTTTAAATCCTCTCCAGGCTTCAAATGTCCTCTTTGTTCTTGGTCCTGTTCCTATTCCAAACCATACTGCCACGGTCTGGAGCTTGATCTGTATCAAATTTTCTTGAATTTCTTCCATATTTTTCTCCCCCCAAACACAACTTCACCAAGTTTGACAGTTAACTAAAGTTAAACAGCTCTAAATCACCCATATAACTTTATTCTCCTAATTCAGCTGAAGTCCTTCTCTCTCCTTTCATGGAATATGCGGCCTCAAGAGGCAGTGAGCACCCCTCCTTGGATGTCCACTTCCCAGATCTACACAGTGGATATCTCTTGGGAGTCAGCCAGCTCTCACCTGTGGCTCCAAGAAGCTGTAATCTGCACAGGGGTCACACACCAGCAGAATCATCCCAGCAGATTGTTAATCTAGGCTGAGGGCATCATAGGCCTCCTACCTTGCTGGTGGATTAGGGTCGTGTCTACCCCAGAAGACAGGGATCCAAGAAAAGGTCAAGTAGGGTTGTTCTCCTCCTCTGCCCAACTGCAGACCCTCTGAATAAACCTAACACTTCACCAGGCCACTGTTTCCATGAGTGAGTGTGGCTCCCACTCATGCCTGGGGCCCTTACTTAGGAGCCCTGGATGTGGCCTCCTGCCCATCAGTCTCTCCTTCCTGGAAGTTTCCACCGGGCCCCATGGTACTAGCTGCTTCCCTTTGTAGCATCCTCTCATTAACAACAAGCACAATTTTAAAAGAACAATACGTCAGGCCTGTCCTAGGGGGAGACAAAAGCAGAACTGGCTTTCCAGGCAGGTCCTTCTTCCTTCCAAAAGGATAAAATATTATTCAAATAAATGTTGCATTTCCTGCCAACGGTCAACTTATGGGGAAAAAATTGGGATGGCTACTGGCACAGACAGGTGATGCAGCGTCCTAAACCTTGAGGGCCTCACGCCCCTGGTACAGGTCCGGGACACAGAAATGGAGTCTTGTTTGAAGCCAGGGCCACTAGACGGTGTGTGATTGGAAGGAAGTTGTAAAAAGCCTGGAATGGCAGAAGGAGGCAGGCTCTGAATGGATTTGATTCTGGAGGAGACAGGCGCTCGGAAATCACTGTTAGGTCCAGTGGAGGGTGGACAGTTGGGGGGGCCTTCTCACCTCGAGCCTCGCCATTCTAGAGTATTCTGGGCTCCGTTCAGCGGCCAAAGCCCTAAACTGCATCGTGACCTGGTCCCGGTGCTCCTCAACACACTCCAGGGCGTCCTGTTGGTCGTCTGAATCCCTGTACCATACAGGACACCATCTCCCGACTCCCTCCACACCTTTGAACGAGCTGGCCCCGACCTATCCCTGGAATCTCCTCTGCCTCTTGGCTTCCCTGACCTCCCGCGAGGGCCCGGCCGACCTTCCGCCTTTCTCTAAAAGGCATTTTCTGGCCCATCTGGTTCTGTCTCCTTTGGCCTTCCCTCTAGGCTGTTTAGATCTTTTGTTAGACTGGAGCTCCTTCGGGCAGAGACCATAAAAGCTAATATTTATACAGCATTTTTTTGAATCTTTTAGAACTGGCTGAGGGAACTTTGTCACAGTCAGAGGTCATCCATAAAGAATCCGGCTAGTTTAGAACTGAAGTCATCTCAAAGTCTGGAGCAAATGCAGACTCCCTGGAGAAATCCTGGCTCGGGAGGAGTGGATGGGGTGGGGGCGGGGGGTGTCCAAGTCCTTGTTGGCAGCGGGAGGGCCTTGGGCTCTTAGGAGGGACCGGAGGGCGGTATATTTTCCATCTTCCCATCTGGGTCAACGTCTGCCTGGAAGAAGGCTCACAATTCTATCAGAAGTCTGACTTCCTCCATGGCCCTAAGCCCAAGGAGATGGGGCCTTGTGATGTCACCAGGAGCTGGGGGCTAGCCTGGTGCTGCCAAGGTGGGGAAGCACCCACAGGGCTCCTGCACTCCCTTAGGAAATGCCTTTTTCCAAAGGCTCTTTGCATCTGGCTGACTAAATGGCAATAGACTGTGAGAGCCTTGGCTACGGATAGTCCAAGACAATTCTAGAGCCTCTTGGGTGAACAGATCTACCTCCAGAGAAAGAACTGAGGAACCCTGGGTGCAAACTAAACTATCATTTTCTCTTTTTGGCGATCATGGATAACATGGGCATTAATGTTTCACCTGATTTCATATGTACAATTGATGTCATTTTGCTTATCTTCTCAGTAGATAGGGAAGGGGTGGGAGAGAGGGAGAGAATTTGGAAGTCAGATTAAAAAAGAAAAGAATAAGGGGGCAGCTGGGTAGCTCAGTGGATTGAGAACCAGGCCTAGAGATGGGAGGTCCTAGGTTCAAATCTGGCCTCAGCCACTTCTCAGCTGGGTGACCCTGGACACGTCACTTGACCCCCATTGCCTAGCCCTTACTGCTCTTCTGCCTTGGAGCCAATACACAAAAAATTATATATATATATATATATATATATATATATATATATATATATATATATCAGTGGAGGGCCAAACAGAAGTCTTCTTAGATCTTTCTGTTCCCCTGGCTCCTCATCCCCAAACCTTTACCTTCCAATCTAGAATTGATATTAAGTTTCAAGGCAGAAGAGTGGTAAGCGGGGTCAGCTGGGTAGCTCAGTGGATTGAGAACCAGGCCTAGAGACGGGAGGTCCTAGGTTTAAATCCGGCCTCAGCCACTTCCTAGCTGTGTGACCCTGGGCAAGTCACTTGACCCCCATGGCCTAGCCCTTACCACTCTTCTGCCTTGGAGCCAATACATAGTATTGACTCCAAGATGGAAGGTAAGGGTTTTAAAAAAAAAAAAGAAGAGTGGTAAGGGCAACTGAGGTGAAGTGACTTGCCCAGGGTCACCCAGCTAGGAAGTGTCTAAGGCCACATTTGAACTCAGAACCTCCCATCTTTAGACCCCCTGAACCACTTCTTATTTTTTTTTATTTGAACCCCCTTCTTATATTTTTTAATGAATCTCATATGACTTTAGGAAATATTTGGCTTGACTGAATCCTGTTTTTGCCAATAAAAAAACTCAGCTCCATGAGATCCTGCATTCTCTACAAGTTTTCATCAGTTCATTGTGTGGCTAAGAAGACATTATCTTCTATAAAATACTCCGATGAAAGACTACCTACAGAACTTTCTTACAGATAGGGAAGTAGGAAAGTGGGTGAGCAGGAATTAATATTCTCAATCACTTTTCCGGGTAACAAAATGGTTTGTTCCAAGTCTTGGGTGCCTCCCCTCTTTGGGAGGGATGAGGATCAAACCCTTGACACCCTCCAGCACAAAAGTGCTATCAGTGTGGTGGCTGGGGTGGGACAGGAGCGATGGTCCTGAGGGGGGCAGGCCCCAAAGGTGCAGGGCTCTAGGGTCACCAGAGAAGAGTTGATATACCTTTTCCAAGCATTCAGGCTAGAAGGGAGCCACAGCTTAAATCTTTTCTGCCCTCCTCCCACCCCTCTCTTATCAATCAAGGCAAGCCCTTCCCCTGGAAAGCAAAAGCAGCTGGGGCAGGGGGGCCACCTCTTGTCTTCCTTGTCTGATGCTCTTTCCTGGACACCTGAGCATCCTCCGGAGAGCTAAGGTGCTCGCCAGACTGTGCCGCCAGAGAAGAAGGCACCTTTGGCTGAGAAGAACAGAGCCACACAACGAGTCACTAACTTAGTCCTGGTGTCATCACAAGTGAATTCCTGCCCCCTTTTTAAGCTGGGTTTGTCTAGCAGCTGGGACTCTTCATTCACACTGAACAAATGGCTGTTGAGAAATCACAGGCCACCTCAGCCCCTGACCTCCGTGGAGCATCGTGTTTGCTTCCTGGCGCAGGTCCTAAACAAGGCTGGAGAAGTGGCAGAAACGCACGTCCTAGGAAGGTGCTGGACGTCGGAGCTGTTCTTGGAAAGCTAAGGCACCCTGGCAGGATCTCTGCAGCACAGAGCACAGCCCCCCCCCCCCCCCCCCCCCCGGAGCAGCAGGAGCGCCCTCAGGGCGGGCAAGGATCCCCGGAGATACTCAAGGTGGCCAGGAAACATGGAGGCAGCAGATACCTGCAAGCTGTTACGGTTTTCATCTAGTCAGCCGCTTCCCAAACTATCCCAGCTCTGTGCCCCTTCCGCAGAGACCAAGGAAGGAGGAAAAGGGCCAGGAGGGCCAGGAACAAGCGGTAGATGGGATGGAAGAAAGCACTGACGGAGGGGAGGGTTTTAGACCCCACGGGAAGGGAGCCCAACCAGGGGAGCCTCCTCACAAAGGCAAACAATTGACCAAGCCCAACTGCAGCAGGCTCCAGCCACAACTCGTGGCCTGTCTCCAGACCAAGAAATGGCGCCCTGGAGGGGGCAGGCTAAGGTGTGGGGATCATCTTAAAGGGTTCTATTGATCCTGCCCTCTCAATGGGGAGGAATGGAAGGGGGAGGGAGAAAGTGCCAAACAAGGGACTGCATTTAAGGGCTCATTCAGCCCCCAGGGGCCTGGCCCTCGAGTGAGGAAGAGGAAGAACCCCTGTCCTCAAGGGGCCGGCATTCTGGGGAGAATCCAGGCTCACTTCAACCAGCACTGAATAAGCTCCATGAAATACTCCAGCGGCCTCAAGAATCCCTGGCACCGACGCTCCTCCCAGAAGAGGAGGCCACCCTCCCCACCTGCTCATCCTGGGCAGCTCTGACTCATGGTTTCCCCTGCGTTTAGCTGCACAGGGCATTCACCCAACGTGCTGTGCTGGGGACTGTCCTCCAGGTCTCCAGATGCCAGTGGTGTCCTTGGCTTAGCCACCTGCCATCCCACCTTGCTTTTCTTCTTCCAAGTTTCTCACTGGCTCTGCGCTGCAGCTTGGTCAAACCCACCATGCCCTGCCCCTCCATCAGCCTCTGGATATGCCTCATTTTACATTTCTTCTGAGGCTGCAGTGTCCCATGATTCATAGCCATTCAGTGACCTAAAAAACACTGGCATTAAAAATATGGTCTGGGGGCAGCTGGGTAGCTCAGTGGATAGAGAGCCAGGCTCAGATGGGAGGCCCTGGGTTCAAATCTGGCCTGAGACACTTCCTCTCTGTGTGACCCTGGGCAAGGCACTTGACCCCCCATGGCCTAGCCCTGACCGCTCTTCTGCCTTGACACAGTATTGATTCCAAGGGGGAAGGTGAGGGTTTAAAACAAACAAGAACATGGCCTATTGTCTATGGATGTGCCAAGGGCTGTGCTAAGTGCTGGAGACACAGAGGAAAGCAAACATAGTCCCTGGGCTCCCAACAGCTGAAGAAGGGCAAAGTCAAACAGAAACAAAAAAATAAATACAGGATAATGTGGAGATGATCACAGAAGGAAGGTGCTCATGTTCTGTATTCTTGAGCACGTTCGTAGCCTTCATCATCTGGACAATGAACAGTTTCCAGGATTTACCTGGGGGGATCACTAGTCAAAATCTTCAGAGGCCTGACAATGTGCGACCTACATATGGGGCATGTGGAGGACTTCATGGCCTGCAGCGAATCCCCCTTCAGTCTGGAGTCTTGGCTGGCCCACCTAGATCCCAGGGGCAAACCCGTAAGTGAAGAGCTTCCTCTTTACCTAGCTGGATCAAAGGAGCAATCGTGAAATGGGCCCAGAGAAGGCGCCTGGAAACATCAGCTCTCACCACGACCATCCGACCAGGCTGCCTGTCTTTCAAACAGAGCCTTTCAAAGAAACCCCAGGGATCCTGCGTGTTTCGGAAGACAACGTGACAAGCGTTTTCACCTCACCACGCTATTTACAAGCACATCTTCTACCACGTGTGACAGTCCAGAGGTGGTCCGTGGACCGCTGCCTGCACCTCTTGCTGCAACGTGTCAAACAGCCTCGATCTGTATGTCGCTGAGCCTCAAGAAAACTTAGCAAGCGGAAGGTATGACCGAGTTGACGTTTTCCCCTTCTTACCATGTGTGTCCCCTCCACGTACATTGGATCAGATCTAGTGAGCTTCCCCGTCTCTCTTCTTCTTGGTGCCCCCCCCCCCCCCCCCCCCCCGCCGCTGCCTCTTTCAGTGTCCTGGTCTATGAGTCCAAACTGGATTAATCTACTATCCTTGATGGTAAAGACGTCTAATAAAAATCTTAGCTGTGTTTTTCCATCTTCCTTCTGTTCTCCTCCTACTTGGATGGCTAAATGTGCTCAGGATGACTTTGCTTAGCTCTCAGCATGCTTTCTTTAAAGTGCTTATATATTCCACTGCTTCATGAGGTTATCTTGCTCCCTTGTAAGACTCTACAAATGAGTTTATATTCTATCCCAGGGTTGCCTGCGGCTATTATCTCTAGCTCTTTGGCATGTTGTTTGGAATGTTTGCTTGACTAAGGCAATTTCTGGGCTCTTTTGGCCCTCCCTTATTATGACAATGAACAGCAGGTAATTTGTTTACTTGTTTCACTTGTATTCAACTCTTTTGTGACCCAACTGGAGATTTACTATAGTGGTTTGCCATTTCCTTTTCCAGCTCTTTTGATAGATGAGGAAACTGAAACAAACAAGGTTAAGTGACTTGACCTGGATCCTCCAGCTAGGAAGTATCGGAGGTCATATTTGAACCCAGGTCTTTCTGACTCCAGGCCTAGCACTCTATCCACTGTGCTACCTAGCTGCCTCAAAGAGCAGCTAAAATTATAAAATTACCCTACTGTGTGTCTATGTCCTTCCTTCCTTCCTTCCTTCCTTCCTTCCTTCCTTCCTTCCTTCCTTCCTTCCTTCCTTCCTTCCTTCCTTCCTTCCTTCAGGACCTCATTTTCATCCTCAACTTGTTTCAGTTGTTTCAACTGCACAACATATCTTTTTCTCATTATTTTTTCTTCTAGCTTTTTGTTAATTGTTTTCCTTCTTTTAATAAGTCAGTGGTCTGATTGTAAGTGGACAATTAACTCAGGATTGAATTATATTAGTAACATTATTTCTTGGCAAAATACAATTTCATTCTGTCACGTTATTTAGTGCTCATCATGTCCACTATCTCCCTACCAACCCTCCTTTTAAAATTTTTTTGAGTTCTAAATTCTCTCTTTCTCTTTAATGAACATGATGACCATTGTGTCTGATAAAGCCAAGGGCACTAACTACTAGGGGGGACTCCTGGGCCACAAAAATGACTAGGAAAACTGGGAAGAAGCTGCCTGTCCTCTGTTCTTAAAAGAAGCCATCAGTAATGCACTCAGTCACAGACAAGTATTTTCAGGACAAAGAACATTAAAAAAAAAAAAAAACCCCACCTAAACAAGGCTAAGTGACTTGCCCAGAGTCACCCACTTAGAAAGTGTCTGAGGCCACATTTGAACAGAAGTCCTCTTGACTCCAGGCTTGGTGCTCTAACCATTTGGCAACCTAGCTGCCCTTCACACACTTCTTAATTATGCAAGAAGAGCCCAGATTAGAGGGCATTTACATTGTCCCCTTAAATGCAGCATATATACCAACGGACTTTCTACCACCTGAACTGGGCATCTTCCCAAAACTCCTTAATGACATTTTGTGGCGAATTCCGTAATCCATTAGCAATCTCTGGCATCTCATTGAACGGACAGGAAAGGAAAAACTAGAAGTCTCTGCTGCTGGGGTGATTTACCCCAGAAAGTGTCTAAGGCCAGATTTGAATCCAGGACTTCATGTCTCTAGTCCTGGCACCCTATCCACTGGGCCCACCTAGTTGTGTTGCACCAAACATTATAGCTTCCCCATCATCTGGAATGATTTAGTTACTAATAATGATCTCAAAGCACAAGAGTAGTGATGATAAACCCAGGAAATGCCATAAAGCACCTGTGTTGGTACAAGAAATACTTGTTAAACAATAGAGGTCTGTGCCATTTTCAAGTCATGGGAAGGGTCTTGGAGCATTCTGGTCACTTCACAGGATCCTGCTAGATTGGCTCAAGGAGCGATTCCACTCAGTATAGTGGTTGGGTAGAAATTGTTTTTTCTTTTCTTAAGACCCAAGTGAAAGTGAAAGCCTTTACCTAAATCAAAGCATTAGGTAAAAACAGAAGTAAGTTCTATTCCAGGAACTGAAGCTTCCTTTAGCCTCAAAGCTCATCTAACACAAATACTTTAAAGTCCTCTCTTGGGGCAGTTAGGTAGCACAATAAAGAGAGTGCCAGCCCTAGAGTCCAGAGGATCTGAGTTCAAATCTGACCGCAGCCACTTCCCAGCTCTGTGACCCTGGACAAATCCCTTCAGCCCCACTGCCTCACTCTTACCAATCTTCTGCTTTGGAACCAATAGACAGTATTGAGTCTGAGACAGAAAGAAGGTAAGGGCTAAAAAGAAAAAAGAATTGCTACCAAGACAGAAGGTTAGGGTTTTTAACAGTCCTTCGGTTTTCCTCAGCTGATCTGTAGGAGGAGGAGCAATTAGGGGCATGAATCTCTTTCACCTTCCATTTAAAATAACAGTGGTGATTTGGGGGAGCTGCATGTGCAAACATGACTTGTTAGTGAGTAGACAGCTGGTTTGGAGACAGTGTAGCCCAGGAGAGCTCCTTGGACTGAGAACCAAGAAAAGGCTGTGGTGACCTGGGAGAGTCACCTTTGGGCACCAGCTTCCTCGTGAGTAAAGTGGGGGACCTGCAGGCTTTAGATGCTCTGAGGAGGGCACGGCCCCTCGACCAAAGGCCTGCCGTTGCCTCTGCCCCTCCTCCAGCACGGCCAGTGAACCCACTGTTGCTCCTGAGTTATGACTTCCTCTCTCTGGACTTGTTTCTGCATCTCTGAAAGGACGTGGTGTAGGCACTGAGGGAACCTCACTCCATCTTGTGGCTCAGTTCTGGATCTAGCTCCGTTTCCCTTTCTATTCCATTGTGGGTCTCGTCTAATTTCTATCCTGTGAGAAAACTATTCAATTGTAGGAATCGGGAGAAACCATGACTGCACGGTTCGAGCCTACACGGGAGGAGGTGGGGGGGCCGGACCACCCCCGCCCCCCCACGGTCAGGTGTGAAGACTGAGGCGAGGCACTTTCTCACACGCGGGGCTCTGCAGCCTCCCCAGGTCTGGTAAGGAACTGGCCCCGGGCTGCTCAGTGGCCGCCTCTTTTTCAGATTTCAGGGAATTGCACGTGTCCACGCTCCGCCTTCCAACTCAGAATTCAGGCGGCCCAACCTTGTATCCCCATAAGAACGCTTCCTGGTGGCTTGGGGTTCCAGGGCCCAGGGGAGGAGGTCCGACCCGATCTGTTCTGCAATCGCTACGTAGTGCTCTATAGGAGGGAGTCACCTCTCCTCGCGATTTCCATCAAAGCGCGGCCTGCGCGGGGCCAGGGTGGGAGGCTGCTATGGACAGTACAAATAAAAGTCCCGGCCTCTCTCCCCGTTCCCTACCAAAGCCAGCCATTCTGGGTCCCGAGGCAGGCGGCCCCAACTACGACGAGCCAAGGGGGTGGCTCCCTGCGGACGGGTTTCGCCTCAGTCAAGATCCAGGCGAGGACTCTGGCCATCAGCCACGTATCCTGTCCGGGACCATGAAAAGATCTCTATAAACTGTCCAGAGAGGGCCAGTCAAACCCCGGAAGGGAGAGGGCCCTGGAAGCTGCCTATGTTTGCTTAGAGCAATAAACAAATCCTGTTTTTTTTTGTCTAGCCCCAAAAAGCACTTATCAGCTTGTCGAGCTCTTGTTCAATCAACCGATCAATCGGCCGGCACTGCCAGGAACCCGACAATCCTTCCTCTCCAGGAGCCTGCTCGCAGGGCACACAAACAGGGCGCGGAGGCAGTGAGGAGAATGCGCCCTCCTGCTCCAGGAGGGGGGGCAGGGGCAGCGGCTCTGGGGAGATGGAGCGCGTGAACCATCTGAGGGCAACACGAATCGGCCGGCTTGGCTGAAGCAGAGAGCGATAACTACCCAGTGAATTTATGCTCGCTGCCAGAATCGGCCGGGAGCCACCGGAACTGGGGCAGACCCGACCCAGGGACACGAGGAGGGCCAGCTTTAAATGTCCGACGGGCCACGGGGTGCGGCCCCTGAGGGAGGGGGCGCCCGGCGCCCCATGCTGGCAGCCGCTACTGGGAGGGCCGAGTCTCACTGCAAAGAGACAAAGGCAAGGAGACTTGACTGAGGCCCAAATGCCCTACAAGACTGCTTTGAGGATGGACAGCCAAGACACGCATGATAGCCACGTTTGTCGAGCGCTTAAGAAAGGTTCTCTTAATGGATCCTCGAGAAGTGGCGG
Source organism: Monodelphis domestica (assembly GCF_027887165.1). NCBI lineage: Eukaryota > Metazoa > Chordata > Mammalia > Didelphimorphia > Didelphidae > Monodelphis > Monodelphis domestica. The sequence continues at coordinate 7,167,201 of NC_077232.1, forward strand.
CAGCGGCGGCGTCCGTTTTACAGATGGCGTGCCCAGAGGGTCGGGCCCCAGCCTTCGGCGCTCTCTCCACTAGGACCCCGGGCCCCTGGGGCAAACAGAACTGGGGATCTCTGCAAACATTTATCCTCCCAAAGAGTGTCAACTTCGTGAGGACTGGGCTTGGGCTCTGATCTCCAGCACCCAGCACCAGGCCTTGCAAACAGCAGGTGCTGCATGGATGTTTGACCAGGACTGGCCAGCCTAAACTCCTTTCTCTCCCTTCCTTTCAGGGGCTCCATATACAGCTGATTTAGATTGACTTCTGAATTAGAGAAGGTGCCGAGTTTGCATAAGACACTCTTCTCTCCTTCCACCTGCCTTATAAAATACTGAGTTTTAGCACTGGTAGTTAAGCAGGGAGCCACAAAGCAAAGAGTCCTGGGCCTGGAGTCAAAAGATCTGAATTCAAATTCTGCCTGACACTTACTAGCTAGATGACCCTGAGCAAATCATTTAACCTTCCTGGATAAAACCCAGGGTGCTGCCCAGGAGAGAGGCAACCATGCCTTTCCTCACATTATATCACTTTGGAAGCACCAAAGATTACAGACCTCAAGATCAAGCTCTGAAACCAGCAGCATAAAAAAGCCAAACACTTGGGATAGTGCCTCCCCATTCCCAGGGGGGCAGAACTCAACTTTCACATAAAGTTCAAAATAGTCAAGAAACAGGCTTGGAAAATGAGTAAACAATTAAAAAGAAGAGCCTAGCCATAAAAATTCACTATGGGAACACTGGGAGAAGAAATGAGATACAAAAAATTATAAAAAGAGAATTAATGACTTGGTAAAAGAGGCACAAAAAATCCACAAAAGAACTCCTTAAAAAGCAGAATAAGACAAATAGAAAAAGAAGTACAAAATTCCCTGAAGAGCTCCTTCAAAAGTAGAATTAGAGGGAGGTGGGGAAGAAGGGCACAGGCACATTTAGGTGGCTCAGTGGACTGAGAGCCATGCTTAGAGATAGGAGGTCCTGGGTTCAAAAGGTTTTTAAAAAAAGAGAGACAGAGAATTTGGAGGAAACTAGGTGCCCCAATAGATGGAGAGACTGGCCTAGAAATTAGAGACCCTGGGTTCAAATATGGCCTTAGACTCTTCCTAGCTATGTTACTCTGGGCAAGTCACTTAATCCTAATTGCCCAACCCTTACTGCTCTTCTGCCCTGGTATCAACACTTAGTACTTAGAGAAGATATGGGTTAAAATTTAAAAAAGAAAAAAAAGAAAGCATTCTTGGCCAAATGGAAAAAGAGGTATAAAAGCTCACTGAAAAAAATAATTTCTTAAATATTAGAATCCAGAAAGTTTTGAGAAGCTAGAGATTGCTCCACGAGACAGAAACAAAATAAAGTAAAAAACAAAAACAAAAACCAAATTAAAAAATAGAGGATGACATGAAATAGCTCATCAGAAAAACAACTTACTTGGAAAATAGATCAAGGAGAGATAATTTTAAAATTATTGGACTACATGAAAGCCATATTAAAAAAAAAAAGAGCTGAGGCATCTTATTTCAAGAAAATTATCAAGAAAAACTGCCCTGATATCTTAGATCCAGAGGACAAAGTAGAAATTGGAATCAATCACCTCTTGAAAGAGATCCCCAAATTGAAACTCCCCAGAATATGATAGCAAAATTCTAGGCCTCCCATGTCAAGGAGAAAATATTACAGGCAGCCAGAAAGAAACAATTAAAATATCAAGGAGCCACCTTCAGGATCACAAAAGATTTAGCAGATTTCATGTTAAAGGAGCAGAGGGATTAGAACATAATATTCTGGAAACAACCATAAACTATACAAGACATTTAATGAAACAGAGCAAATAACTGTTCCTGATTAACAAAAGATGGAGGGAGGAGGAAGGAGGGTGGAAAGTAAAGAGTGGATAGATAAGTAGAAGGTGAGCATTTATTAAGCACTTAGTATGTGCCAGGTGCTGAACTATGCCATAAGAATACAAAGCTAAGCCCAAAAGGAAGGCAGTCCCTGCCCTCAAGAGCTCAAAGACATATAGGTTGAATAAGTATAAAATAATGGAAATTGCTGGCTGCATTCTGAGAGCCTTAGCTTCAAGAAATACACAGAAGTGGCAGCCCTGTTGCTTTAAACTGTCTTCCTCAGACTATCTGGAGGTCTATTTTCAGTTATGGGTACAGCAATTTTAGGAAGGCCATTGATAAGCTGAGGAGCATCCAAAGGAGAGTTATGAGCTCATGACTTATAAAGACTGGCCACTTGCATAAGAGAAGGCTCAGAGGGCTCCCAATCACTGCCTTCAAGTATCTCAATCTAATCAGACTTTTTCTCTTTGGCCTGAGTCAGGTTTACTGAGAGATTTCCTAACAAGGGGTTGTCTCCAAAGTGAATGGTCTGGCTCAAGAGGGATGGGATTTCCATTCAGTGGAAACCATTGAGCAGAACTTGAGGGCTGTCAGGGTGGGTAGGGGCTGAGATTCCTTTTTAGAAATAGAGAAATAGTTTGGATTAAATGGCCTGCCACTTCTTCTGAGTCTTGATTTCTGTGACTCTAAGACCTGCCTCTTGTGTAAGGGAACCTCTTCCTTACAGGGTCGTGAACTTTCTGCTCCCCAAACCAGCCCATTAGCTTGACTGGAACACTCCAAACACAGAGGCCTTGATTGGTTCCTGAGATGTGGTAGACCAGCACAGGGGGAAAGGAAGTGATGTGGAGAACAAAGATGATAAAAAAAATATGAGACCGTAGAGGAGATTGGGTATTCTCTGGAGGTCTTTCTGAGATTCAGCATTCGTGGCTAGGGCAGAAGATACTCTCGCGGGCTGGTAAGATTAGGGTGGTAGGCTAGGAAATATTTTTCTATTTCCTTCCCTCTTTATTTCTTCCTTAAACTATATTTACATTAAAATTAAATTGTTAAAAGCTACTATCATCCTCATGAATTTAGGGTTATTTTATAATCAGTGGCCACAATAATCTTTTTTTAACTAACATTATATTTCCAAACCAATTTCTAAATATTACCTCACCTACATCTATGACTTTGTTTTACATACACATACTATATTTGTGTCTAATGCACATGGCTTTTTCCTAGTAACTATTCACTTGTTTCAGGCATATCAGTCTCTTTGTGACCCCATTTGGGGTTTGCTTAGCAAAGTTACTAGAATAGTCTGCTATTGCCTTCCTCAGCTCATTTTACAGATGAGGAAACTGAGACACAGGATGAAGTGACTTGCCCAGGAGGTCACACAGCTAATAAGTGTCTGAGGTCAGATTTGAACTCAGGTCTTCTTGATTCTAGGCCCAGTGTTCTATCCACTGTGCCACCTAGCTACCTTTTTCCTTGTAGTACCCACGTGGAAAAGTACTAAATGACCAATCAGGGCCCACTATGTGTGAGGCACTGTCCTCTGATATTTCATTATTAGATTAGTGGATGCTTGTTTGCACTTTTAAAGTCAGAACTATCAAGGAAAGCATGAAATCACTCAATTATGGAAATTCCCTCATTACTGCCCTGGAGGACACGTGTTCCATTAAACTCTTAAAATTGGAGTTTGATTGAACTAAAAATGTTTAAAAAGCTGTCATTGGTGAATAGGGAGAACAGTTGGTCTTGTCAAACTAAAGGCAGCTTTCATCTGAGCTGGGCATTACACAAATGAGTAAATATTTTCATTTCCAAGGGTTCAGGAAGATATGTTAAATGAATCACAGAAAAACAAAAAGCCTAACCATTAGCTTCAACACCAAAATTTGTTGAGGAAATTAGTTTCAATAGGTCAGAACGTCTTAACTGCTCGATTCAATGAATAAAGGAAATTTCCAGTTTTAGTTTCACAGCACACTTGAATTTATCCAATTATTCCTGGGCATAAGAGAGAAAACTCTGGAACAGGGGTCCCCAAACTGCAGCCCCCCAAGGCCACTGATCTGGCCCCCACCACAATTCCGGAAGGGGCACCTCTTTCATTGGTGGTCAGTGAGGGGAGCACTGTATGTGGGGGCGCCACAAAGCGAGGAGTCGCTCATGTACAGTACTACTTCCGGTGACATAATCCTTTGCGTGGCGCCTTTGGGAACAAGGTGCTGCACAATGGAAGCCATCAGCATGGTGAGGGGCGATCTGGGGGAGGGGATTCCGCCCTGTGTAGACTGCTGCCCAGTATAGTGGTGGCAGTGATGGGCTGTGCAAGGTGTGACAGGCCCATCCCAGTGTAAACCTCAAAATTTCTCAGACTTATGAATGTTAGGGGTTTCCCCCATTGGGGAATCTTCTACTTAAAAAAATTCCCTAGCAGATGGTGAGAACTCTACTTGAGTGTGGGGGCTCCTTGCCTTGGGAATAACCCTACTCCACCCTACTTAGGACTGCTTTAGGACAGAGAGCTCCTTGAGAACAATGAAAAATACTTTGATCCATGCTTATGGAAGGGACAGGAAGTTCTTTGAGTCATGACTGTTTTAGAATTGATACAATGGGATACTAAGTGCCTATAAAGGTGGGGCAACTTGTAAACTACTTACACCTAAAAGGTGAAAACTTACTCAGAGGTTTTCTCTTAATGAAATTAGTTGACACAGCAGCATTTTTTTTTCCTGACTTACTAAAGAGATTAAAACTACTCAGCTGTGAATTCAAAATGGGCAGTCCTTTAGAAACATCTACAGTGATTGGTAGATGTAAGGACTTAGGGGAGGTGACAGAGAAGATTTTGCCCTTAAAAATAAGAGCTCAGGGAAGAGCTGAGGAGTGATTCTGAAACATTCAGATGGAGGAGGGAGCTAGTGAAAGCAGCTGAGATGCTGCTGGCCTGGTGTCATTAGAAATCCTTACTTAGACAGATCTTATGGTGAGTTATAAAAAAACTGACTGATTTCTCTTTTAAGACTCAGGTCTAGGCTATATTGGTTTAAGGCCCTTCATACTTATTCCTTTCTTACTCTCTCTCTCTTTCTTTGATTACTCATTGTATTGTTAATTAAAATCTCTATAAAACCCAACTGACTAGGGTATTTGAATAATTGGGAATATTTCCCTGGCGACCACCTTATATTTGATTTTAAAACCCAAGACACTGTAGTGAAACATATTTCTGCAGTCAAATTTGCTCACCCTCTCTTATATCTATCACAATTTATATCTTCCACCATTTTAACTCACTACAGTTTATGACCTCAACCATTTTAAATCTCACAGTTTATGGCGACCGTACGAAGTTGGTGAGAAACCCTCAAAAGACTTCTGTGAAATCTCTTTCCTTTATCTCTTTGCCTTATTACTTGTCTATCAGTCAGTTTTGTTTTCTGTTTTAACTTGACTTCAAATTTACAACTGCAAGAACGGGTGAGTAAAAAACCTTTTTGATTCTCCTTAGATTAAGCTGTTTTAGATCTTAGCAACAGGGCCCTAAGGTCCTGGCTAGCAATTGCATAAATTAGGATTAGAAAAACCTGGGAAAACTTTTTGGCCTTGCCCTGCTTCCCACGTTTTTACTTTAGAAATATGGAGTCACAGACAGTTCAGACACAGACAGTTCAGAACTTAGTTAACAACTGGAGTTTCAGTAAATACTTTGTTCTTTTCTTAGTACAAGCATTGGTCTGCAGCTTACTTAGCAGCTGGCTCATCAGACCCATGACCAATCTTATAAACACAGAATTCCTTGTCTCTCTGAAAGGGCTCATCACATGGAATTTATGGCAAAATCTAATCAACATAGTACTTTCCCTTGAGTTTTTGATTGTTGTAATTTTAATATTGTATTTCCTTGAAGAACTCAATTCTCAGTCAAACCAACCAATTGCTCCCTCTCATATTCAACAAATGGAAAAACTAAATACTAGACAGGACCTTATAGAGGAAGGTCAGGGAGAGATTGTAACTTTTATAAGAAGCATTAACAGAGAGTTAAGAACAATATCAGAATCTCTGTCCCACCCTGCTATGGACAATAACCCTCTTAACGAACCCACCCCTCCCCCTGCCCCCTTGGCCTCAGAAAACTCTAACTCTAATCAATCAACTCTAAGTACACACCCTACCTCTGAATTTTCTGGCACAATGGAACAACAACAAACCCTTCCCTTTTAATGTGCCCAACTTTTCTATGTCTCAGACTTACCCAACTGAAAATGGAGCAAGAAGTCTAGAAACAGGAGTACCAAATAATTCAGATAGTTTATTTCCTTTAAGGGAAGTACCCACTTTTAATAAAAATGGAAACTTGATATCTGGAAGACATCATACACCTTTTACCCCTGAGGATTTAAAAAAATTGAAGGAAGATATGCCATCATTTGAGGACGAACCAATATTAATTATAAAAAAATTAGAGAACATATTCAGAACTTTTGACCCCACTTGGTTGGATGTTGAGAATATATTAGAAGAATTATTAACAAAGAGAGAGAAAAATAATATCGTCTCTCTGGCTAATCAAAAACGAGGTAGAAGAGGACATTATTGGCCAACTGAAGATCCACATTGGAACCCCAATGTTGAACTAGATTACACAAAACTAAACCAGGCCAGAGAAGCATTATTGACAGCCATGAGAGCTTGCTCTGATAGACCTGAAAAATGGTCAAAATTTGAAAAAACCCGACAACATACTGATGAAACACCCTCCCAGTTTATGGACAGACTTATTGACGTAGGGAATACATATATGGACCTTGATTTATCCAGAGAAGAGACAAATACGTAGGCAATTTGTTAAAAACTGTTGTTCAGTGGTAAAGGACTACTTTAGAACTAGCTGTCCTAATTGGGACTCTATGGACCTCGATGAACTAAGGAGAGTAGCAACCTATGTTTATAAAGGTCATGTAAAAAGACCTGAGGAAGACGATACATCAGTGGAAGATTTAAAGAAAGAAACTGAAATGTTAAAGAGACAATTGAAAAATAAGGGAGAAACTATAGCCCCTTTGCGGGAATTCACAAATAATAACTTGCCACTTCTGTGAGAAGGGCCACAAAATGATGGAATGTAGAACCTTTCTTAAGATGATTGGAAGGAATACACAGTTTAATAATAGCTTTAGAAATAACTATAGAAATGATGATAATGGTCATAGAAACCAGAATTTTAGAAATTCTAGAAATTATAATGATGATTATGGAAATAACTATAATGAACCTAGAAATAAGAACTTTAGAAACCAGAATTATAGAAATAGGAACTGGGAAAATAATGACAATGCTCCAAATGAAGAAAATGATAATACTCAACAACAATATATAAGAAATGGAGCTCGTCCAAAAAATACTCGAGGGGCTAATGAACCTCAGAGAGGTGTCCTTCAGGAGGGTGCCCAAGGAACTTCCCAATATAATGAAGATGATTCTTCTTAGATTGTATTGATTTTGTTGATATTAACCTTTTTCAGTTTTTTTCTCCTCTCCAAATAGTAGGAAAGAATGAACAAAGAACTTAAGACTATGATTGGAAAATTATGCACTGAGACCCATTTAAAATGGCCTGAAATTCTCCCTCTGGCCCTATTTTATCTTAGAAGCAGGCCTAGAGGAGACTTACATATTTCACCATTTGAGATGCTTTTTGGACATCCGCCTATACAGGCTAAGCCTTTCTCCCCGGCATATACCTCACTATTAGGGGGAGATATTACTATTGCTTCCTATATACAGGAGTTACAGCACAAACTACGTGAACTTCATGAATCCGGAGCTGCAGTACAAGCTGGACCATTAGACTTTTCTCTGCATGACCTGAACCCAGGAGATAAAGTTTATATTAAGAATTTCAAGCAAACTGGAGCAACTCAACCTTCATGGGAAGGACCATTCCAAATATTATTAACTACTCCAACATCCATAAAGATTGGAGAAAAGGACTCTTGGATTCACTGCTCACATGTGAAGAAAGCATCTTCTGCTGAGACTGATTGACTGTATCCTATCATATGAACCAGAGATAATAATCCATTAAACAAATGGATGCTGTTTTTTCTTTATTTTGATTAGAATATTTGATTTTTTCTCATTTTTGTACTGAAGGTACACATAATTAATATTAATATTTTTCCTGCAGTAATAGAAGTTAATATATATTCTTGCTATAATATCAATATATACCTAAAAGCTTTAAACTATGGGAACCTGCCATTTATTGATAAAATATTATAGGAGTGTGATTAATGTTTGTATCTGATTCCAGAAATAGGGATAAAACACAAGGAACACAGACTTAACCTGAATAGTGCCAAAAAGAGCACACAGGAAATACTAATGTGAGACTCGAGGTTGCAACGCTTGACATATGTTAAGTCGTAGGACTTCCTTGTATCTACACTCTTTACATAGTACTCATACAAGTACAAAATTTGACTATCATGCTGGCTCCCTATATCCCTGAGAATGAACAAAAAAAAAATCAGATGAGGGAATGACATTTCCCCATCAAAATAGAATTCTAATTCTTCTCTTCTTATATTATGGCAACTTCCTGTAGTCTTGGCTACAAATGACTAAGTGAAATATTACTGCATTCTGTCCTACATACTTGTGGGATAGAAATTACTTTAAACTGGACCTATACAAGGCCTATTTTGAATTTTTCCTTATGTTTTTGATTATTTTTCTCTTCTTTTGATAATTGACTCATACACCCCCATAACTCAACATTGCATTCTGAGTTGAACTGAATGTTTTTTAATACTTACTTCAGGGGGGATTGTATTTTAATTTAAAATCTAAGAATTTTTGAATTTTTTGTTTGAGATTGTATTTTTATAAAAATCCAAGAATTTTGATTTTTTGTTTAAGATTGTACTTTTATAAACATTCAAGATTCTGATTTTGTTTGAGAAAAGATCTTCAAGAAAGAAGCTTGAAACTTTTATATCCAGAGAATTAACTGTTGCAGAAAGATGCCGGAAAACTTACACTTCATCAAGAAGATCAAGATTGAACTCTGGATATGATTGATCGAACTGAACTTCGATTTAACATTTATTGTAAATGTACTCATTTATGCCAAAAGGGACTGCCCCTAATTTGGCTTTCTGTCAATGCGCCTAGCAAAACATTGGTTTTGCTTTCTTTTCTTTTCTTTTCTATTTCCTCTCTCATTATTCTAATTTCTCTTAGAAAATTGAATATCGTGTATATCTATAGTTAGAAGTGCATTTTGAATTACAAAATTGATTATGTTAATTGATCAATGGGGAGACTAGTCTCCCATGATCATCAGGGGGGATTGTAAACCTCAAAATTTCTCAGACTTATGAATGTTAGGGGTTTCCCCCATTGGGGAATCTTCTACTTAAAAAAATTCCCTAGCAGATGGTGAGAACTCTACTTGAGTGTGGGGGCTCCTTGCCTTGGGAATAACCCTACTCCACCCTACTTAGGACTGCTTTAGGACAGAGAGCTCCTTGAGAACAATGAAAAATACTTTGATCCATGCTTATGGAAGGGACAGGAAGTTCTTTGAGTCATGACTGTTTTAGAATTGATACAATGGGATGCTAAGTGCCTATAAAGGTGGGGCAACTTGTAAACTACTTAGACCTAAAAGGTGAAAACTTACTCAGAGGTTTTCTCTTAATGAAATTAGTTGACACAGCAGCATTTTTTTTCCTGACTTACTAAAGAGATTAAAACTACTCAGCTGTGAATTCAAAATGGGCAGTCCTTTAGAAACATCTACAGTGATTGGTAGATGTAAGGACTTAGGGGAGGTGACCAGAAGATTTTGCCCTTAAAAATAAGAGCTCAGGGAAGAGCTGAGGAGTGATTCTGAAACATTCAGATTGGAGAGACTCATTCTGAGGAGACTGATTCTGAAACATTCAGATGGAGGAGGGAGCTAGTGAAAGCAGCTGAGATGCTGCTGGCCTGGTGTCATTAGAAATCCTTACTTAGACAGATCTTATGGTGAGTTATAAAAAACTGACTGATTTCTCTTTTAAGACTCAGGTGTAGGCCATATTGGCTTGAGACCCTTCATGCTTATTCCTTTCTTACTCTCTCTTTCTTTGATTACTCATTGTATTGTTAATTAAAATCTCTATAAAACCCAATTGACTTGGGTATTTGAATAATTGGGAATATTTCCCTGGCGACCACCTCATATTTGATTTTAAAACCCAAGATACTGTAGTGAAATATATTTCTGCAGTCAAATTTACTCACCCTCTCTTATATCTATCACAATTTATATCTTCCACTATTTTAACTCACTACAGTTTATGACCTCAACCATTTTAAATCTCACACCAGCCAGCGCAGCCTCCACTCTCCCAGACAGCGGCATACAGGTTTGTCCATAGGTCTTTTTATAGTCCGGTCTGAGGGACGGTGAACTGGCCCCTGTGTAAAGAGTCTGGGGAGTAGAGAGTCCCTGCTCTGGAGAGTGGAGATGGGTCCGTTTGACATGGATTCCTGGCCACATTGTACATGGCTGGTTTTAGGTCACTTTGAAGAAAATGCAGCAACCACCAGGGCCCAGGAGGAGTTCTCTGATAACAAGTCCTGCCCAACTAACTTTATTATCCTATTCAATCAGGGAGCAAGCTGGGGAGGCCATTTCCCATGATCCCTTTGTGAATGAGATGTTCAGGAGTGGCCAATGGGACTGGGAAGATCAAGGTTAACAGCTGCCCAACCATCCTATCTAATGCATCAACAAGGCCGAGTCGGTGCAGTGAGTGCCCAGAGGATTCTGCCCTCAGACTTCTGCTGATGCTCATCAGATCAACAAGTGTGGTGAAGACTCAGGCACGGAGCTTGGCCATCTCCCTAAGACTCCCCATCACAGGAGGCAGTAGAAAACCATTGCAACCTAAATAGGATGATATTCAGCAGGGAATAAATAGAAGTCCTCCGTTTGGGTTCCCAAGCATCACCTGGGCAAGCCCAGGAATGGGAAAACCCCGATGGGGTAGCTGTCCATGAGAAACTCCTGCAAGGTTTAGTCAGCCAAGGACTTATCGAGCACTTCCTATATGCCAGGCACTGTGCTAAGTGCTGGAGATATAAAGGGCCCAACGTGAGAATCCAGCTCTGGACAGAAGAGACGGGAGGCAGCGCTGAGCCTGGAGTAAATGATAAACTTCACGACTGATTTTGTAGGACAATCTCCCCAACATGTTGCTCCGATAGAGAAACAACTTGCTGTCCGAGGAAGAGGGCGTGGACACCAAATCCCTTTAGAGGTACAAAAATCTTATAATTTTGTAATGAAACCGTCATATCCCCAAAGGATAAAGTGAGACCCCGAGCCCTTAGCAGTGAGAAAGTCTTTCTAGGCCACTAAGGAGGGGCCTCAGTGTCTGCAGCTGACAGACAAGGACCAGTGACCACAGGCTCCAGAGATGTGGGAGGTCCCTGAGGCCAGGCCAAACCCCTCATGTCCCAGTCTTCATGATCCCATTTGGATTTTCTTGGCAAAGATTCTAGAGTGGTTTTCCATTTCCTTCTCCAGTGGATTAAGGCAAACAGAGGTTAAATGACTTGCCCAGGGTCACACGGCTAATGAGTGTCTAAGGCGAAACTTGAACTCAGGATCTCCTTATTCCAGGGACCCCAGTGCCCTATCCACTGTGTCAGCTAGCTATCCCAAACCCTGGGAGGAAGCTATTAAAGCTGGGAGACCTGAGGTAGATTTTTTAACATTTCCTGAACAACAGGCCATATATCCTCTTCTAGACACAGCTAAAGTTAGAATCAATGGGATGCTGGGCCAACCAGGGATCTTAGAAGCCAGCTGATCCAACTCCCTTGTTTTACAAATGAGGAAACCAAGGCAGCAAAGATAAGTGACTTGCCTAAATTAATACAACTGAGTTAAGCAGAGAGCAGACTCCAAGCCAAGTCTCTCCAGAATCCAAGCTCAGTATTTTTCCTACTGCACCACCTCAGTCTCTGCCATCTTAACATTCTGGGGTAGTTTTCAAGTTCTTGATGCACTACATGCAACCCAAACTCTTCTGGTTTCTTTTCTTAGTTCTTCCCAACCTTCCCACACAATCAGCACCTCTGTGTCACCAACAGGAGAAATATGTGATGAGTCACTGCAGCAGGGCTGGAGGAGAAGAAAGCAGGGAACCTTCAACGTACTGGAAAAGCTGCTGAGATCACTACATTTCTAATGGGGCGTCTCCTCCCCACCTGGAGGAAGTCACTGGGCTAGAAAGGCCTGGGTGCTTAGGAGAAACGGTTACCCGCCTGAGGGCTGCTGCCAGCCAACACACCACCTCAGGATGCCCAGGTGAGGGCCAAGGCCTCATTCCCAAGAAGGGGGATTTTCTGCTGTCCCCAGGTTCAGTCCATGCCAGAATCCTGAGCTCTGGCCTGGAGGATAAGTTCCTGGCTCTTTCCTCTAAGGCTCCCCAATTCTAAGTCAAGCTAGCTAAGCAGAGGCCAGGGCAGCCTGCACCCTTGGAGACTGGCAGGAGCCCTGGTCCAAGGCACCTTCTGAGCAGCTTTGCAGTAATCCTGGATGTTAGTTCTCCACTTTCTCTAGAGCCTGCCAAGGCTCTTGGTTCCCCCACGCTGGGCACCACCGCCACCACCACCCATCAGCAGCATCTTTTCTGCAGAGACCTTTTTCCTTTTCAGTTAACCCAAATAAACACAAATAAGACAGAGAACTCTTTAAATTCTCAGTAGGATCAAAAGCATTTAAGTTAGCAGAACGAATAATTTCTCAGCAACAAAATGCAAATGATTTCAATGTTAAATAGGAACAGTCCCAAAGAATCGCAAGATCTCAAGCCTGGATATAAAAGTAGTTAGAATGTACATTTATTATAATCTGAATGGCTACAACCCTCCAGCTTCAGGCCTGTCTCTTAAACAGATATTCCAATTTAAGGAAAATGGATTAGTCCCATGAATTATGTCTGCCCTTCAGGTTAATCTGCTGGAGACTATGAAGTTACTGAATGAAGGTTGGGATGGTGACCAGAAAGGGGACAGAAGGGAAACCAGGCCCACTTTGTAAAGGGCAGAATACAGGCATTCTGCCTCCTTCTTTGGCACAGATCTTGTCAGCCATGATATGGTCAGAAAACAACCTGAAAGTTCACTACCTGGAAAAATAAAATTAATAACCCTCTGCTAAGCAAGTCCCTACATGTTGTGCTTGGATGGGAACTTCTCCTTTAGCATTCATTTTTATGAGCTATATTGGTACCCGAAAATGTATTTTAAAAACAGCTCTAAAAGAAACAGAACCAGAACATTGTACACGGAGACTGATACACTGTGGCACAATCGAATGGGACCGACTTTTCTACTAGCAGTAATGCAATGATCCAGGACAACCCAGAGGAACTTAGGAGAAAGAGCGTTCTCCACATCCAGAGAAAGAACTGTGGGAGTGGAAACACAGAAGGAAAACATAGGATCGATCACATGGTTCGATGGGGATAGGATTAGAGTTTTGATGTTAAAAGTTCACTCTATTGTAAATATGAATAATATGGAAATGGGTTTTGACCAATGATACAGGTCTAACACAGTGCAATTGCTTGTCAGCTGGGGAGGGGGGAAAGAGAGGGAAAGGACATGAATCATGTAACCATGGAAAAATATTCTAAATTAAAAAAAAAAAGAAAAATATTATTTTAAGTAAAACCACTCCCAATTAAAAATTACTACAAAAAAAATAGCCCCAGGAAGGCCTGCAGCACTGATTCAGGGCCCCCTGGGAATCCCCAACATCCTTTCAGGGGGCCTACAAGGTCAAAATTATTTTTGTCATCATACTAAGATGTTTTATTGCTCCTACAGCAAATACCATATACAAAAGCTCTTCAGGAGGGCCTCATTAATGCCACAGAATGTAAAGGGAATGGAAACCAAAAAGTTTGAGAACTGCTGGTCTGTGGAAAGAGAGGATCTGGGAGGGCTTCCTTTCATGGCACTTGCCAGCAGGGGAGAGGGCTGGGGTTCTTAGAAACATCAACGATGAGCTCAAAATGCCAGTGAACCCCACTAAGAATGACCTGGCAAACAGGAACACATTTATCTTTGCAGAATGTTTTAAACACACTTGTAAAATGAGGCACTGAAGCAAGTAAGAAAAAGGCAACCTTTGGTCTAGTTATCCGGACGCTGCTGGCCAATGTAGATTTGGAGCCAATTAACTGGGTGCCTAAATCCCCAAATTCTCAACTGATCTGATAAGTCTCAAAGAATCTGACTGGCAGAACGCTCACTGTTCTGTGCTGGCACCAATGAAATCAGAGCAGGAACCAACAGTGGCAAACCAGCACCAGGCCAGATGTTGGTGTGAGCAGAGATGACATTCCAGCAGCTGGTCTGCTGAGGTTGAAGGGACCAAGAAAGCTTCTTGTAGAAGGCAAGGGCCTGCAGATGGGCACTATAATCTGAGGAGCAGGCTCAGGTCTAGTTAGGCTGTGAGGGGCCTGACCTCAGGAGAGAGCACAGTCGCCTTTGCAAGGTGGAAGGGAGTCAGTGTGGCTGTTGGAGCAGGGCAGTGCTGCCCTCCAGGAGTCTGGTCTCCTGAGCTCTGGAAGGAAGGGGAACAGACTAGAACCCCGACTCAGATCGGGGCCTCGACAAGTAGGGAGTCCAAATTCCTAAGCTCTCGCGGTTGTTTTTGCCATTCATCATGGGACACTTGGGTCTTGGGTCAAATCCCATGACAATTTACAACAAGAGGGCACTCAAATGTTGCATTTACCGGAACTTGATTACATCAGCATTACTAAAAATAGATGGCCAACAAACACTGGGGCCTTTAGAAACTTTTCCCTTATACAGAACCTCTCCCTGAAGCCAGGATGACCCCACAGAGGCAGGTGCTCACCATAGCCCAACTCACAGACTGATGGCTTCCTGGAGAGTCTACAGAAGAAGAGAGATCAGGTTGGGGGGGGGGGCAGAGGCTGGAGAGAGGAAAACCAGGTGCCCTGCCCCTCCCCGTTGGTTTGGCAGCTGGAGGAGAGTCAGGAGAAGAGATCAAGGCTGCCAGGTGGGCAGAGAAAGAGCTCGGTAAAGGATCACAAGGAGAGCTAGCTTCAAGGTTGGCAAAGGGCTTTACAAACAGGATCTTATTCTTCACTGAGGGATAGAAATCCGGGCCTGGAGTCAGGAAAATCCACTGAGTTCAAATCTAGCCTCAGATACTGCCTAGCAGCATGACCTGGGAAGTCATTGAACTACTTCAGGCCTCAGTTTCCCCATCTGTAAAATGTGGATAAAGTAACCCCATAAGTAACCCACTTACCCCATAAGGTTGTAAAGATAGAACCAGATCCTATCTGTGAAGCCCTCCACAAAGCTTAAAGCACTCCGCTATTATTACCACAACAAGTCTGGGAGACAGGTGCTATTATCCTCACTTGACAGATGAGGAAACTGAGGCAGAAGCTAACTACTGGATTTTTGTGAGTCTGTCTACTGCTGGAACATGGCAGGTGTTAAATAAAAAAGGGAGAGAAATCCCCCGTCTCGTCAGCCCTGTGAGCAGGTTTTAATGCCAGACACTGGCACACCTCCACACTCTTACCCACCTCTGAGACTGCCCACACGCCAAGTCTTCCCAGTTTCCCTGCCCTCCCCAGGCCGAAGAGAGCTCCCTTCATTGAATCCCAAAGCGCTTTGTTCCTCCAGTAGTGAGAATCTGTATTTCAGAGGCAGGGAAGCATCTCACACCCTGGGGAAAAGGTCCTGGAGGTCCAGAATCTCCCTGACCCACACCCAGCACAATCAGGGTGCTGTCACTGGGCTTTTGCACATAGCAGGCACGGGAGAAGCATTTGTCGCCCAACACTGACCACATACAGCCATTTCTGAACAGAAGATTCCAACTGGGTTTCCTACAGAGCGAAGAGGCCTGTCGGACTGAAAGGCTACACACAGGGGGCAGTCAGGCAAGATGGAGAAAGCGCGGTCCCCTCCAAACAGCCATGAAATGCTTTCCTCAGGTTGGCTCCCATTTTATAGATAAGACAAGGGGGGAAGCCAGAGCCTGAGGCCAAGTCCAGCCCTCTCCCCCCTCTGCCAGGCTGACTTGTGGCCGATGACCAAGAACAAGATTGTCTTCCTGCTAGGGACGCCTTTAGCGCAAGCTTGAGGAGTTAAAAAGAGGCAGGAAGAGGCTGCCTGGCACCAGCAGGCTCAACAAGGAGCTCTGGGGATGCCGCTAGCTGGGAGGCTTCCCCAACGCCCTGTGGGCCACTTCTGCATTCACTCCGACGCTAAGGCCCTGGCTTCAAGGGTGGCCCCTTCCGCTTTCTCCCCCGGCTTCCTTCAAGACTCATGGATCTCTGGCACCAATGACGTCGGTGCCGTCTCCTCGAGCAGAACTGAAGCTTCCCTCTGCATCCCCAGCACTGGGCACAGCGCCTGCCCAGACGAAGCGTTTCATCAATGTGACTAGCTGACGGGCTGCCTCCAAGCCATCTCCTCTGTCCGAGGGGAGCCAGAATAAGCGCTGGTCTCCCAGCCGCAGGTCGAGGGGCTAAACCTAGTCAGATGTGCAGGCCTCAGAAGTCAAGGCTGTGCCAAGTCCCTGGGGGCTGGGAGGCCACCCAGAAGCCTGTGACAGTAACCCAAGGAGGGATGAGGGTCTGAACCACGGTGGTGGCAGTGTCAGAAGAGAAGAGGCCATCGTCACCCATCCAAACTCCCAAGCTCTTGCGGTGAAGATGGGCGAGGACAGAGTTGGCACAGAATGAATTGTGGTGGGGTGAAAATGAGGAGCCAAAGATGACAGCAAGGTTTGGGGCCTGGAGGTGGGAGGGCTGCGGTGCCCTCCAGGGCCACAGGACAGCTTGGAAGAGGGAAGGGTTTGGGGAAAAGAGAGCGAGCTCGGTTTGGATGCGGCGAGTTTGAGATGTTTACAAAGGGGAAAAGACCACTGGAGAGCGAGGCCGGAGGTCTGCAGAGAAGTTACAGCCAACATCAGCATCACGATGACAGCCGAATCCAAGGAACAGTGATCCAAAGAGAAGAGCGGAGGGGAAGGGCAGACAGCACCAGGTACGGGCCCAGCGACTGAGGAGGAGCGCGGGGGCACAGACTCGGAGAGACGAGGGGGGCTGGAGAAAGACACAACAGCTCAAAAGGCCCCTAGGTTTGATGACCGAGTCCAGAAGCCAGGCTGGGCGGCCTGTAGAAGAGACAGAGGAAAGACTCGGTCTTCTGAAGTGCAGCCAAGCACGGCCAGACAACTACAGTAGAAAGGGAGGAGAGCTACGGGATGACACCCCGTGGGGTGAAGCGAGGGGCTTTGGAGGATAGATAAAGCATGGATTAGGCACTCCCTGTGTGCCAAGCACTGAGAAAAGCCAGAATGGGGGTCCTTAAGGAGCACTTCCCATAGGGACGATTTTGGCTGCTAGTCAGATGCACAATGTCCATGGCCTTTGGGGTGCAGAAGCCCAGCAAGTGCTCAAGCCTCTTCTTGGATAAAATCCCATCCGGCAGGGCCCAGGCCTTTCCTTTCTGGGTCTCCAGCTGCTGTGGCCGCAGCCCCCGCAGGATCGGGTCCAAGCTGCCTCTTGCTAGGGGTTGCTTCCCAGGGCTCCTGGACTCGGCCTTGGGCTGTCTCCATGGACATCTGGCGGTGATGGGTGTTTCACTCCCTCCCCTGGCACCTGCGGTACTTCCTACTCAAAGAGAAGCAGACTTGGAGTACTAGATAGCTTAGAGGGCTAGTAAAACTGGGCCTGAACATTGAACAGGGGGCCAATCTGATGAATAAATGCAGAGCCTTTTTTTAAGGGAAGGAAAACTTGTCATCATTAACACATTTTCATCCAGGAAGTTCCAAAGGAGCCCTACTCAAGGCCACAAAGTTCAGACTCTCTGAATGCAAACCCAACCCTGTGCACACCTCCAAAGACCCAAGCCTCTCTCCTCCGGTTGTTCTGGGCCTCAGCCATCTTCCAAGTCTCCCCAGCAGAGAGACTCGGGTTATTCATTAAGCCGACTTGGCCGACCACGTGCAGGGGGCCTCCTTCCCAAAGGGGCAAGAGAGAATTCACAAGGGAAGCTGGAGATCTGACCTCTTTCCCTCAAACCATTTACTTTGGGTTGGGTCCACATGGCAATATGACCAACAGCATTTCACACAAAGAAAAGCCACATGTTAGTCATGCCAATTCGAGTTGAAACTTAGGATAGGAATTTGCCAGTTAGGGCAGGTCTGCACCTAAGAATCTGGGGCTAGACAGTATTTAGAAAGCCTGACGTCAGTAAAAAGACGGACGTGCCAAGAGACGCCGATGAGGGCTCGGGGGCCAGAGGACCGTCTTGATTCTGTTATCATCTGATACATTAACCTTCTTACAATCTCCACCCCTCTGTGAGGCCTTCGGGCCTCCCGGCTCCTGAAGTCATGCTTCGGCAGTGAACAGTGGGAAGAAAGCTGGGGAGGACATCTCCCACTTACTCCGGAGCCAGCCACGCGCGCATCTGAAGCATTCCTTCGCGGCCATGATTTTCGCAGCTCCTACGGTGTCTGCAGTATGCTTGCCAAGAAGCTCGGTCCATCAGAAAAGATGAGCCTGTGAGACCGAATGGGCCGCTTGGGGAAGGGAAGCCTGTTCAGCAACCCTCACTTCCTGAAAATCTGTGCCCGAGTGCTTGATGGAGGGGAACGACAAGTCTGGGGAGGTTGACATCACCAGGGATCAAATCTCTGAGGATGTGGCATCCTGAAGCTGCTGCAGGGCCCAGGGATGCCGCCAAGTGGCCTGCCCCGCCTGGCCTTAGGGGAGAGTCAAAAATGCCGACCATCTTTCTTTTAAGGAAAGGGTCAAGTGAAGTCAACAGCATTGTTTATGGACCTAATCTGGGCCAGGCTGGGCATACAGAGAAAAGCAGAAAACAGCCTCTCCTCTCTGGAAGTTCACATTACTATTCATCACTCCTACAAATGGGTTCTGGTAATTCAGTCCTAAAGGAAACCAAGTCCAGGCACAGAAAAGGCAGTTGGAGACACAAGACTGGAGGCCAGAGAGGCAGCCATTAAAACCATGGGAGCTGAGGAGACATCAGGTGAATGGGGGGGGGGGGGGGGGGGGGGAGGGGAGAGAAGGAAGACAGCCCTGAAGGTGACCTGGAGCAGCAGCAGCAAAAGAGACAGAGAAGGAGGAAGGAACAGTCAGAGAGAGAACAGTGTCCTGGGGAGGACAAGATGGTGACCCAGGAGGGTCAAAGGCTGAAAAAGCTGCATTTACTCATTAAAAAAAAACAACAGGAATGACCCATTCTATATATTTTTAAAAATTCTCTCTCTCATGCTTCCCTTCTGTCTTAGAATCAACACTGTGTATCGGTTCTGAGGCAGAAGAGTGGTAAGGGCTAGGCAATGGGGGTCAAGTGACTTGCCCAGGGTCACACAGCTAGGAAGTGTCGGAGGCAAAGTTTGAACCCAGAACCTCTGGTCTCCAGGCCTCACTCTCTATTCACCAAGTCACCTAGCTACTCCCATACTAATATAGTTTTGTGAAAAATAACGACATTTTCCAAACTAGCAAGGAGAGTGGCATCATTTTGCATATTTCTGCAAATATCTGGTTAAACAGAAGACAGCTGGATTCTGTCTGCTTCTGCATTCAATATGCTGTGGTGTATTGTTTTGGGTGAAATGTAGTCTGGCTTCAAAGACAGGGAGTTGGGGAATGGAGGGATATCTTCATAGCCAAATACTGTCTTGGTGCTACGGCAAAGAGTCTTGACCGCAGTCTCGGGGTGCCTGGGATTCCCAGGCAAACTCGCAGGACTGCTGACCTCAAGACTCCTCCAGGCAAGGAGCCAGGAAAGAGGCATGGAAGAAGGTGGGCAGAATCCAGCACACAGGAGTCTTTGAGCTTAATCCTACCCCCTTCAAAGCGTGGCTACAGGGAAGCTGAAAAGTTGGCCTATTGTTCAAGTTCTCAAATTGCAGGTTAGTCACAAACAAGGGCTTTACAGGGTAAACCCATAACACACGGCGACACACATTCTGGCAACAAGGGCCTCGGATTTCCAACTCTTTGCCAATGTGTTCCCAAAAGGAAATGCTGTTTAAGAAAATCATCTTAATTACAGTGTATTTGTTAGGAGGACAAGAAGAGACAGTGAGCCTCAAAGAGGGCAGTTCAGGGGCAGGAAGCCAAGCACCGGCTTCCTCCTCCTTATCTGTTCCTAGGTCTGCAGAGGGGGAAGGAAAGGCAGGGCCCAAAACCAAACCCACAGGCCCCTTTCCAAGGGCACACGGGACAGAGACTGCTCTGGGCGACGTAGCCCTAACAGGAAACACAATCTGGCTCCCTCCTCAAGAGATGCAAAATAGGGGGCCCAAGGAAATGGCGTCACGTCCACGTGGGTGCGGGCCTAGAGCTCTTCTCTACCCAAGCACCTCCAACTCTGACGCCCCACAAGGACCTCCCTCCCAGGCCAGATGTCACTCCTCACTCTCTCGGCGTCCATCCGTCTGCTGTCTGCTGCCAAGTCCCAACACCTCTCCCGAACACCCCCTTCGCTCCTCTCCCGTCCATCTGTCCCTCAGCTGTCAAACCGAGCGTCCTGAAGGGAGCACCATGGCCTCTGCCAACTCTAGGATCAGACCGAAGACGAACTCATCTAGGAATGATAAAGGGCCACCTCCTGAGAACACAGCTCGACAAGTCGGGCCTTCCTGCTCCCAGGGAGCTCCTTACCCCCGGATGGAGAGACAAGCTGCAAATGCGATGGACAACTCCCCTGGTCCTCAGGGGCAGCAGCCCAGCAGGCGGTCAGGCCTCTCCTCTGACGTCATCAGACCATCAGAGAGGGCGGCCAGAACTTTCCTTTCTGGGTCTCTGCTCCCTGTGGCTACAGCATCTTCCCAGGCAGCAGGGCGCTGGGTGCCAGGTCCTGGGCTGACTCCATCCCTGTCAGAGGGTCGGCCTGTCTGCCTTCTTCCCAGAGGCGGGCTTGTCTGCGCTGTGGCGGGCAGTGGATCAGCAGCTGTCAAAATGACCTTCCTAGCATGCACGGCTGACCATGTCACCCTCCTGTTTAATAAACTCTGGTGGCTTCCTTATGGCTTCAGGATCAACTAGAAAATCCTCTGCTTGGCTCTGAAAGCCCTTTGTAACCTGGCCCCTTCCTACAGCTTACTCTCCACTCCAGAGATCCTGGTCTCCTTCCTGTTCCTCACACAACACTCCATCTCTAGACTGCAGGCACTTTCCTGGCCAGCTGGTCCTCCACAGGCCTGGGGTTCTCTCCCTCTTCATCTCCATTTCTTGCCTTCTTCAAGGCCCAGTCAAAACCCCACTTCCCACCCAACACTGGCACCTTCCTTCTCTTTCTCTAATCTATTCTGTTTCTGTTTGGTTGGCTATAGTTGTTCTCACTTGCCTCTCACTGGCCTGGGAGATCCTGGAGGACAGGGGCCGTGGGTTGCCTCTTCTGTAACCCAAGCACTCAGCATGGTGGTTAATAAATGTTCACTGACTCGATGAGCCCCTTTGACCCAACTCCTTCTCTCGGACCCTTGATCTTCCTTGGCTCTCTCCTGGCGGAATCCTCTTCTATGCGGGGATGTGTCTGGGCCCTCTCAGTCGGTGTTTTCTTTTTCAGTGATCCTATCCGCTCCTGTGGATCCAATGATCAATTCTTAACCATGCACACACGGAGTACGTGCTACTCCCAAAGGCATGAAGCTCTAGTCCCCCATTTCCAACTTTATATGCGGACAACCCATCAAACTCCCCTAAATTCAGCCTTCCTCTACACTTCCCAATTAGTGCTAAGGGTGCCACCACCTTCTGGTCAGTCCCCGCGGCTCCTACATCTCCAATCACTCTCTCAATAACTAATTCCCACACTGGATCAGTGCTCCTGCTCTAGTCTCTCTGGCTGCTAGCAACAGCTGCTGCTCCAGCCCTCCTCACTTCTCACCTGGACTACTCTAAGGAATACGTTTGCTCATTCAATACGCATTTATGAAAAGCCTCCTTAATTAAAGCCAGGCCCTGTGCTAGGTGCTAAGAACACAAAGCCAAAAAGAAAATGGTCCCTGCTTCAAAGAGCCGACATTCTTTGGTAAGAAACACGAACCCGGACGGGAGGCCGAGAACTCAAAGACCTGAATGCCCTCTCTGCTACCCATCTAACTTGGCATTCCATAACTCAGGGCCCCCAAAGAACGGCAAGAAACCCCTTGGGAGAAGGAAAGGTGGGGTCTTTGGCCAGTGCCCAGCTCCAACAAATGAGGCCAAACTGTTTTAACTGAGTGTGGATCCCACTGATGCAGTTGTCCCGGTTGGGGGCTTGGCACAATCCTCACCATCTCCTCCCCAAATGGTGGCTTCTGAAGGCCCTCTCTAGAGGGAGCCCCTCTTCCAAACAGACTCATCTTCTGTGGCTGTGGCAAACATCTCTGGCAAGCATGTTTCCTTATTTTATACCTCTTAAAATAAATAGCCAGAGGCCCATCCAATCCAGTCCTCCATTGCCATAGCTCAGAGAATTTTAACATCTGCACAAGTGAAATTCTGCTGAAGGAGAGAAGCTTTAACATGGCATTTTCTCCCTAATGAATAAAAAGCTATTTTAAAAAATTCTTTGGGGAGGTTTTAAATAACACATTTTTATACCACGTAACTTCCCAATAAATGCCTCTCATAGAGAAGCATCCTTATGGCAAATGTATTGTGGAACCAGTCCATGGGTTCAGCCCTTATGAGCGTGGAGCACCATGGATGCTCCAATCCCCCAGGCGCAAGAATCTGAGGATGTTCCCTTCAAAGAGTTGTGTATGGAGGCATGTTGGAGAGATGTGGAGTACGAGAAGACGCCGGGTAACTGGAGCTAGTCTTCGAACCACGGGGTAAGCAGAGTCTTTTTGGCTCCGGATTGAGGCGGAGCAGGGGAGAAAACACTGAAAAGGCTTAGTCACTCTTTGTCTTTCCTCCTCACACATTTTCTTCCTGCCTGATGGCATTCCATTAGTAGGCAAGAGAGAAGAGAATCAAGGCAGGGAAGGGAGAGAAAGCCAGGTTTTTGTCAACATCTTTTTTCCATGTAGGTAAGAGACGGGAGGCGATGACCACGTGCGTTTCAGAAGGTCCGAGCGCCCAGTCCATCGGGCGCTGCAATCTGCAGGGGCAGGGCCGGGCCTTTGGGATCCAGTCCTGTGTGGTCGGGACCACTGAAGGACCTCTTGCACTTTAGCGAGCTGTGATGGTGAGTGTGGATGTGAAGCTGGTGGGAACAACACAACGCAGGAAGCACCAGGTTGAAGTCTCGGATCACTCTCCTCAAAGACAGAGGTATATAGAGAAGTGCTATGAGGAAATGGTTCCATGTGTGCAATCCAATACTTGCTATTTCTCTAAGTAAATATCCCTTTATAAAAGCTAATGGATGGGCTAAATAGAACTAGGGCACTATCACTATTAGCTACCAGTGGGGGGAACCACACCAGAATGCAAGATGAACTGAAGGCCTTAGAGGAAGACAACACTAACCCTGAAGGGGAGAGTGTTTACTACAAAGGAACTTTAAAAAAGAAGAAGAAAAGGTGTCTGGCAAAACTAATCAAGACGCCAGTGTAGAATGGATAGGTTTCCACATTCATAAATCCCTCATTTCTGAAAAGAGAGTAAGAATGTATAGCCCCACAACCCTTCTTGTCTAGGCCTGGCCACAACATTTGTTCATTTTCAATTCACACACACACACACACACACACACACACACACACACACGTACGTTTAAACCCTTACCTTCCATCTTAGAATCAATACTGCGTATTGGTTCCAAGGCAGAAGAGCTGTAAGGGCTAGGCAATGGGGGTTAAGTGACTTGCCCAGGGTCACACAGCTAGAAAGTATCTGAGGTCAAATCTGAATTCAGGACCTCAGGACTCTTGAGCCTGCTCTCAATCCATTGAGCTAGTCTATTTGGGTCAAGGTTTTGTTTTTCTTTACATAGGAAATGAACACCCACGGCAGAGACTTTTGGAAACAGCCCAAATATGAAAAACCCAGAAGACCCAAGGCACCAAAGCCCACGATTTAGAGACAAGCCAAAAGAACAGTTCACAGGGCAGAACAATCCCTGGAGGTGACAAGCCTCCCTAAGACTAATCAACTTCTAAAAACAAAAACATTGAGCCAGTTTTATGTTAATAAGTGGCTGCCTCATCCTTTATATTAACCTCAGTCCAACTATTACTATTGTTGTGGTTCAGCCACCTTGGAAAACTTATAATGATGTACAGCCTCGTATTCTGATGTTAGGTATAATTATTCCTGTATCAAATGTAAGTTTTCAAAGTGTCTTTCCCCTTCTATTATCTCTATAACCGATTGCCTTTGTTCCATATGTTAGGTACTCCCAAACCTCGGTCCTTGGACAAAAGTTAACCTCACAAGAACTTATTCCGCCAGAAGATGGCATTGCATGGTCAAGCCATACTTAGTCTGCACTCCAAAAGGACTCATCAGAATTGATTAGGAAAATAGACACAGCAGAACAGAATAAAGTTTAGTAGCATGAGCACTTAGAAATAAAACAAATCTGACTGACAAATAAAGGAGAAGTTAATATTTGCTTGACTTATGGACCAAAGAATTGGATGTAACAGAATCAGGCCTCTTAGCCGTGCTAGGATGCTTTTCATAAGGGCAAAAGCACCTTAAGTCTCCACAAAAGCCATAGCAAGTCGAACAATCCAACTACGGCTATGCAAAAAGGTCAGAAGAAAAGCCTTGTCGGGGAGGTGTCTTAGTAGCCCTAGGATTGGACCCCCTGATTTGAGGCTGAAAATTCCCCGAGTAAAAGTCACCTCAGCTCCTACGCTGCAGCCATGGAGAAATGTCTGCCTACGACAAACCACTATGGTCAGCATGAACAGCATACCCTGAAACACACTCTCAAAAAGGTCCTAGTAAAAAATGAAATTTCAAAAGCTCCATTTCCAAGCAAATAGAATTGGAATTTAGCGCTCTCGCCTTACACAATTCACACAAATCATATACTCACTTAGCTTGCTTTAATTTGTTAAATTTACAGCCCCGAGTAGTGAGAGTGGACCCCAGTAAGGAAGGTCACACGAGGCCCCCAAACCTTCTCTGCTCTACTTGGTAAGAACTGCTTGTTCTTGACAAACCCCCTGAAGCAAATATTTCCCTGAGAATCTGGGCTAGATGGTTACATATTCACCTGTAATTCAGTATCCTATAGGAAACTCCAAGCTTTGGTGAGGTAAACCAAGTCCTTGTGCTAAGATTGTAAGTCATTACTCAGCACTGTCCATAAAAAAAGCTTACCTAATCCCTTAGTGTGCATCACTTTCTCTATAAAATACTAGCTGGGATCAATACACCTCGCCAGCTTCAGTGGCCCTCCTGATGCGGGTCAGGACCCCTATAACCCCCGCCAGCACCCAGCTGCCCCCTTCTTATATTTTGCTCCATGTACGCTGCTGTGGTCACTGTGAATACGATATTCTTGGCGAGTCTATTTCAGTCAGTACCAGTTCATACATGTCTTTCCAGGCTCCTCTGAATCCTTCATGTTCCTTGTTCCTTGGGACACAGTAAAATTCCATGACCACAAGCTATTTAGCTATTGTCAAATCAATGAGAAGCAGAGGACTTCTGCAGTCTCTGGCATCTTCCAACCAATTTGCTCTCAAGTATCCTTTGCAAAAAACCTACTTGCTCCCTTCTCCTACCTTCAAACAACTCTGCCTGGTGTGGGGATTTTGTGGGAAGCACCCAGGTTGGCAGGGTTGGCCTCCTCCCCAGGGCTGATAATGACCCTGATTTGTCAAGGGCTCAGAGTTGGGAGGGCCTTTGTCTTCCTTCCTCCTTTCAGATGTTTCGATAATCAACTCCTTAAGGCCTTCAGCCACACGTAGCCTCCGGTGTGTTCCTTGTCTGGGTACACTTGTCTGGCCGAGCTGCTCCTGTCAGCAGCGCTTTCTTTAGGCCAGCTCTACTATTACACAAGTACAGGAGTGTCTGGGGTTAAGGGTCTAGATGGGATAGCTGGATGGATCTTTTTCTTCCTTCTATCTCACCTGCTAGTTTATCTTGATCATGACATGTATCTCCTTCCTTTTAAAATTTGTTTATATTCAGCATCAACAGCTCCTATTTGGTGGTTCGCTATGAAGGCCCAAGATATTCCTTCTTCAACAACGATCCCTTAAATAGTAAATAATTCAGTTTTGTTCGGACAGCAAGCATGTGCATGTCTGAAGTATTATCGGCTTGTTCCGCAGTGACTCAAAGCCATGGTGATGATCTAGCACAATGATACTGGCATTCCTGACGTGATCACGTCAAACTCTAATCATTCTAATAACATTTCATTTTAACTTCTAATCAAAACCTTTCGGTTTCTCAATTTGTCATCGAGTGGTTTCGAAGCCACCCCCGAGGTCTGCCGCTCCAAAACAAACAGTTCCTTAGGCAGGACTGAGTCTAGGCACAAACCTTCATGTGGGTTCTGTGCACTTCCGCAGATGCTCCTCATCACTGGGTAACCCTATGGCCAAAGGCCCCCGTGCTTCTTGCCTCACAAGAGCAGGAGTAGCGGTCATTAGGAATGTTCTGCAGAACTAAACCTTCTAGTGCCTCGCCTTGCGCGACGGAGGGAGGGTCCTGATCTGAACTATTCCCAGCTCATGCTGGTATTCTTCTCTTTGGGGGATTTTCAAACGACCTGGCGGACAACACTGGCCACTCCTTCGGTAGGGATTCTGGGGCCCTGGGGCCCGGGGGCCCGGGGCAGGAAAGAATCAAGGCTGACAAGCCTGCCTGACTCTGCTTCTGGTCTGTCCACCATTCAGCCATCTGAGCGACCCGAACCTGTCACCCCTCTACTCGCCAGACCCCAGGGACTGCCTATTGCCTGCAGACTCAAATATAAAGGTCTTCGTCACCCAGCCCCTCCTACCTATCCAACCTCCGGCGACACTATCTCTTGGCTCTGCTCATTTTCTCTGGCTACTCCTCCACTCTGTGGACTTGGAAAAACCACAGAACTACTCACGCGTTCGGGTCCACTATCCGGCCCCTACCCAGGGCCGACACCCCGGGACTCTGGGAGAACACCGGGCACTAGGTGAATGTGGGGAACTAAGGACAGGGCAGACTGATGGATTGGCATTGGCATGGTCCCAGCACCGGTGAGGGTCTTCTGGGGAAGACCTCAGATCTAAGACTAAAAGGGTACTTAGCATCTGATTAGGTCTGCTAGCCCCACCCAAGGCCTATTCTTCAGTCTGAGGCCTCCCTGGGCACACTTTGGCTCTCCAGATTTCAAGCTGACAACCCCAACCACTGACCTCTCGGCCTTTGTTTAAGTCCCAAGTACAATTAGTCCAAAGGAAGCCTTCCCCAAACCCTCTTAATTTCAGGGCCTTCTATCGGTTCATTGTTTCTACTCTATCCCGGGCACAGCTTGCTCAGTAGCTGTGCCTGTTGTCTCCCCCAATAGACGTGAGAGCTCCTCCAGGGCTGGGGTTGTTTTTGTATACTTCCTGGCACATGGCAGGCCCTTAAAAGAGAAGAAGCAAGAGCTCAAGGAGGATGGGAGGGAGCTGGGCAGGAACCAGAGAAGAAACAGAAGGAAATAGTGTCCTACCAACCACCAGGACAGAAAGAATGGGCCCAGGCGCTTGGGAAAGGCCAGGAGGCACAGGGAAACTGGAACTCAAAAAGCACAGCCTTGAGGAATCTCAGGAGGAGCCTTAGAACCAAGGACGAGGCCGTTCTACACTGAATCTCATTCTCACTAAAATGGAGGAATCTCAAGATTGCTGGGCCAACTGAGGAGAAGCCCAGAGTGAAGCTTTTCACTCCAGAAGCTGCTATGGGGAAGTGGAACTGGCCTGGGACAAAGGACTCGGACCCACACTGGTTGGGCAGCTGGATCGCTCCACCCCCGCCCCCAATGGGGAGTCTAGCCAAATGGTCTAGAACATTCTATTTAAAATGCCCCTGGGGCAGCTAAGAACAAAAGGCAAAATGGCAGCACAACAGGTGAAAAGAAGCCAGCTAGTGGGTGGCCGGGATTCCCCAAATTGCAGGAAATGCATGTCCCTCCCCTCAGTGGCCTGGGCCAAGGTAGGAGCTAGGAAAGGTCCCCCGGGGGAAGGATAAGAATCTGTAGCTCCAAGGGAAGAGGGCCTCCTCATTTGCATTTTCCGAAACTTTCAGTAGCCGGAAGCCCCATCCCACTCCACAACAGGTAGGCCCAGCTTCCACCCACCAGAGGCAGCAGGAGGCAATTATACAATGCCGAGAAAGAAACCCCAAAAGCCAGCCACATTTACTTCCGGCTTGTGCAACAGCTGAGGGTAGAAGATATGTAAGGCCTCCTCCAGGATGGACTAGTCCAGACCAGCTATCTTGGAGCACAGGAGAAAGGGCTGGAGAGTCTGCGGTCCCCTTACCTGGACAGAAGAGAGCAGCAACAGAACCAAGTGGGAGAAAGGGAGGAGGCAACCAGAAAGGCCGAGGAGTCCCTAAGGCGAACCCAAAATGGCCCTGCTGGGGGCTTGGGGAGAGGCAGGAAGAGAGATGTTCCACGGAACCCAGCCAAGGTCGGGCCAGAGGGTGCCAGTCCAGGAGGTTCCCATCCTAAAGCCAGCAGCAGCGACCCTGGCAAGGCCATACTACTGTTCTGAAAATGATGGCAAGAGACACAGGACAGGCCAATGAACCGAATTCAAGCGCATCGTCCATCTGGGGAGTTCTTGGGGCAGGGAGGAATGGACAAGATTTTAAGAATGGCTTCAAAGGCCAAAGATCAAAATGTCAAGAGAGAAGGAGGGGCGGGAGCTGCCCAAAAGACTGGAACCTCAGGCCCTGGTCAGAGCTCTGGTCTTCCAGGGTTATTCAAAAGATCACCATGGCTCATGGACCGGCCAGTGACCAAGGGGTCAGGTTGGGCCAATCAAGAGATTTTATTTTGCACACGAAGGTGCCTCTTGTACTCTGGCGCACCCAGTAGGGCAGAAAGAAAAAGGCATTAAATGGAGGACTTTAAGCAGTCTCAGGAGCCATAACCCACTAAATGAATTGTGACATTTAAGAAGCTAGAATTTCACACAAAAAAGGAGCCTTACTAATTAAAATTTCATAAGCAGAGTATTAATGCTGGCTGACAACTTTCCAATCATTTATTAATGGAAAGCTGTATGCTTTGGCAAGAACAGTTTTCACTGAACGGACCAAGAGCTGGCTTCCAGAATGGTAGGAGATAAGGGAGCCTGACTTCAGGCTCAAACTCGGCTAGCTACGGAGCTGGGGCTGCCACAGCCATCCTGAGAAGAAACAGAGAGATGCTGTAGGAACAGCAAGTTTGGACACACGTGTACATGTGTGTGTGCGTGCAAGGGTAAAGTTTCTCCAAAGCCAAGATGGTCCCAAAGATGGCACAATCTTTAGGCTCCAAGATTCTACTCTTGGAGATGGTAGGCCTATATGGAGCCCCCATTGTGGGTCTGACTCAGAAAACTAATAAAATATTTAAATTAAAAAATATTTTTAAAAAGGATCATGACTTCTGAGAATTTTAAGAGAGGTGGTTTTGAGGATGGAGAATGGAGGCCTAGACAGGTGAAAAGACTGAGATTCTAAAGAGGGTCTGTGAAAGAGACAGAAAGAAAAGTCAGGAGCCCTGCCTCTCCCCAGCATCTCTAGGAAACAATGCTTTGCCATCATCACTCCACAGAATGTGCCCAGCACAATGGCTCATCTAAGAGGAAGAGAGGGCAGCCTGTGTCCTGTGACATAATCCCAGCTCTTTGTTGCAGAGAGAGGAGGAACATTTCATCAGAGACAATGTGGGTAGGCCATCCTCTGGGAAATCATTCCAAGTCCTCCGCAGCGTGGCTCCCATCTCCCTCTCACCTCCACTGGTAGGGCCACCTCCTGCATGAGGCCTTCCCTGATCCCACCAATTCTTGGACTTCTCTCCTTCTGGAAATGCCACTGTCTTTATTGACTCAGAAGTCCAAGAGGAAGGAGATTGCCAAAAGTGTCAAAAGCTGCCAGTCAAGGCCAGGAATGAACTAAAAGGACAACTGGTTTCCTTTCTGAAAGTGATAAAATGGAAGAGGTTGCAGCCAGATTGGGTGAGACAAATAGGTCTCTCCCATACACAAACCTAACCCACCAGGGCTGCCGACTGGTTATTCTAAAATGGAGATGCTTATTTCCTCCAAAGAGACTGGCCCGTTCAGTAACTGACAGAATCTATCCCAATGCCAGCCCCAAACACTTCTGTCAGCATTTGTCCCCGTCTTTTGAAAAAGTGGAGAATCAATTCATTCATTCATTCTCTCTCTCACCACCCCCCCCTGTAAAATTGGACTTGAATTCTGGACTTCAATCCCCATAATTCCTTGCTCCACTTCCCCAAAATGCTTTGTAAGCTCACGGAAATTCTCAGGTGGGCCGAGATGGAGAAGGTATTTAACCTGATTGCAAAAGCTTTTGGGTCTCTCTTTTGGACTTCCATTTTGGGGCAGATGTGGCTCTTTCCATAATGTGACATTTCCCTTATCCTGTATTTTCTTTTAATCCTTAACTTTTAATAAACCTCTACAAATATAATTCTCCTTGTAGAGAGAAACTAATTTCTAACTGCCTCAGTCTCCCCTAAATTTTAATCTTTACACCCCCTAATATAAAGAAAATGTTGGTTCACTTGGCAATTCAATAATTCAGAATAATTCTGTTAGTGTGAGGGTGCCATTCCTCACTTTACCCACCCCTCTGCCGAGCTGCCCAATGGGAGTACACAGTGGGTAATGTGGGCGGCTCAAAAAGGTGGCAGAGCAGGAGGGGAGCTGAGTGGCAAACCACTCCCTCTTTACCTGGGCAGAGGGCATTTTTTCACTTCACCCACCCCTCAGCCCAGCAGTCCAATGGAAACTGCCTTAGTTCATTCATTTCATGCCTGGTCCAGGAAGAAAGGTGTGTCTCCAATTACAAATCTGCTCCAGAAAGCAATGAAGAATTTCCTTCACTGGCCTAATCTAGTTAAATGCCCTTTAGAGATTGGGCGGGCCTGACCGGAGGGTAAGATTGGAGAATTCGAATCAGTTTCCTCAAACTCAAGATTCCTCCAAAGAGACCATCCAGGAAAAGGTGATTTCAGTCCCCTCGGAAGCAGGCTGGGCTGCAGAGACAATGCGGTGGGGAGGGAGTCAGAGCAAAAGGCCCGCAACCTTCCTTTGTGGACATTCCAACATTGATGGTCCAGGCATCAGGCCTCAACCCCAACTAGTTCAACCTGACCCCCCAATAAACACTCGGGGTTCTCCCCACTTCCCTGCTGTCACTGGCATCTAGCGTCAAACATCAGAACCGTGCTTGGCTCATCCCCCCACTTCCTGTAGCTTATTGGTCACCCAGTCTCACCCCGTGGCCGGGTCCCTACCACAGCTCCCTGACTCGAGTGTCCCCAGGTCAAGGCCCACCTCCTCCTCCATGACTCTGGCTGCCCTCTCTGTCCTCCCTGTTCTCAGGGTCTGGCGCCTGCGGCATGAGTCCCTCCAAAGCTCAGGCTCCACCCTATTTCTGCCTCCCCCATGCATGGCTTGAAAATGCTCTTTGAGGTGGGTGTCTAGAACTGGGCCCCTTCTTCTCATCTAGTTGCATTTTTCCTTCAACACTATAGATTGGTGAAAGGGCAAAACAGTACAGATTCTGAGTGATTTCATAAGAATGTTAGGCAGATAAACAAGCCAGAATTCCTCCAAGCAGTCAGGACGAAGATTAAAGAGTAGGGGACTTTTCATGTACGGTACATTCTCCTTTCTCACTAACTCAGAGCAAGGAAAAGATGAAGTTTGGACCCAGAAAGGATATGCTGCCCTGAACCACTTTTGCTTGCCTCAGGTGGTTTCCAGGGGCAAAAGATGGAGTCAGTGGTCCAACTAAAAGCATCGCAGCCCAAAGGGCGGCATCTGAGCTTCTATATACAAGTCACTGCCATCACAAATAAATATTCCATCCATTCCTTCATTCCATCAAAGAAGCTCAAAGCGACACAGAACCTAGTAGGCCAATATCCAAACGAATCAACAAAAAGATCTTCCTGGTGGCCACCTTCATTTGGCATCTTTACCAGATTGAGAGGTCCAAGTTACAGGATGGGGGGGGGGGGGGCTCAGAATGCTAGGATGGGGAGTTTCTAGGGCAGATATGTGGAAAGACTGGGCCCCCAAGAGGGCAAGGAGATCGTGCCTGCTGTAATAGTCTAGGCTACAAGTCATCAGCTGGTAGACTCTCTCCTCAGCTCCCAGACAAGGAAATGGCGATCTGTGGAGGGGAAGGGATTTGCCCATAGTCCTAACTAATAAGGGGAATAAACAGCAGAAATGGGATTGAGCCCTCCATCACAGAGCCAAAGTCCTTTCTACTGTGTCCAGTATCAGGTATCAATGAGGCTAGCAAGAATAGTGGGTGGTAAAAGAGGCTCCATCCAAGCCCCGCCATACCAAAAAAACACGATCCAATAGTTAGAGATAGCTGCAAAGTGACATTTTTCCTTTCTTTTTCCAAAACAGCTCCCTGTTCTCAATGAACCAAATTGGATGGAGCTCTGTGCCCCAGAAGCTGCCTCTTCAAAAGGTCCTGCTTGAGATTTGAACTCTGGACTCCATTCCCCAGGAGTCCTTGCTAGCTCCCAGAATACCCTCTAATCTCACTGAATTCTCAGGTGGGCCGAGATTGAGAAGGGATTTAACCTGATTACAAAGGCTCTTGTGGTCTCTTTTGGACTTCCGTTTTGGAGCAGACTCGGCTTTTCCATGATGTGAGATTATCTTGTCTAGGCCTCTCTGGCCTAGGCACATATTTCTTATTCTGTATCTTCTTTAATCCTTAATCTTTAATAAACCTCTAAAAAACATAATACTCCTTGCAGAGAAACTAATTTCTACTTGCCTCAGTCTCCCCCAAATTTTAATCTTTACAGTTGGCGACCTACTGGGAGAAAAAGACTCTCAATCTTCTGATTCTTTTCTGATCTTTAGTTCAGCTTTAATAGCTAGTGCCTAGATTTTTGATCCACTTTTCTCTGGCTGAGGTTTTTTTTTTTTTTTACCCTCGCAAAGCAGCTGCTCATTCCAGCCATTAGCTTCTCCCTGCCTGCCTGTTTGCCTCTCACCTGGTTCCCTGCTGCTTCGTTCTGCCTGCCTGTTTTTTCCTGCTGCGGATCCTGACCCCTCTCCGTCCTCACCTGGTCCCAGCCCTGCCCACCCTGGCGGCCCACTTGGGCTCTGGCTCCTGCTCCTGGCCTCTCACCTGGTGCCCAATCTCCCGGCCCTGCCTGTTTCTGCACCCCAGACCCACAAGTGTGACCCCAGCCGGATCATCACCCAGATCCTTGGAGCAGATAGCTCAGAACTCATTTCTACCAGCTGGTAACAAACTTGGGTATTGACCACGTGGGTGGATCAGAGTGTAGGAGGGGAGAGAAAAAGGGAGAGGAAAAGAAACAGATTTTTCAAGCAGGAACTTAAAAAGCAATGGGCTGTTTAAAAGAATACCTTTTCACTCTTTTGGTAATTTCATTGACTTCACCTGCGTGTCAGGGAGAAGATTCAGCCCAAAGATTCAACTTTAACTTTGAAGTTGCAAATGGGTGGCTCAACAAACTGAGAGCCAGGCCTAAAGACAAGCTGTCTTGGGTTAAAATCTGGCCTCAGATAATTCCCAGCTGTGGGGCCCTGAGCAGATCCCTTAACCCCCATTGCTTAGCCCTTACCACTCTGCCTTCTGACAATAGGCATCTAAAATGGATAATTTAAAAAAACAAACAAACAACAACAAAAAAAACCAACCCCAAAGAACTTTGAAGAGACTAGAGGCTATATTCTAAGGCATTTCAGACTCCAATGGTTTATATAAACTCTCTGTATTTCTATTGTATTTTTGTTTAAGATATAACTTTGTGATTTTAAATTCATGTTACTGGATTCAATATTATTCTGTTATACTGTTCATTTAATGTACTGAGTTTTAAAATTCTGTTGCTTTTCCCCTATAACTATTGAACAAATATTATTGAAAAAGCCCATATATGAAAAAACAGTTTTTCTATTTTTGCCTTTGTAAATTGTCACATAGAAGATAGATGGACTTCTTCAGAACTGGTTACAACTGTATTAACAACTTTGGAAAATTTAATGTGCTAAATATCTCAAATAATTTTAAGGGTTTTTAAAATATGATTTTGGGAATTTTTCTTAACAATCTCTGGTTATTTTTGCCTGCCCCTACCACGAGGTAAGGCCCATAGCTGAAGTGAAATACATTGTATTGTATAACCCCCAACCTTCCCGCATTTCTAAATATGTGAATGGAATTTGGGGCAGTTAATCTCAGGGCATTTGTACCCCTAGAAAGCCTCCAAAAAAGGAGCACCCCTTTATTTATACTCTTCAGCTCACTATTTTACTTCCACCAGAATGATATATAGATTTCTTGAATATGTTCTTAACCCAAGATAAGTTTTACTTTGTTTAAAAAATGTTTAAATACCAAGGTTGAAAGAATTGCTGATTGTAAAAATTGTGACAAATATCCATCGATTCATAGGTTTTTAAAAATGCCATGGAGCAACTTATGTGAAATATGATAGTGTGTTTGTTTGCTATTGTAATTAATTGGGCTATTGAGAATTTTGGGGATATTGATACCACATATTTGTAATACTGTTCAATTCATTTGTCATACTCACAGTAGAGCATGGCCAGATATTAAGAGGAAATGGATCTCATTTTTGGTGAGAAAGCCTTGTATTTTATATTTTCTTAGCTGACAAAGAGTGTCAATGATTATAAGCTATATTTTTGAATTTTTAAAGCTCTTTTATTATTATATTTTTCTTGCATGTGCAATATACTTTTTCAGTTTTTTTATTATTTTTTTCTCTCCTTTTTATATTTGAAGCACATGTCACCAGCATTAAGATTTTCTTTAACTTTTTGACTTTTCAGTACTATAAGTTTAAGATACATTTGCCAATGCATGCCCCAAAAGCTTGTGACTATAAAAATGATGCCACTACTTATTTTAAAAATTATGGGACTTTGCTTAATGATTCTGTCTGATTCCAGGACAAGATATACACAACAGAGCCATTGCACAGAGCCAAAGAAAAGCCAATCCAGGATGGATTGATGCACTTCTAGGCCAATACAAAGGTTTTGAACCTAGTGTGAAGACTCAAGGTTACTGTGTTTAACATTGTTAGACATAGGCTTTCCTTGTGTCCACACTCACTCTGAAAATACTCACAGACGAGTATCCCCGAAACCTTGGCTCATATAATCTGGTCCCTTTCTCTGCCTTTCATAGTGTGGTACCTTTCTGTAGTCCTGGCTACTGACTGGGTAAATGCATCATTGCTTAGATCATTTTGATTGGGCCCTGATTCAAGGACCTGTTATAGATTTATTTTTCTTTTTACTTGGAATTTTTACACATAAGACTTTGATAGTCTATATTTTCATCCAGAAATTTTTCTTTTATTTGGATTTTCTGATATCTTTTTAATATCTCTTGCCAATTGATTCATATACCTCATACCTCAGCCATGCATCCCTAAGTGATCCTTTTTTTTAAAATCACCCTCTTAACGGAGGGAATGTAAAAAATATCATTATTTAAATTGCAAAGTTTAAATTCTTTTTGAGAAGAATTTTAGGTAAAGAAAGATGATACCTCTCTGAATCCAGAACTGAACTGTTGGAGAAGCCACCATGAAGAAGCCTCCAGACCACAAGCTGCACAAAAATGAACTTTGGGTATAGTTGATTGAACATTTATTTGTAGCTATACTTTCATGCCAAAGGGGACTGCCCCCTAACTGGCTTTTTGTCAATGCGTCCAGCAGTTACTGGTTTTGTTCTTTTTTTTCCTCTTATCTTCAAATTATTGTAATCTTTAAACAGATTATATTTTTATGATCCTTTGGGGAAGGACTTCTTCCCAGAGGATCAAACGGGGGGTGGAGGGGGATGTAAAATTGAGATTTGAACTCTGGACTCCATTCCCCAGGAGTCCTTGCTAGCTCCCAGAATGCCCCCTAATCTCACTGAATTCTCAGGTGGGCCGAGATCGAGAAGGGATTTAACCTGATTGCAAAGGCTTTTGTGGTCTCTTTTGGACTTCCGTTTTGGAGCAGACTCAGCTTTTCCATGATGTGAGATTATCTTGTCTAGGCCTCTCTGGCCTAGGCATGTGTTTCTTATCCTGTATTTTCTTTAATCCTTAATCTTTAATAAACCTCTAAAAAATATAATACTCCTTGCAGAGAAACTAATTTCTACCTGCCTCAGTCTCTCCTAAATTTTAATCTTTACATGCTCCAGGCCCCAGAGCCTGGCTCTCGGTGCAACCAGCCTACTCATCTGCCTTAGGAAAAATGGCTTCATTCAACCAGACTTAAGGGCCCATTCCATGGCAGGCTTGGGGGTGGGGGCTCGAGCATCTTCTGTGGGGCTTTAAAGTTTACAAAGCACTTTCCAAATATCCTTTCACTCTTATCTTCTTATTTCTGGAAGGATCCTAAAACACTGTTTAGGCAGCGATCCCACGGGAAATCAAAGGGTCTTAGAGGGAGTCAGGCAGGCAATCTTACTCCATTTTCCCTTCCCCACCTCGTCCACTTCCTTGGGCAGAGACTGCCCCTTATTCCTACCCTCACTTGGCACAGTGCCTGGCACAAAGCAAGTGTTTAATAAATGTTGACTGACTTGAATACTTGTAAGCCTCTACTATGTGCCAGGAACCATGCCAAGTAACCACCAGGGAGCAGGACCTGAGGATGCTGGGCCTGACTTGGCCTCAGACTCACACAAATTAGGAACACAGAGGGAACAGGAAAGCAAAGCAGCTCTGAATGCCAGAGTCAGGGTTTCAATGGACCCATTACAGCCTGGAGTGTAAACGGACCAATCTAGATTAGTAACTATTAATTCTCAAGCTCTGGCAGACTCCATCTCCCTTTGAGCTCCCAGGGGCAACTGATCTCCAATTACAAAGAACAAGATGGAAATGTTCTCTCTGCAAGTCAGTCCCTTACAGACAGTCACAGGCTCACGAGCTGGTCGATGGCACAACGTAGAAGTCCAGCCTCATGAGAAGGAAAAGAAGACTTGGAGAAGAACACCACCAGACAGTCAGTGGCCAAGTTCGTTTACCAAGAAATGCTAAGGACGATTCTCAACTATTCCAACAGTGCTGGGAATCTAAGCCACTGGAATGTTTTTGATCATGATCGGTACATCTGTGGGCAGACTCCTGTCTCTGCCCCCCAAGAAGTTTCCCTGGGAGGTTCTCTCTGTGCAAATATCTCATGACCCGATCTATGCCCCAGGGGCAGTCACCTACCTAGCAGAGCTCAGGGCACTGCCCCGTCTCCTTTCTCCAGGAACTTGGCCAGATCTAAGGGCTGGCTCAATGGCGGGCTTGGGGGTGGGGGCTCGAGCAATCTTTTTCCCACTCCACTCCCTCCTCAGATCTCCGTAGGGCGAGGGGTAGAAAGCTTGACACGATGGGGGCCATGACCCAACTCATTCCTTCCCTTCATCCCCTCTGGGATTTCACAATCACTCCCACATGCTCTACTTCCCTAATGAAGAATTCTGGAATTCTTCCCTCAAATCACAAACCCTGACCCTCAATCTTTCCCTCCTCCCCTCGCCGTGCCTCTAGTGTCTGTGTTCTCACAGGTTTGAGGGGCCTTTTCCTTCGTCCCTAATCTTAACCCTACTATTATAGCCGGTACCATCTTATATACTTTCGAAACCTTCGCCACCCCCTTGCCTGCCTGCCACCACTTATAATGTCACACCTTAACCTTGGACTGTCTCCATTTCCTCCCCTTCTATTCATATGGGACAGAAAGGTACTGGACGAGGACCCACCCCATCCTAATGGGATCAACTACAAATGAATGTTAACAAATTTTAATATGGCCTTCAATGTCTTTTACTCTTCTCCAAGTGACTTTCTATCCCAGGCCCAATTCAGCAACTCCCTCCCCTGCTCCTTTCTTTTCATTCCTTACTGAGAAAACTGAGGCTGACTATTGAGAGTTCTCTCCTTCCCTTGGCCATTATCTTCCCCATTCTCTCCTCCTTCACTACAGTCTTTGATCAGAACTTGACCTTCTTCTTGTAGCCTTCATGCTGAGCCTTCCCCTCCTATCTCAGGCCATTTGTCTCCACAATCATCTCCCTCCCTCCTTCTCTCTAATCTCCAACCTACAGTCCTTTCTTGCTACAAACAAGTCCACGTCTCACTAATCTTCAAAAACAAAAACAGGGACCAAACTTTTGTCCTTTCTCTACTCAGTCAACAGCCAAATTCATTTTAAAAATCATTTGCTATGACTTCCTTCTTTCTCATTCATGTTCTTTCTTTCTTTTTTGGTTCTAAGACAGAAGAGCAGTAAGGGCAAAGCAATGGGGGGTTAACTGACTTCTCCAGGGTGACACCATTTTAAAAAAATCACATTTGAACCCAGGACTTCCCATCTCTAGGCCTGGTTCTCAGTCCCCTGAGGCACCTAGTTGTGCCCCATCTCATTCACTTTCAGACCCTCTGTATTCTGGCTTCTGACCTTTCTGCCCCTAAATGCTAGGGCCTTCCCTCTGCCCATTATCTCCAACTTATTCTGCCCCAATCTTGACCGTATGTGGCTCTTTGCTTACTGTCTCCCCCATTCTCAAATTGTGAGGTCCCTGAGAGAAGGAATCATTCTTGGTCCTTCTTTGTATGCCCAGCACTTAGCACAGGGCCTGGCACCCAGCAGGTGCCCAATGCGTGCTTGACAACTTGTCTCTGAAGTGACCAATGATCTCTTTCGCTGCCTTCTCTTAACCCTCATTCTTCTTGACCTGCCTTTTAGCAAGTGACCCAACTTGATCATCCCCTTGGAGATGTGGTTGGGCCCCATGATTCTGCCCTGATCCCTTTCCTTTCTAGGGAAGCTCACGTGCCCCTTTTGGAAGCAATCCCCATACAAATGACTCCCAAGTCTTCATCTCTAACTGAGGACTGTGCATTTTCAATGTTGGGACCTCTTTGAAGCAGGCCTATCTCCCCAAACCCACCTGGACCCCAAGAAGTCCGATTTCTGTCATTTTCTAGATTTTATCGCCTCAGAAATAATCTTGAGTCTCCCTTGCCCTAAACTCCCACATTCAAGCAGCTGCCAAGTGCTGGCCAGTCTACTCCCTCTCACCTGTCATCTCTGACCACTCTCCCCTCTTCCACCCCCCCCCCCCAAGTCCACAAGCCCCTTCGGGCTCTCTTCATCTTTCGCTGGGACTACTGCAATAGTCTGACTATGGTCAAGAGGGCAGAGAGGGGCTGAGTGCCTGTGGACAACGCCGCAATGTTATTAGAGAGACAGAGACAGATGCTGTCTAGTTCATCACCTCCGCCCCAATCCCAAGGGCTACCAGCTGGCCTACCTTGGCTCCTGGCTGGGAAGCTCTGCAGAACAGGGACCAGCTGGTTTCCCAGTGTAAAGATTAAAATTTAGGGAATATGGGGAGACTGAGGCAGGTAGAAATTAGTTTTTCTCTGCAAGGAGTATTATTTTTTTTTGAGGTTTATTGAGGATTAAGGATTAAAGAAAAGACAGGATAAGAAACACGTGCCTAGGCCAGAGTGGCCTAGACAAAACCTCACCTACATTATGGAAAGAGCCATGTCTGCTCCAAAACGGAAGTCCAAAAGAGCGAGAGAGCCCTCAAAAGCCTTTGAATCAGCTTAAATACCTTCTCGATCTTGGCCCAGGTGAGATTACAAGGCATTCTGGGGAAGTGGAGCAAAGGCTCGTGGGGATTGTAGTCCTGTATTCGAGTCTATTTTTTACATTCCCCTGTTTGAAAAAATTAATTTTTTTTCAAAGGATCACCAGCTTTTTCTCCCAAGGGCCTGCCACAGACAGGTGCTCCCTAAGAGACTCAATCAATGAGCTGACTGACCTTCCCTTAAACAAACCATTATTAACGCCCTAATACCTACCAGCCGTATACAGAGGATATAATGGCAGAAGGGGAGCAGGTCTTGCCCTCAAGAAGCTTATGTTCCATTGGGAGAATTTGATCTGGACGCAGACGGGTGATATGGTGGCTAGGATGCAGGACGTGGGAGTCAGGTGGGCCTAGTTCAAATCCTGTCTCAGATACTTCCTAGCTGTGTGAACCTGGGCAAATTCCCTGACCATTCTGTGCTGCCTCAGTTTCCTCATCTGTCACATGGGAATAAAAGCGCACCTAGCTTCCAGGGTAGTTGTAAAGCATTTCACAAACCCTTGAGTGCTCTATAAATGCATCAATTCAAAGAAGTAATCTCAAGAGGAGAAAAGAGTAGCGGGATGGGGCTAGAGGAGGCATGAAAGAGGGAGAAGGAGCCTTCTGGACAAAGGGTCAATCTGGCTCCCACATACACTATTACTAACCCATGTGGGCTCTCAGGGTCTCAAAAAACCATCTTCATCTCGAGAAGTTCCTGCTCATTTTCGTTGGCAGCACTAAACGAGGGTAGCAGAGTGAGAATGAGATGCCAAAAGCCAGCGCTGACAAACGTTTTTGAGTTTGCATGCCCGACCTGCAACTTCAAGCTGCCCACGAGCCCCCCACATTACCCCAGAGCGGGAGGGAGGAAGGGCTCGCTTCGGGTGGCTGGGCAGGGGGGCAAGGCATCCCTCTTTAACAGAGCCTTCCTAAGGCTCCAGGGCAGCAACGCCTGACCTGTCCAGAATCTGGAGGGCCTGCCACCTCACTGATCTGAAACGCTGCCGAGAAACAGAAGGGGAAAGAAAGACGGGCCTCCGCGATGCTGGAAATGGCCCCGTGTGAATGCTCGACTCCGAGGCGCTGAGGCTTCCGCAGGTGGGAATGACAGCCGGGGAGGAGGCACCCTGGGGGGCACTGGGGCTGATAGAAACAGGGTGCGGGGAAGGAAAGGGGAGCCTGCTTTGGCAAGGACAAGAGGCTAAGGAGGAGAAAGGAAAAACTACTCAAAAAAGAGGCTTCAAAAGGAAAATGGTACCCAGGTCCAGAGGCGGGGAAGCATCACGAGCTCAGAGGGAACGGTTAGGTGCCAGGCACTTCTGCACCCAGAAGCCCTCAGGTGGTAGGGCCATGCAAACTCCCCCCGCACTCGTGTGAGTATACATGGGCAAAGGGGGGCCTCCTTCAGAGGCGGCAGGGAGAACGGGGTGCCCCAAAGTGGGGAGGTCCTCCCGACCCCTTCCATTCACGTAAGCTGGTAGGACACAAAAATGGGATCCGGGGCCAGTCCGGCCTCCAAGATCAGAACTGCGAAGCCAGCTGGAACTCTCCAGGCCAGCAAGTCGGGCAGAGGGGAGGACCTCTGCCTGCAGACTAGAGAAAAAGGAGAAAGGTGGGCAGGAGAGCAATGCCATGGGCCCGGGCATTGGGCCCAGGGGAGACAAATCCCTGTGGAGCACAAAGGGGAGGGAAAGAGGGAAGAAAGCCTTTACGAAGCCCTTGGCAAGGATCTCATTTGATCTTCACAACAACCCTGGGAGGTAGGTGCTCTTATTATCCCCATTTTACAGTTGGGGAAACAGAGGCAACAGAAGCAAAGTGACTTGCTCAAGGTCTCCCGGAAAATAAGTGTCTACAACCTGGTCTGAACAGAGGCTTTCCTGACTGCGGACCCTGTAGGAGTTCAGAAAAGGGAAGAGTTCCCTCGTCATCGGCATCCTGGAAGAATCCTGAAAACCGAAGGCAGGAAAGAAGAAATGGGGACCCTGAAGGGCGGCGGCGAAGGACAAGGGGAGGCGCTGAGCAGCCACTCCGGGACGGAAAGCCGGCCCGGCACCAGGGAAGCGCTGCTGTCCTGCTCTGAACTCTGACATCATGGCCCTGGCGAGCCACGAGAGGAGACGAGGGAGCGGCTGGAAGCAGAGGAACCAGTCCAGGCAGGTAGTGAAAGGGGGCCCGAGCCCAGGTTCCTCCAGCCCTCGGGGCCCAAGCTGGCAAGGCTGCTGACCTCTGACCCGCCCCTTCATTAGTGGGGGGGCAGTGGGGGAGGGAGGCAGGAAGGCCTGTGAGGGAAGAACTTCTTGGCTCTCGGGGAGGGAGAGGATCCGCATGTAGGGGCGCAGTCTGAGCCGGATATGAGCCCGGGTCTTCCCGATTCCAGGCTCAGGGAAACCAC
This sequence comes from Monodelphis domestica, assembly GCF_027887165.1. Taxonomy (NCBI): domain Eukaryota; kingdom Metazoa; phylum Chordata; class Mammalia; order Didelphimorphia; family Didelphidae; genus Monodelphis; species Monodelphis domestica. The sequence continues at coordinate 7,209,397 of NC_077232.1, forward strand.
TCCCTTCTGACAGTTATCGTGGGGAGGAAAGAAGAGATGGGGGGACTGGAGCTGGGCCTTGAAGGGCACACGAGGAAATGGCAGGTGGTGAAGGGGGAGGGGAGGCGCTGAAAGCTGGCTCGGTCAGTATGACCTTGGGCCAGTCTCTTCCCATCCCCGGGCCTCAGGCTTCTCCTGGTCCTGGGAGAATTGGACCAAAGGAGTTCTGAGGGCCCGTCGGGCCCAAAGTTCTGATAAGGAGTTGGACTAGGAAGAAAGACGGGGTCGGTTCTGACACACGGCAGGCGGGGTGAAGGAATGCCCCTGATGCGGGGCAGAACAGGGAAAACGCTGGCTCTCGGGGGCATCGAGGCCCCCAGCTTCCACGGCCCTGCCCAGAGCGACCTGAGCTGGCCGGGAGAAGGCCAAGGACAGATTAGCCGGGCCTGAAGGCATCCGGGGGACGGCTCTCCCTCACCCACCTCAGCAGTTTCCATCGGTCCTTCTTGGTTCTGCCCAACTGGGTCAGACGGGCCAGTGTCGGACCTGGCTGTGAAGGGGCAGTGCTGCTCGGACTCTCAATGAGCCTCTCCCAGCCCTCCCGAAGGCCTGGTATGCCATGACGTATAGCCACGGCCTCAGGGCAAGCTGGATTTTCTCTCAACCTCAGTTTCCCGGTCTGTAAAAAGGGAGAAAACGCCTGGCCAGTGTGGTCAGGATCCAACAACAGGCACAAAAGCACTTTGGGGGCCTCCATCAAATCTACCCAGAGGGGCAAATACTGGGATTGCACCAAGGCAGGAGGATCTCCACCCTGGCCTTGGGGCTCCCGTCGGGCTTCCCCTCTTGTCTGAGGCCAGCACTGGCAGCACCTGCACAAGATGGCCCAGATTTGGAATCTTTGGAAAGACGTGAGTTCAAATTCTACCCCAACTTCCTCCTTGGTGCTCGCTCCCTCGGTGGCTGAAGAGACCCCAGAGAAGGTCCAGGACGCACCTCAGAGGGCTACAGAAACGGGGAATGGGAACCCCTCCCATTGCCTTGGGCAAAGAAGCCCGAGAGAAGGAAGAGAGGCCGGCACGACCGGGGCTGGCACGCAGCAATGGCAGCGACCAAGAGCCTAGACAAGACGAGAAGGTGCAGCTCAGATTTCCGGAGCTGCCTCGGACCCTGGGCCTTCCCCAGCGCAGACAGGTCCAAGGTATCCCTTCCCCGGACAGGGGCTGTTACGGTGCTCCCGGGGAGGGAGACGGGTAGCCCCCCCCCCAGGATACACAGGAGAAGCCTCTGCTCCGGACACGCCGCCCAAGACAAGGCCTGGTGCTCCCCCCCCAGAGCTCAGGAGAGAGCCAAGAGCCTGCAGAGGATGAAAATGCCCCCCGCACAGCCAGGCTGGCGAGCTCGCAGCTTCCTGCCCTCTAACTCCCTCTTCTCTAAAGCCTTAATGAAGGGAGGAGCCCGACAGCGAGGCCTGGGAACACCCAGGGGAAAGGAGGCCAGGCTGCCCTCGGGGAGCTGCCAGTCAAGCAGGGCACCGCCCAGTGCTCCCGCTCCACTCTAATGTCTGGTCAGGCCACCCCCCCCCACAAACATATTCTGGGTCTGGTGCCCCCCCGACAAACACATTCTGGGCCTGGTGCCCCCCAGAACGACACCCCCCCCCGGGGCCTGGTGCTCCCCAATACGCACATCCAGAAGAAGGCAAGGCAGGATTTGAACCCAAACATCAGCAGCCTCAGCCGCAGGGGCCGCTGGGTAATCCGCCTCCAGCCCCAGGTTTCTGCCAGCTGAAAGGGAGCACAGCTCCCGCCCGCTTCCCAGCCCGCTAGTCCCTCGGTGACCCAGGACCTTCTGGGGACGAGAGAGAAGGCGAGAGCTGGGTGTAAATCAATCCGGGACCAGGCGGCCTCCCAAGTGCCACTTTCTGTGGCCGCGAGTCTGAGATTCACGGGGGCTGCGGCTCGCGTTACGAGGAGACTATTCTGTTACCACACGGGCACAGAAGAGTGCTCTTAGAACCCTTGGAAGCCCAGGCGCCCCGCTTCTCCTCCCCAGCACAAGGGGCCCCGCCGGGCCGCCCGACTCGCGGTCACCGCAGCGTCGGGACCCCCTCGAAAAGCACAAACGGCAGCGACAGAGGTGGCCCCCCTTTACCCAAAGTCGACCTTGGAAGCCGGGCCTTAGCCAAGGAAAAAGGCGGCCCGGAGCTCTCCAAGGGAAGCACGCGCGCTTCTAGTCCCATCTGCACACGCCACAGGACCGTCCGTCCTCTCGGGGCCCCCCCAACGAGGAGAAAAGCATCCCGTCAAAACACTCACTTGTGGCCCCGCTGGACCAGTGGGCGGGGCAACTGAGGATGGACCAAGGGAGCTCACGGGCTGAGGGGCAAGGCCAGGCCTAGGGAACCATCGCAAGCCCGCTCTTCCTGGGGGAGCTGGGCCCCAGGACGTGGTCTCTGCTCCACAAAATGCATCTGGTGCCCTTCCGACCACCCGAGCTGGGCAAAGGCTGAATGGCAGGAAAGGGGACGGCCGGCACTGACCCAGGACACACCCGACGGGGGTTAACGGGGCTGCCTTAAGGGACCTCTGATGGTGGAGGAGCCGCATCCAGGGGTGCTGGGCCAGGCTCTGCACAAAGCTAAAGGAAGCCCTCGGAGCCTATTAACCCTTAGGAAAGGGGAAAGACGGAGGGACAGAGAGCAGCGGGCGAAAGGACAGATATCAAACGGGAAGGCTGTCAGCTCCAAAGCGTTCTCCCCTCGAGGCCCAGAAGCACGGGGGTACCAAAATTGAGACGGAGCACCCAAGGACACAGCACTGATTAAACACCTACTGTGTGCAAGGCCAGAGCAGCACCTGCCCTTAGCATCTTTGCACAGGTTAGGCTGGGGGGAGGGGGATCCTCTCCGAACCAGCCAACAGGTACTCCTCCAGGCATTCCTCCTGCCCTCCCTGGAGGGCCCCCTGGGAAGCCTCTTGCTCTGAAAGGAAAGCAGGCAAAGGAAAACCACCCCAAAGGGAGGGGAATCCTTTGGAGCTTCACTGGCCAAAAGCCAGTGGCACTGGAGGAAGACACAGGAACAAGGGCCTGCTTTAGGGGCCCTGGCGGAGGGGGAGGGAGTCTGCAAGAAGCAGAGATGGGGATGGGGATGGAGGGCAGATGCAGTGTGGCATGGGGGAACAGAAGGATTGGAGCCAGGGGCCCCGCCATGGCATCCCAGCCCAGCATGAGACACTGAAGCCCAGAGAGGCCCCCCTGGACCCTCTAACAGCCAGTGGGAAAGAGCAGAGGCCGCAGGGGAGGCCAGAGGGCATTGATTAAGGGCCTACTATGTGTCAGGCACCCGAATGGGACCACAAAGGGCTTAGGAGCTTCCTCAGGAAGGGCAAAGGGATGGGTCCATAAAGGAGTAGAATGAGAATAAGCCAAGGCAGCTTGGGCAGGAGGGCCCTGATCTGTGGGGGATCAAATATGGTGGAGGTGCCGGGCCAGGGCAGAGACACAAGAACATGGGAACTGAGCGGGTCCGCTGGGCTGCTCATGTCCAAAGAGGCCAGGGTGAGAAGGGCTTCAAAGGCCAGAGGATTTTATCCTTTGTACTCGCCACAACCTGGGGAGATGGTGGATTTATCCCCGTTTTGTAGCTGGGAAAACTGAGGCCGAGACTTCTGAGGTCACCCAGCTGGCAAGTGGCCGAGGCTGGGGTTCTTACCACTCCCTACTAGGTGCTGCCAGAATACTCTGGGCACAAATGGGGAAGCTTGCTGAGGGCAGGGGCAGCCACAAGGTGCCAAGAAAGCAGACGCGAGTCCAAGGGTCAAAGTGGGAGCCCTGGACTAGTGGAGGCCCTGGGTCTCGGAGATCCCCGGATTCCAGGCTCTGTGACCCTCCCAAACGAAGAGATTAATATGCACATGGAATCAGTGGTTAGAGGGGAGTGGGGCGGCCACCACGGTCCGGGCCTGGACCTCGCTTTCCCCCTCTACTCGGGGAGGCTGACTCCGAAGGGTGACCTTGGCCTCAGTTTCCCTGTGAGGGGCTGTCCGGGCAAGGCCCCTCCCCAGGTGTCCCCTCCCCCACCCTGAGCACGCAGCTGGTCGGGGGCGGGGCCGCTTCCCCCACCCTTTGCCCCCTCCCCCTCACCTGGGCACGCAGCTGGCAGAGCTGCGGTCCACCTCCCAGGTGGCGTACAGGTTCATCTGCACCGGGGCAGGCGCGGGGCCCGGGGGGCGGCCGGGGGCGGCCGAGCCAGGGCCGGGGGCGGCGGGGCCCGAGGCCCCGGGCCCGGCGGCCGCGGTGGACGAGGCCGAGGCGGCTGCCGACGTGGAGGACGAAACCGAGGCGACGGGGGCTACGGCCGGGGCCGGGGTCTGCGGGGCCTGGGGCGGCGTCGGTGGCGGGGACTGGGCGGCCCCGGGGCCCCGGGGCCCTGTGCCCCCGGCCCCGGCCCCGGCCGTTGCCGAGCCGCCACCGGCCCCTCCGCGTTCCGCCATGGCCAGGCTCTGGGTGCTCAGGGGGCGGCCCGGGCGGACGGCACCAACATCGACGCGACCCGCCGCTACAGCTGCTGCTGCCGCTGCCGCCGCCGCCGCCGCCGCTGCTGCCTGATGCTGTGGCTGCGCGCACGCGCGGAGGAGCCGCCTCGCGCCCGCCCGCTGGGGGCCGCGGCTCCGGCGGGGGCGGGGGGCCGCGCTCCTGAACTCCAGGGGGCGGGGCTTAGCTGAGCCACGGGGGCCTCGGGGAGGGCAGGAGTAGAGCGCCACCTCCCGGCTGGGCCGTTGACCACCCCTCCCTCGCTCTCGGACCACTCCTCGGGGGTGGGGGCGGGGATGCGCCGCTGCGGAAGCGCTTCGCGGAGGCCCCGCCCAGCCCAGGCGATTGATTTCGGGCGGGAGAGGCAGCAGGGCCCAAGGCCTCTAGGCTGTATAGGGCGGGGCAGAATCCCCCAGCCCCCAAACCATCCCGGTCCTAATCCCCTTTGCAGAGGCGCAGGAGCCAGTTAACACGCAAATAGCCCCGGATTAGACCGACCTAATCCCTCTCCTGGCCCTCATGCTCTCCCATTCACCACCTGGGGGCGTACCCCAGCCACACCCCCCTCCAGGCAAGAACCCAGGATTCCCCCCCCCCCCCAGTCCTCAGGCACCAATGCCTCCCGGTCCCCTCTAAAGGGCAGGAGCCCCAAATCTCCCCCCACTGCAGCCCAGGCCCTCCGCCAACTCCTAAAGTGCAGGAGCCCACTGTTTCCCCTGTCCAGGGCTGGGGCCCAGCCTCTGCCCAAGAGCCCCACCCAAGGGCTGGAGCCCAGCCTCTGCACTGTCCCTGTTGCTGGCTGCGGAGGCCCTGCTGTTGGCCTTCTTGTCCCTCAAGGCTCCTTTTATCTATCTCTTCCACCGCCTACCCGCTCACCAACCCCAGCCCCATGAGGCCATCTTTGAGCCGGTTCAGGCCAGCCTCGCACCCAAAGCCTGTCTTCTCTCCCTCAGAGGAGGCAGGCCCTGTGAGCGAGATGCAGGCAAGACCATTATAGATTCATCCTTTCCCAGGGAGGGAAGAACTTTTATTTACAAAATGGGTCTGAAATAAGAACAAGGAAATGAAGAGTCCTTGGAATCTTGAGGAGCCAAAGGCAGGGTCCAAGGAGGATAGGCAGGCGCCAGTCTTCGGGTTTAAAACTTGAATTCTTTGTACTTCTTACTCCCCCCTCGGCTATCCTGGGGCTGAGCCTTCCGCTTCTTTTGCTACAAGGGAGAGAGAGGAAGGAGATAAAGGCGAGGGCCCGGCAGATACCTGGGAGCATAGCACATTCTGGGGAGGGGACTGCCCCCACCTTCTGCTTGGCGGCATGCTCAGCCACCATGTCACTGAAGTCCTCCTTTTCCACCTGGGCCTGCTGTTCGCGCACGTGCTCCTCGTATTTCTGGGTCATTGCCATGGGATCCAGCTCCAACTCCTCGGGGGCCAAGGCCACTTCCACCCCTTGTAGTTCAGGGGCTGGACCCTTCCGGCTCATCACCTGCAGAAGACAGGGAGTCAAAACCTCCCTGCCCCAGAGGAGCCCCCCACCTGGCTGGCTCTCCAGTGCCCCCAATGCTCACCGTAGACATGTCATAAATATGGGTGGAACCCATCATGGCTCCACCAACAGTGGCCGTCCTCTTCTCGGGAAGCACAGTGAACAGTTGGGGTGTCTCACTGCTGCAGGGAGGAGAGGGTTGGGATCAGCTCAAGGAAGTGACCAAGGAGGAACATGGCCCAAGCCACCCTAACCATCCACAGGAACTTGGAGGAGAAGGGGATGAAGCCAGGTTTACTAAGTTAACCCTGGGAGGGAGCCTGAGGATGGATGCAAGTTTTCAGCCTAAAATGTCAGGAACAAAGCTGCCCAGGTAGGCCAGGGCCCAACATCTGGCTCAAGTCCTGAATTCTACACATCAATGTATCTACCACTGACTGGGCAGTTAGGTGGTGCAGTGGCTAGGGCACCAGACCCGAAGTCAGGAAGTCTCATCTTCCTGAGTTCAAATCTAGCTTCAGTCACATCCTAGCTGGGTGACCCAGGAAGTCACTTTGTCTCAGTTTCCTCATCTGGAAAATAAGTAATGGCCAACCACTCTAGTATCTTTGCCAAGAAAACCCCAAGGGTCACAGAGAAGCAACAGATCAACTGAGAGACAGTCACTAGGGGATGCCACAGTGCAGAGCAGGCCAGGCCAGGCCTGGAGTCCAAAAGCCCAGGCGCAGGCAGGCTCTCCTCCCTATGGAAGGAAGCCTGGCAAGTGCACCATGAATGGTGCCCAGCCAGGAGATAAAAGGTAGCTCACCCATCCATAGCCTCTTCAATCTTCTTTTTTCGGAGTTCAATCAGTTCAGGTGTCTCCATCCCAGCTGGCACTGAAGAGAAGCCCCCAGGGGTGATAAGACCACTGAGGAGAGAGTAAGGACCAGTGTGAGCAGGAGAAACCAAGAAGCCAATTAATGGGTCCCTGGGGCCCAATGAAGGAAAAGCTGGTCTGGAGTACCTGTCTGCTGGGGTAATGAAGCCTGTTTCATCCGGTTTATCTTCATCACTCTCTTCCTCCTCCTCCTCCTCTGAGGATTCCTCATCAGAAGGCTCCAGCTCCCCCCAAGGAGTCCGGTCAATCTCCTCTTCCTCTGTCTTGGTCTGAAACAAAGATTGGGGGACCTCGGGAGGACTGAAGATCATAAATGCTTTATGGCCCCCAATAGGTGGCTGGCTCCAAGAAATCCCAGAGCCCCATTGGGGAGACAGACGAGCCCAACAAAGACAAGAAATGAAATGGATCCACCAGGAAAGAGCTCTCTATGTGAATCATGTAAGAAGGGATTTCATTTGAAAGAGCAAAAATTGAAACCAAAAACCCTGGAGACAACTTTTGTCTGGCCAATGACTGCAGAGCGGCTCACTAAACAATGAATGTTGGGAAGGAGAAAGAGAACTCCTGGGATGACACCCAAGATGATGCCTTGCATGGCAGACCCAAAATGAACAAAGAAGCACATCTGCTCATTTTCCTGAGGTGCAGTGCCTGGCCCACAGCCTGCCATTAATCCATGATTATTTCCTTCCTTCCTAAAAGGAAGGCAGCAGAGTTTTAGGAGCACATCAAGCAAACTTCTTAATTTTGTGTGTTGTTTGTTTTTAAATGCTCACCTTTTGTCTTAGGATCAATATACTATACTGGTTCCAAGGCAGAAGAGCAGTAAGGGCTAGGCAATGAGGGTTAAAGGACTTGCCCAGGGTCACACAGCTACATGTCTGAGGTCATTTGAACAAGGCCCAGTATTCTACCCACTGTGCTATCTAGCTGTCCCTTAATTGTGTTTCATTAAATTCTACTGAGGGTCTCTATTGGATCCAGACAAATGGTTCTAATCAGGGTTTCTCTTGGGAAATTTAGCCCACATGTGATTCAAAAAGCCAACTTCTTGGTATTTAGTCTATTGGGTGCCAATCACAAGGAACAGAAGAAATCTGTACACTTGGTCTGTCCCTCTCTCAGGCTGAGGTAAGAAGGCCCAGGGTGCACATGGGGCCATACCTGGAATTCTGCTGCGTTGGTTCCAAACACATCTCCGTATAGCGGTTTCCCAGTCTCGTCCACAGGAGGTTTGCCCCAGCCCCCAGCATGGTAACCGAAGGAACAGCTCTGAGAGAGATCAGGGAGGCACGGGGAGTTAGGCAGCCCTGCTCTGATGGGGCTCCCAACGAATAAGGACACAAGGACAGAACACTGGCCTTCCAGGTTTGGAGAACCCCAAGTTTGAGCCAGAAGGAATCTTGAGGACCATCTGGTCTAATCCAATGCAAGGGTTGTTAGTGCTCTAATCACCAGCCCAAAGTACTTTGTAGTAACTGTTCCTGTTATTGGTCATTTCTATGTCTACATGTGGTTTTCCTCAATAGAACAGAAGCTCCTTGAGAGCAGGGCCAATTGTGATTTTCTGTGTATCCCCAGCCAGTGCCTGGAACATAGCCAACACTTAAGAATGAGTTGAGAAAGGAACATATGAATCACCTCAGGGATGGGAGAATTCAGTCCAGGGATCTTCAGGTTGGGGTAGGAAGGGGGAGGTCCGTATCGCTGCATAGCAATTAGCCATGGAGGAGGAACTTTGTGGGCATTCTGAGGATGAGAGACTGCAATAAGAGCACCATCCCACCCCTGCCCACGGCAGAGACCCCCAACCTGCCCATCCTGGCATTTTTCCGACACTCACTGGTCCAACTGGCATCCCCAACGAAATCCTCAATTCATCTGACAAATCTCCTGGCTTCTTCTCCTTCAACCGAGTCTCAAACTCTTTCCCCTGAGGGAAAAGAAAAAAGTATCAGGAACACCCTAATACACCAGACATTAAAGTATTCAAGAGAGAGATCGTGGGAAAGAAGAGGAGAAATTACTATCTGTATTGGCTACAGGGTTCCATTGAAGGAGAATTGGATGAAACAGGGCTGCCTGGTTTTATTTACAGATTATAATCACTGAACATTTCTGTTCTTGCTTGAAGAAGGGAAAGCCTAAAGAAAAGAAGGGAAAGAAGGCATGCCAGGGACTAGGGATGATTCTCAAATACATTTCAAAGGCCAGGGAGAACTTAAATTACCTACTCTCACTCCCCAAATCTACTGTTTGTTCTAAAATAATCTAACCTGTATCTAGTTCCCAAAGACCTCAAGCTGAAAACATTGTCCTTTCAAATGTAAAATCTGCCCTCCCTTTCTAAAAACCACTCCACTGAAAAATGTAGATTCTATCCCATCTGAAGGGACTTTGGAGAAAAGGCTGGGTGGGGTGGGGTGGGGGAAGTAGTGACTTGGGACAAGTTTAATCCTGATGCCTTCAGGAAACTTGTGGACTACATGCTCTCAGAGGTCCCAGATCTCCCCTCCAAATTGTGCACCTCATAGTAAAGGTCCCCATGAATCGTCAATTTTGGCTTGGTCTGCCACTTGAAGAAGGCATCATGGAGTTTCTGGTAGTCAATGTCAATCTTCCCCATCTTGGGTCGAACCTTTTCTCGCATTTTTGACTTCATGGTCTTCTGTTCTTCCTGTTGGATGAGGAGCCAGAAATCTAATGTCATGGGAGCTATTCACCTAGATCAGCTCCATCAGAGTATATAAATAGTCTAGCCCTTCTTAGGTCTGGATCTTTATAGCAGATGAATCGATAAACATTTATTAAGCACCTACTATGTGCCAGATGCTGTGGATACAGAAGAAATGCCCTCAAGGGGCTCATAATCGAACAGAGTACAAGTTAGATCTATTTAAGATAAATTAGAAATAAGCAATAGAGGGGAAGCTCTGGGATTAAAGAGAACCAAGAAAAGTTTCCTGCTGAAGGTGGAATTTTAGCTAGGACTTGAAGGCAGTCAAGGGGCAGAGATGACAAAGGAGAAATATCCCACGCGTGGGAGATGCTCAGAGAAAATGCCTAAAATCAGGAGACGGTGTCCCTGGATGAGAGAGTATGTGGCCTGGGCAGAGGTGGAGGTCTAAGAAGACTAGGAAAGGCGAGGGTACATGACAGGGTCAGCTCTGCACTTTAGGAGGATCAGTCTGACAGTCAAGTGGAGAATGGGGTTGGAGTGGGGAGAGACTTCAGGTAGGCAGGCAGCCCCACCCACACAGTGAAGCAATGGTCCAAACATAAATGGATGCAGGCCAATGCCTGGGCAACGGCAGTGTTGGAGGGAAGAAAAGATACATGGGAGAGAAGTTACAACGGTAATATCGACAGGCCTGGGCAACAGATTAGATACAGAGGGGGAAAAAGAGGGATGAGTCAAGAGTGACCCTTAAGTTGTGACTGGGGGACTGAAAGAATGGTGGTACCTCTGATAGCAAGAATTTAGGAAGACGGGAAGGTTTGGAGGAAAAATACTGAGTTTGGCTTCAGGTGTCTGAAAGGCAGTTGGGGCAAGAAAGGCAAATGCGAATCCTCAGTATAGAGATGGTCATTAAATCCATGGGAACTGAGTGAAGTAAGGTGAAGTAAGATGGTGAGGGGAAAGAAGAGGGCCCAGGACCAGGCCTGTGAGATACCACAGCTCAGGGGTGTGCCCCAAATGAAGATCAAGCAAAGGAGACTGAGTAGGACCTCCATCTACCTAAGCAGAAAAGTCTCCCATCCTTTTTGCATCTACAACCCACCAGAGAAAGGCATCAAGCCAATGTGAATGTCCCAAATCGGTTATCTTCAGCAATGTGGCTTTGGGGTTGGGAAACACTTTTTTTTAAAACCCTTTCCTTCCATCTTGGAATCAATACTGTGTATTGGTTCCAAAGCAGAAGAGTGGGAAGGGCTAGGCAATGAGGGTTAAGGGACTTGCCCAGGGTCACACAGCTGGGAAGTGTCCAATTCCAGATTTGAATCCAGGACCTCCCATCTCTAGGCCTGGCTCTCAATCCACTGAGCTACCCAGCTGCCCCCGGGGCACACTTTTATAATCAGATGCAACTTTACTGGAGGCTCATTAGGCCAAAGTAAAACCACAGGAGGGAAGAGATAGAAGCATGAAAACAGGAACCTTTCTCAAGAATTCCCAGGGAAGTCTCCATGAGACATAAGCATGGTCTTATCCTTCAATGAATTGGGTCTACCTGCATTTCCCATCATGCTTACAGCCAGGTGACAATGTGTTACATCTGAGGTGGTTCCTTGTTCCCTCTAAACTGAAGGTTTTAAGAGAGAGAGGTTAAAAAAAGGAAAAAAGAAAAAGAAAGAAACAGGTTTCTTAAAAACAAATATTGGTCTTCATGTCAGGAGCTGATGAGGCTCCAATCCATGAAAGGTAGCTTCTGGCAGCCGTGTGCCAAGATGGGACAAGGTCAGCCCCAAATCAAGAACAAGCCAGGTGGCTAGAATTTTGTTGGTTACAAAACTTGCCCCAGGATCTGGTAGCAGCTCTTACCTTCTCCTGGAGAGCCTCTCGCATCTCCTGAATTCCGGTTCGTTTAATGAAATCGGGCAATTCAAAAGGTGGCTTCTCAATGCCTCGCTTGCCCTGCAGGTATTTGCGCTTAAAGCACCAGTGGCGTGGCACTGGCACCGAGTTCCTCGTGGCCTTTAGGTGCACCAATAGCTTGGGGTCCTGGGCTGTCACATCATGCATCTCCACCACATCTGGCCGGGCCACCAGCTGGGAGATCCATACAGGGTGGACATTAGCTTGCAAGCCTCCAAACACTTGGACCCAACCTCATTCTCCCCTTCCTCCAGGGACCAAGGGATCCTTCCCAGCCCAAGTCCATTACCCAGGCCATGCCAACAGCCCAGGTTCACCTGCTTCAGCTCAGCCACAGTAAAACGGTTCATCCTCCGTAGCTTTTTTTTAGATAGTTTCGGAGCCTCGGGTTTCTTCTCCTAGAGTGGAGTGAGCCATGAGCCTGAAGCCACCACCCTTTCCCTGTCGCCCCTCTGTCCACCTTGCCAGTCCCGCCCCTCCCTCCTTCCTTGTCACCTGCTCATCATCACTGCTATCGTCGTCACTGTCTTTGCGCTCCTCCTCAAAGCCCTTCTTCTTGGGGGCTGTGGAGTTCTCCAGCTTGTCCAGTTTCTCTGGCTCCTTCTCTTTCTCTTTCTTCACATCATCAGTAAGCTGTTGGGCAAAGCACACAGAAGAAAAGGGTTTTCCAGGCCCCAAGCACGTGTCCCCTTATTCCCCTCCTCCATTGGCCCTGGCCTTTTTTCTGCCAGAGATGCTCCCTGTACCTTGAAAGCTTCGAATATCCTCTTAAAAAAAATAAAGTTTGGCTCATAGATCTCAGGTTCTTCAGTCACATACTCGATCTCTACCGCAGCAGCCGGAGAGTCTGTGCCACGGGGGCGTGGAGCCTCTTTCTCACGGCCCCCAGGGCTCCCAGAGGAGGCACCACGTCCCGCTGCTGCACGCTGGGGCTTCTTCTTCTTCTTGCGGTTCCGTCGCTTTCGGTTTTTCTATGGCAGATGGAAGCCAAAAGAGGGCAGTCAAGCAGCTACCCCCTTGTCCAGGACCGGAACCCACTTCTCCTGCCCAGCTTTCCTTTGGTCAACATAGAGCTCTTGCACTCACTGCCCCACACCACACCCCAGGATAGGCCTACCAGAAGACAAGTCTGAGAAGCAGCTGTCACATACCTCCTTTTTAGAGAAAGATAATGTGTCTTCTTCAGTCTCAGATGCAGAGACCCCCAAGGATGACCTTGTGTCTGTCTCCATGTCCTCTTCATCTACAAGCCAGAAAGGAACGATCTCAAGGAAGGGAACTTGGCCACCAGAGGTTCTAGTCCTGCCCCCCACTCTGTATGAGCTCTCTGGGACTCACCTAAGCTCCCCCCTCTCGGAAATTCTATTGTTTTAAGAGCTGGCAAGAAAAGACTCTTCCAAATGACAGTGTGCTTCTCTTCTCTCCATGTCTGGGAGAAGAGGGGAGGGTGGCTGGGAAGTCCTTCCCACCTCTCTAGGTTCTCGCTACGATCCTCAAGGACACTCACCATGTACGGATATCAGCTCTTCTTGGCGGATTTCCTTCAGCTGCAGAATCTTCTCTAGAGCCTGTGGGATCTTGGGACCCACGCTGGGGTCATCCGTCTGCCAAAGACACTTGGTGAGAGGGAGTGATCACAGGGGCCTTACGCCTACAAAGTGTCCCTTTGTTACCATCCGCCACGGAGAATCATGGAACTCTCCGCCTCACAAACGCTGGTCAAGTATGGCTTGGACTAGCAGCATGGAAAGCCCCTTCCGAACCTCAGACTGTACAAAATGATCTCTGCCTCACAGAATCCTGACCTGGAGTCTGCCCAGCACCACCCGGACAGGACGGAAGCATAGGTCCTGACTCCCTCACTTACAGACAAAGAGGCTGGATTGATTCCTCTCACCCAGGGTCGCTCGGGTGACAGGGAGGAGAAAGCCTGATGCTTCTCAGCCAACAGGCCAGGGTCTGGGCCCCAGCTTCAAGCCCTCTTTTCCATTTATCTGGGGTCATCTGCTATTATGTTCCTCATGTACTCATTCTTCCTTAACTTTTTTCCCCCTTAATAAAAACCATCACCTTCCATCTTAGAATCAATGCTAAGTATTAATTCCAAGGCATAAGAGGGGTAAGGACTAGGAGATGGAGGTAAAGTGACTTGCTCAGGGTCATACAGCTGGGAAGTTTATTGGGGCTACATTTGAACCCCAGACTCTGGTCTCTAGGCTAGCTCTCTATTCACTAAACTGCTTGGAGAGCTCCAGTGATTGCGGCTCACTGCCTTGCAAGGTGGCCCATTCCGGCAACTCCAATCATTGGCACGTTTTCCCTTACATCAATCCTCAATCTGCCTCTTCACAGTTCCTTCCCACTGCTCTCAGGGACCAAACAAAAAAGCCAAAAGCCTCTTCCTCATGAGAGGCTTTTGAAAACTTCCAAACAGTTAGTTATCCCGTCTTCCTTAAGCCTCCCATTCTGAAAAGCCAGATTCGCCCAGTTCCTTCAACTCTTCCACGGGTCATAGTGAGAATAAAAAGAGAGAAAGGGAATGCTTTGCCTGAAAGAGAATCTCAAAGCTCAGGCAATCATCTATCATTAGTGAAGCAAATCCCAGCTTCTTAGACCCCAGAAATCGGCCATCATAAACGGCCAGTTTTCTTTCCATGGACCAAAAGATTCAATCTTACCTCTCTGTTTTCTTCTCCTGGTGGAGGTGGGGGACCCCGAGGACGGGGGCCTGGAGCTCCAATAGGGACCCCAGGGGGTGGGGGACCTACAGGAGCTGCAACTTGAGAAAAAGAAATCCAGCATCAGGAAAAAGAACCCATAATAGGCACTTCCAGAGAAATACTTGTCTTTCATCTCTGCCTCCCCAAACACGCCTCCATTTCCAAAGTTTTACCTCGAGGACCCATTGGGGGCCGGACCCCAATGGGACCCATGTCTTGTGGTGGCCGAGGAACAGAGGAAGCCATCTTGGCCATCTCCTGCTGCCGTTCCTGCTCCAGTAACACAGCTGCCTGAAGTGGGGAAATGTCAGCAGACAAGACAACTAAAAATACAAAGACTCAAGGACCCCAACAACACTAATTCACTCACAGACGGACGGTCGATTTTGAACACAGCCAACATGGAAATCTGGTTGGCTTAACTACCTATATCTGTTACCGGGGCTGTTGTTGGGTTTTTTGTTGTTGTTTTCTTCCCATTTTTTCAAAGGAGGGAAGGAACAAGAAGAAAAATTCATCTTGACGGACTGAAATTAGTAAAATAAAAGTTACAGAAAGAACACCCATCTGGCAGAGAGCCAGGGGCAAGCACATTTATGGAGCATGAGCAATAACCAGCTCCCCTGGGGCCTTGTGTCAGTACTCTCGCCCAGCACCACCCCGTCTTCCCCCTGGAAAACAGATGGAACCTCAATGTCCGTGGATCTGCCACCATAACAGAATAAAGCCACTATTCATATTTTGTTACCACACACCTTGGCTTTTGCTTACATATCATTTTGAAAAGTTTCACACTCCATCCTTATCTCAAAAAAGTGAATTCCCTGAAGACAGAGAATTGCCTTCCTTTCTACCTCTGCCGGAACTGGGCACGACATTGATATTTGGCATGGTAGGTCTAAGGCCTGCTGAAATGGGCCTCCACTGGACACAGAAGGCAGTGAATGGTATGAATGAACAGAGCTCACAGTCCGTCATCTGAGCCCCACAAACCTGTGAGGCTGGTGTTACTGATGAAGCAACTGAAAGTCTAAGTAGGAATTTGCCCACACAGGGTCACATAGCATCAGAGGCCAGATTCTGTAGTCTAACTCAAGAGCTTGCTTCATAGTTCTCCTTCTCCCTTTTAAACCTTAACTGTCTGTCTTAAGAAAGATGAGCAGTCAGGGATAGACAATAGAGGAAAAGTGACTTACCCAGGGTCATACAGCTAGGAAATGTCTCACGCCAGATTTGAACTTAGGACCTCCTGACTCCGGGCCTGGCGCTCTAGCCAATGTCCTACCTAGTTGTCCCTTCACTTGGGGCCCATGAACTGGTTTTTAAAATATCGCCATCCTGTATTTCAATATAAATTGGCTTCCTTTTTAAACCCATGCATTTCAGTGATGCATTTAAAAGCCGCCTCCTGAGAAGGGGTCTTCTTCTAGGAAGAACGGAGTCTATTTTCATCAAACTTGCTCAAATTACAGGATGCACTTAGAAAATATAAGATTAGGAGGAAAATGCTGTGGGCTGAGGAGGACAAGAAGTGTTTCTGGAAACCCAGAATGATGTCACTTGCTAGGAACAAGCAACTTGCAGTGACTGGAAAGTCGGGCCAATAAGGCAGTGTTTGAGCCGTGCTGCCCCACCCCCAGGAGGGGATGCCTTTGAGTGGGCTCTCTCCGTGCTCTGTCACCATCCAGGGTCCCACCTCCCCCTGCTGAGGCCCACCTGTTTGGCCCGTTCCTGCTTGGCCCGCTCCTCCTGCTGCATCAGCAAGGCGGCCTGCTGCTGGGCCAACTTCAGTCGCTGCTCCTCCTCAGACAGGGCTACGGGGTCACCCACCCGCATGGGAGGTGGGGGCCCCAAAGTCGGTGGGTGTGGTCCTACTCCCATGGGGAACCCAAGCCCTAGGCCTGGTGGTGGTGGCGGAGGTGGCGGCGGCGGCGGCTGCAGTGGGGGGAGCCCCATAGGTGGAGGAGGCAGGGGGATTCCAGAGAGCTACAGAAGAAAGAAAGAAGAAACTGAGTGAGCTGTAAGTATGGTCTAGGGAGTCCGAAGACCCTCCAGGGAGCCTGATGAGACAAAACTATTTTCATCCTCCTCCTCCTCCTAATCCTCAAACATTTCTTTTTTGAATACTGACGATACTCAAGATATAACGCATGTAACCAAAAGTTCTTGGGTGAGAGGGGTCCGTCCACAATTTTTTAAGAACATAAAGAACTTCTGGGATGAGAATGTTTGACAAGGTCCTAGAGTGGTCCATTCCCAGAGCCCTTTAAGAATGATAACCCTGCAGAGGGGAGAATACAAGTATTCCTAGTTCTACTGTACAGAGGCTCAATGGGAACAGGCCTTACCCACCATCACAAGAACAGTCTGTGTCCCAGGCAGACTGGAAGCTTACACAGCTGTCTTTTCAACCAGAAGAAGTCCAGTGTCCGTGCAGGCCCCTTCACTGGGGCAGGTGGCCCAGGAAAAACCATGTAACAAGTAACCCTGCAAAACCTGGATTCCCCTGGATTCGGTACATGGCCGGTTCTTGCCACTCCTTGAATCTCTGCAAATATTTCCTAACTGGGCTCCTCCCTGCCTAAGCCCTGCCTTCTTCCTCTTCCACTCAGGAGAAAGAAGGAAAAAACCTGCTCAAGAATTCCATCCAGCTCTGCTGCACCCCAGCCTGGCTCTCGCCTCACCCCTTCACCCACCAGTGAGAGAGCAGCCCCCTCCCTGGTCTCCTGGCCTGGGCACTGGCATCCCCAGGACCTCCTGAATGCTATGTGCCTCCCCCATTAGGATGTCGTCTTGGAAGGCAAAGAAGATGTTTAAGGGTCTGCCTTTCTTTTTATTCCGAGGGCTGGACACAGAATCTGGCACAAGCGACCACTTTGAAGTGCCTGCGGAGTGACCAAAGCTTTGTGTACTAGACTCCGCTCCTTACTGCCCCAATGACCCTGGGCAAAGCATGGCCCCTCCCCTAAAAGGGCCCACTTTCTCCTAAGGTCCCTTCTTGCAAAAGAACGTATAAATAACCTATCGCAGCTTCCTCCACCCTCACATACACATACAGAGAAGTGACCTCCGTTTTCCCAAGATTCCACCAGCAGAATCCAAGGCCCAGACTAAGAACAATCGCAGGTCTGCTGCCTGAAGAAGCCCTTAGCTAACAGAGGTTCCCAGGAGGCCAAGGAGGAGTTAGGCCTTTCTCAACCCTTCCTGAACACCACCAAAGTCAGGAGAGGAGGCGAGCTATGTCAGTGGGGAGAATTCCCATACTAAAGACACCACCCGTCTGGGCTGTACTGAATTATCAGGATTATAAATGAGGGCTCACAAGCCCTTCTCCTCAAACTCTTCATAGCTCACTGTTCACTATGGAGCAACAACAGACATCTGGAACAATTACGGCAATCCTGGGAGGGTTGGCAAAATTAACCAGCAAAGACCTTTGTCTGACACTCGAGGCCCTCTACTATTACAACCCAGCTCTACTCGCTCAACAATCAATCCAACATAAATAAGACCCTGGGGACCCAGAATCAAAAAGGAACCCAATTCAAGAAGCCTAAATTCTTTAAACAGAAAAATAAAGATAATGAAAAGACACAAGATTATTTGGTGGAGGCAGGAGTAGGACTGGAACACAATGAGCTTATTGGCCAGGAGAGAGACTGGCACAGGCCTGGAGGTCTAGGAGTTACCTCATAGAGATAGAAATTGAGGGTGGCCATCACTGAGAAACTGCTGGGGGCCCAGCCAGGGGATTGGAAAGCCCTGATAGGCAGGGGGTAGGGGGCATAGGAAAGCCCATGGTCTGGAAAAGGAGACCGAAAAGGATGAATAAACAGTTGGAGCTCCAGAAATCCAGGGGAGACAAAAGCTCAGCCAGGTCAAATTCTTTGGAGAAGCCAAACAAGGCTAAGAGTTGGTCACCAGGAAATCACTGGTCACTCAGCAGAGATGCTAAGGCTGGGCCTTTCCGACTCTTGGGACTTGGCCCGAGGCCCACTGTGCTTCCACACTGACTCCTGGCTGCCTGCAATAGACTCAACTTCTAGCAGGTGTTCCTGGCCAAAGCTTCCTCTCTCCGAGGCTCCCTTGCCCCTCTGACCTTTGCCATGCAGAATGACTGTCTGGTTTATAGTATAAGTATGTGTAGATAACCCTAATCCCTCTAAGAGATTCTAAATCAGATTCAACCGACAGATGTAGAAACCCAGACTCGCCCCAGACAATTCCAAGTAACAGAGCACAACTCAAGGCCAGATCCTAGGACTCCCAAGTCACCAAAGCCATGTATGTGTTCCCCCTTGGCGACCTTCCAGCTATGGGGTACTCAAGCTACGCTGGAACAGCACTGAACACATTTGTACCTTCAGGGCAGTCAGCGAGCTCCACTGGGTGCCCCAGGATCTCCTACCACACAATCAGGAAATGGGTTGATGACCTTTAAGGTCCCTTACCCCCTGACATCCCATGGCCATCAGGGAAGCCTAGCTTCTCTGGGGTCAACTCTTGTTCAACAGCCTTGTTCCCATAGCTCCAGGCTCTGGCCTCAGTCCTGGATCTCCTCTCCAGACTCACCTGGGCTGCCATCGGAGGAGGTGGGGCACTTTTGTCTCCATCTTCGCCTCTTAGAACTGGCCGATTTAGTACAATGCCCGTCTAGGGGGGGGGGGGGAGGGGGGAGAACAAAGAAACACAGATCAGGCCACAGCGACTATGTGCAGATGTCCCCTGCTACTCCCCGCCCCCCAGGCCCAAACCTCTTACACCCCCCCCCCCCACTATCTCCATGCCAACCACTGACCTGCCGGGTGTAAGTCTGTAGTCTCTCTACCAGCTCCTCTCGACTTCCTGAGGGGACATGAGAATGTGGGAAAAGAAAAGAAGAGGTTCATTCAAACTGGAAAAAAAAATTATTAAATAATTCTTAATGCAAGGCAGCATCTAGACCCCCGAAAGCCTTTAGAACGACAGCCACTGCCACCAAAGAGCTGATGTGACAGCAAGGCGAGGGACACAAAATGGCCTCAGAGAAGTCGAATGTGTTCTAGGAGCCTCCAATGCCCTGGGAGGACTTTCAACAAAAAGCCCCTAGGAATTTGCAGTCCTGGTCTTCCTTCAGGCTCCAGTGAAGGCCCCACTTCCTCCAAAGAGCACTGGGGAGTTCAATGACTACTGATTCTAGAGCCTGCTGCTCCCATTCCTCCCTCTGCTGCAGACTTACACTTATGCACACACCTGTCCCTGCTACTTCCCTGACCCCTTTCTCAGGGCCAGGAGAAGGAAGGAGCCCAGGCTGAATCACAGAATCAGAGGAAAAAGGCCCCCAGCCATTACCTCCACGGTTACTAGCCTAACCCAGACTCAGCCAGTCATACTAGAACATACCCACAAGGATGTTTTACTTCCTCCAGCTTCTCCCTAAACCCTCCAGAGGAATTCATCAATTAACAATTAATGCAATGCTCACCCCAGACAACCGGCAGGCAGGCAGGCAGGCCATTCTACCTCTGGACACTCATTCTCAGGAAGTTTTTCCTGACATCCAAGCTCTGCCCATTGGGCTCAACCCATCAGCAGCCCAAAGACACCACCTCAGATATTTGAAGACAGCTTTCTGCTTCCCCATAAGCTTCTCTTCAATCTTTATGTGAATGGACTCCAAGGGCTTCCCCGAGCGTTTGTTCTCCTCCGGACACAATCCCTGATCGAAGTCCTTAAAACTGTGGCTCTCAGAAGTGACTCCCACCCTCCAGATGTATTCTGACCAAGTCAGAGCACAGAGGTGAGGGACCCTCACCAGGGTCTCCCTCCTGAAAGCTGTGCTACTTTCCACGAGATCGAAAACCCCATTGCTTTTCTGGGCTGCCATATCAGCCAGCAAATTCAGAGAGCTCCACATGGAGTACACCAAAACCGCATGATCTTTCTCCGTGCCTTCCTCATCCCTTCTTGGGGAAGCTGATTTCTTGAACCAAGCGCTAAGATTTGACACGTGTCTCTACTGGATTACAGATCCTCGGGTCAATCCAATGCTCTGGCCTGCCCAAACCTTCAAGGTTCTAGCATGCAACAGTTTGGCTGTCTCTTTGAGCAACGTCACCTCACAAGATGGCACCTGCCATCTTGGCTTTGATCCTTGTCTCTGATAAAAGTGTAAGTTGCCAAGCTTCAGCCCTGGTGCACAAGTGACCCTGAACCATTCACAATCACCGGGAACTGGCCAACCAGCTCCAAAGCCATCCAACAGTATCAGTCTAGTACACAGTTCTCTACTTTCCCCACCATCATTGGACACATTATGTCGAATGCTTTGCTAAAACCAATACTTCAGGCTAGTAACCTTATCCAGAAAAGGTTAGTCTGGTACAACCCTGCCCTCTGTCGGGTAACTTCACAAACAGATCTCTTTAGAGGAATACTTATACAGGAGCTTCTCCAGAACATTTCCCTCTTCAAATCCTGTAGTCCATCGCTCCTTCTCCAAAAGCCCTGGCAGTGTTTCAGGAATCCCATTCAACTGTCCTTTCAAACATGCTGGCCCTGAACTCATCCAGGGCAGCTGGACGCTCACTCCTCTGGACTCTCAGTAGCTTTTAAGCTATTTTTGCAAAGATTCTCCTCAGCAGAGAAAACAAGCGAAATCAGAATTCATTTTGCTCTGTCCCCCTTCACTGTTGTTCTACCTATCCCCAATCTATCTATCCCAGTCTCCTCAGACCCAGAGTACACAGCAGGCCATCCCCAGCTTTCCCTGTCATCCCACACACGTGTTCGAAGGTGGTGTGCTCACCTCTTCCCAAGGTTATCATTACTTTCACCCCATCCATCCTGACAACTGGGCAAACTACCTTATTAGTAGGAATCAAATCCAGAAACCAACTGCCCCTTGCTGGAACCCGTTTTGGAACAGTCATATAATCATGAAGTAATGAATAGCTGTTTGGCTTCTAGAAGAGACAGCACTCTAGAATGCATCCAGATAAGTGAAGCTCCTCATCCCTACAGCTTCTCCAGGTCCTCCTCCTGACCAGGAGATGTGAAGTCTACTCGGCTGACAATATCCTTTCCATTTCTGACTCCACAGAGCTGTGCACAAACGTTCAGCTCTGGGTTTTCCTGCTATTATTGTTCAGTCATTTTCAGTCCTGGCCTACTCTTCATGATCCCATTTGGGCTTTTCTTAGCAGAGATACTAGAGTGGTTTACCCTTTCCTTTGACAGCTGATTTTACAAATGAGGAAACTGAGGCAAAAGGGTAAAGTGGCTTACCCTATCTCCTCTCAATCCCTTAGTTTCTGGGTTTCTATTCACAAGTCTGTCTTCTTAAAGAATTGTGCTATATGGGGCAGCTAGGTAGCTCAGTGGATAGAGCAGCAGGCCTAGAGATAGGAGGTCCTGGGTTCAAATTTGGCCAGACACCTCTTATCTATGTGACCCTAGGCAAGTCACTTAACTTCCCTTGCCTAAACCTTACTGCTCTTCTGCCTTTGGAATGAAACTCTTATCAATTACAAGACAGAAGGTATTTAACAAAAAGAAACAGAAATAAAGAAAAAAAGTATCATGCTTTTCCCACCTCTCCTAGCTTTTTGCCTATCCTGTTTCTTCTAAATAAAGAATTCCAGAATCAGTCTCATTCTATCAAAGCTCAATAATACTTGAGAAGTCAAATTTGCTATGATGACAATAATAGCTAGCAATGACATAAGGCTTTAAGCTTTGCAGAGCACTTTACAAAAATATCTTTGATCCTCACAACTCTGGGAGTTAAGTATTATTATTCCCATTTCACAGATGAATTGAAACCAACAAAGGTTAAGTGACTTGCCCAGGGTCACAGAATGTCTGAGGTCAAATCTGAACTCAGGACTTCCCAACTCCAGGTCTACTAGTCTCACTACTACCACCTAGCTGGATTCTCTAGTTCATCTTGCTTGTTATCCACACTCTGGAAATTTCTCTCTAGACAGCCAAGGCTATAGGTTTTATTACTGGCTCCTTTTGTCATCTGCAAAACTCCTGGAGGTGTCTCCATTGCTATCCTTTTTCCAATAGTATGGCTGCTCTCTACAGCATCTAGTTTGTTAGACATACATAGGAAATTTTCTGCCTTCCTATCCCTTTCAGTTTAGCACTCTTGATTAGGTTTGTGAGTTTCCAGGCACATATATTCTTACCAACCTTTGTTAGGTACATTCTACCCGTGGCCTGTTTTTCCCACATGGGGAAGGGAATAAGCATTTATTAAGTTTATTAACTTGTGCCAGTGCTAGACACTGAGCTAAGCACTTTGCAAATATCGCCTCATTGGATCCTCATGACAACTCTGCAAGATGGGTACTATTATGATCCCCATTTTACAGTTGAAAACTAGAAGCAGACAGAAGTTAAATGACTTGCCTCAGTTCACAAAACTATGAAGCAACAGGCTAGATTTGAATTCAGGCCTTCTGACTCCAAGCAGAGGGCTCTGTCCACTGTACCACCTAGCTGCCTAAAAATTTGTATAGTATCAGATATCTTCTATATTAGGTCCTGGTCCAAATATCCAAATTCTGTTTCCAAACACTGATCTTCTGAAAGCTGTTCACTTCCCAAATCTGCCTCTTCTGAATCCTTTGCCTCTGATGTGTCCCTATGGTCTTCAATTCTGCCTTCGTTAATGTCTATCAGGGCTTTCTGGGTCCCTTCTAACAGTCTCACTTTCTTACATGAATCAAGAAAAGGGGGTGGTAGTCACCCAGTTCTGCTCCAGTGCTCCCTTCTCTAGGCCTTTTCCTGACTCCCTGGCTGTTAGAGACTCTCCCCATGACTTTGTATATATTTTATATTTACTTATATAGGCACTCAAAAGCGGTGTGTCAGACAGCTGGAGTGTCCTCATTGAGAAGCTGCAGTGATAATTAAATCAGATTAACTTCAACAAAAGTGGTTTCAAACAATAGAGCCTAAGCTCTAGAAAGGCAGGGGTTGTTTCCACTTTGACTTTGAATGCCCGGAACATAAGAAGTCCTTGATTGATCCAGTTATTCCAATGGACAATTAAAATTCAACATGCTCCCAGTCTAACTAATCACATCCAACCCCGTCCCCCCCTTCATTTCCCAGGTTTTCAAGCTTGAAAGTCATCCTGAGCTCCTTGCTCTCCCCAGCCCCACAAACAGATGCAATTGGTTATCAAATCTAATTCTACTTCTAAGACATCCCTGCTCTAATTCAGGAACTCTCTCTCTGCTCTGAGCAATTTCCAAACAACTTTACACACAGTGGCCAAACTAATATGCTTAAAAATTAGCCTGACTAGGAGACAGCTGAGTGGTTCTATGGACAGAATGTGGCCCACAGATGGAGGTCCTGGGTTCAAATCTCACCTCAGACACTTCCTAGCTGGGGCACCCTGGGTAAGTCACTTAACCCCATTTCCCAGCTTTGACAAGTCTATCTGGGAACAATTCTAAACAGGAAGTAATGGTTATTAATAATAAATTAGGAATGACCACTCCTGACTCAAAAAATGTCAGTGGCTCTCTAGCACCGGCAGGATAAACTCCCTGGGCCTCCGGTCTGTCTGCAGCTGGGCTCCCTTTCTGCTGCATCAACACTAGAACACTGCGGAGGTCGTCTTCTCCCAGCAGAGGTTGCTCTCTCCCTTCCTGAATGATAGAGGGGTTTCTCATCAGTGGAGACGCTGTGTCCCTCCCCCTGGGGAAGATCAGTTCCTGGCATCTAGAACGGTCGGGGACTGATGTTTTCCCCTTTTTGTCACCTGGGACAGCAAGAGTCCCCTGTTTCTCAATCTAAACTGACACCAGATGTGGACGGCGAGAAGCGGAGGTGGGACGGGGTTGTGGGGAGCAGAGGGGTCTCGGCTTCTCCAGCTTCCCGCCTCGCTCGTCTCCGGGCCACTTTCTTCCTCCCCTCCCTTTCAGCCTCGGTCGGGTGTTTCCCTCCCCCCCCCCACGCCTCCCCAGGTCTTCCCCTGGGCCCCAAACGGGATCTCCTCCACCCCCCGAGGTCTCTTCCCATCCCGATTTCCCTCCCCTTCGTCCCGACCCGAGATCTTCCCCTCGGCCTTCCCCTCCCCGGAGTCTTCCCCTGTCTTGGTCCCCGGCCTCCTCGCGGGCCTCGGCGACGGCGCGGAAGGCTCGCCTTGGATCGGGGCTCCAATCTCCGCCAGCTTGGCTTGTAGCTCGGGCGCGGCCCAGGCGCCGTACGGTGTCGGCGGCGGGGGCGGTGGGGGCGGGGGCGGCGGTGGCGGGGGCAGCTGAAGATCCCCTTTGGGAGGTTCGGGATGCTCCGCCGCCATCTTAGCGGCGAGAAAGCGCGCGGCCCAGGGGACTGAAGAGCCACGGCCTCCCGGAACTTCCGGTGATGACCAATGGGTATCGGGCCTACGGGATCCGGGCAGCCAATAAAAATGGGGAAGGGGAGGGCGGCGTCATGGAGCACGCCGGGAAGCGTAGTCCAGCGTCACCAGGAAGTCAAGAGGCGCACGCGGAAAGAGTCAAGTTGGTGGCTGAACCTTCTGGGAGTTGTGGTTTGGAAACCTGCGGTCGCGAGTACCCGCTCTCACGTCCGCTGCCTCCAGGAAACATAGTTTCTGCCCCATGGGAAATGTAGTTCGACTGTTCGACTCCCAAGAATGATTGTAATAGGCTGGCTTTGGAGGCAGGACGGAGTCAGAAAGAGCCACTGCCCTGTGCCAGGCAGCCAGCGCTGGCAAAATCCGAGGGGCCTTGTAAAAAGCGGAGGATAGTTGGGAACGTCCTGCATTGACCAGCTGTAGCCTCGGACGAGAATTGGGCTGCTGCACCAATTTCCTTTCTCTAAAGAAGGTGGGGGACCACAGGTGTGGATGATGACTCTGGCCCAGACTCAAAGACAGAGCCTGGAGTCAGGTTCAAATCGGCCTGGGGCCCTGGAAAAGTCACTTTGATTCCGTTTGCCTCAGTGTCCTCCTCTGTAAAATGGGGGTCGATTAAATAAGATCCTAATTGTAACAAGAGCTTGGCAGGAGGGCCTGACACAGCAGGTGCCCAATCAATGCAGTCAGTTATTGTCAGTCAGAGGCCCCAGTCCTAATCTGCAAAATGAGGGGATTCCGTCAGATTCGATTGGCTGGCTTCTCTGGTTCCTCCCATCTTTGTCAAGCAGTCAGTAGGGTTTCCAGGAGCACAAAGGGGGTGCTTAGTAACTATTGGCTGATTCGTTGTAGGGGGAGTCCCTGCACCTCTCTTTCGGTAACCACTAACAGATTCACTTTTACAAAGAATTGACTTCAAAAGATGTCACAGGAGCAGCGGGGTAACTCAGTGGATTGAGAGCCAGACCTAATCTGGCCTCAGACCCTTCCCCGCTGGGTGACCCTGGGCAAGTCACTTCACCCCATTTCTAGTCTTAAGGCTCTTCTGCCTTGGAACTGTCAACATGGAACCTAGAGGTCCGGGGACTTGTAGCTTGGAGGGATTTCATTTGGAGGCAGAAACCCCAGGTTTTGACCTTGTCACATGAGGGTTCCTCCCAGAGGGAAAGTCCTACTTCACTGATCTCAGGCTAACAATGGACCTCCTGCTAGTCTGGGGTAGGAATAGCTAATCCCATCAGATGTTAAGTATCTCTTTTGTCCCAATAGTTTCTCCCCTTTAGGCCAAAGTACTTTACCAAGATGGTACAGCCCTTGGCTGGGTCTTTCCTTTGGGGTCCATGGTAAAGCATCAGCCCCTCACTGTTATTCCTGACTGGAACTCTTCATTTTCCTTTCTTACCATTGTAAAGTCAATCAACGGTCCCTCTCATCCTCAGCCCCCATGTTTCACGTAGAAAGGTATTTCAACTCCCCAATTTAATGGCTCCTCAGATTTGTCATCTAGCGTGGTGGCACTCCCAGGGGTCAGTGTCCAGAGTGGCCAGAGTTCAATCCTCGAACTCTGTGCAGTCCTGTGTGGTGCACAGCTCTCTGTGTTGAGGCCTACTATTGCATTGATCCCTTTTTCTCTTAATTAAAGAGTGATTTTGACTATTTAATAGTTCTGTTTTTTTTCCCAGTCAACAGAACCTTCTAGAAGGTGAGGGTTGAAAAAAAAAAGATAATCACCAACATCACAATTTACTCTCCCATGAGAGAGGAGGCCCAATCCCTGGAGAAGGGAAGGCTATAAGGTGCAGAGTTTAGCTCAGCCTCAAGGCCAAGCCCAAATCCCCTGCAGATGGAGTCTCAGGCACCCAGGCTTCTCAGGGCTTCCAGGTCCATATCTCTGGGCTGCAATCTTGGCTCAACTCCTCTGAGGAAACTTGAAACTGAGGACAAACCCCAGACTAGAAACAAACACCCCCAGGCCCAGTGCTCCAAAGTGGAAGAGGGGACAGCTACAGGGAGCAGGGGAAGGGGTGGCCTTCCCCTCTGTCAACATGGAATCTAGAAACCCCAAACGTGTAGCCTAGAAAGATTGAATGACCCCCAGTTTACTTAGTTTAAAGGTGAAAGCCTCAGGTTTGACTTTGTCACAGGAGAGTTCTTCCCTGAGGGAAAGTCCAACTTCACTGGTCTCAGACTAACAATAGACCTTAAGGTAGTGGGAATAGCTTCAGGAGTTGAGTATCTCTTTTGTCCCAATGGTTTCTCCCTGCTTAGGCCAAAATCCTTTACCAAGATGGTGCCCCCTAGGCCAGATCTTTCCCTTTTTGTATCTATTGTAAAGCATCAGCCCTTCACTATTATTCCTGTCTGGAACTCCTCATTTTCCTTTGTTACCATTGTAAAGTCAATCAACTATCTGTCTCATCTTTAGCCCCAGTGTTCCCCTAGAAAGGTATTTAAGCTTGTCCACTTTAATGGCTCCTTGAAGTTGTCAATCTAGTGCGGTTGGCTCTCCCAGGGGTCAGTGTTCAGAGCATCCAGAGTTCAATCCTCAGCCTCTGTGTGGAGGCCTGCTATTACACTGAACCCCTTTCCTTGATTAAAGAGTGATTTTGACTATTTAATAGTTCTGCGTTTTTTCTAGTTGACAGGATGGAGAAAAGGGAGGAAGGAAAGAGGGAGGGAGGGAAGGAAGAGAGGGAAGGAAGGAGGGAAGAAAAAAAGGTGGGATGGAGGGAAGAGAGGGAAGAGAGGGAAGGAGCTGACTTCCAACACTGAATCATGGGTCTTTGGGGCACTCCCTTTTGCTCCTGAGTTGCCATTGGCCCAGACTGGTAACGAGTGAGCCAGCAGAGATGGCATGCTTCTCAAACCTTAAGGCACCACAGAAATGTCAGTTCTTATCCAACAGATGAGGGGACTGAGGCCGGCAGAGAAGCAGTGATTCCCTGGAAGCTGCACAGGATCTCTGGGTTCCGACCCAGGCATCCAGCCTCCCAGCACCAGGCTGCCAGCTCTGTCTTCTCGGTGGGAGGGCAGGACTCCTGGGTCCCTGGGGAGGGGAGAGGCCCCAAAGTGGGGGCAGGAAGAGCTGATTGGGGATAACACTGCGCCTGATTGTCTGTGGGGAACTGTCTGAGACTGCCCCATATTCAAAAGCTGAAAGGAGATAGGCTCGGAGCCAGACCCTCCAGGGAGAGGAGTGAGGTGCACACACTGAGAAGGGCTCTATTCTGGCCTGGCCTGTCCCCCTGCAGAGCCCAGCCCCGCTGCCCACCCCTTCCAGCCCCACCCAGGTCTCTCTCTAAACAATTGCCCTTCTCTTCTCCTCCCCAGGCCCAGCCTCAGCACTCCTGGCAGTGGCCAACATCCCAGCCCTGCCCTTATCTAGATGCAGAGCCGAGAGCTGCAGGAGCCCCTGGGCAGAGTGGAGCCCCAACCTTTCATTTTTACTGATGGGAAAACTGAGGCCAACAGGCGAGGTCTGGCCAAGGCTCCCTCTGTAGGATGTCCAAACAGGGTCTGGGGCTTTCCCTACCAGGCCACCCTTCCTCGGGAGCAGTCAGGGAGGGGCTGTCATCCCCATGACACCCCCAGCTCCCTCCAGAAATGGCTCCTGAGAAGCCGTCAGCTGGAGCTTCTCCCCTCCTGGCTCTGGAGCTGAATTTGTAGTCCCAGGCCTGGGTCTGGAATGTCTGCTGGGCCCCTCCCTTTTCTCCCTCCTGGAACTCAGTTTCCCCATCTGCAAGTCTTTCTTCTCGGAGTCTCCTCTGAGCAGGGAGGGTTGGAGAAGCCAGACTTAAGGGAGACAGAGAGTTGGGGCCTGGGCCCCTCCCCTGTTATCGTGTCCAGGCTCAGGCATAACCGGTTCCTTTCTCAAAGATTTGTCCCACTCTAGTAACTGGAGCCTCCCTGGGAGTCCAGATAGTAGTAGAAGAGATAGCCTGGGGCTGGAGAAACTGAGGTAGAATGGGAATTGGGGGCAGGGAAGAGCGGCCTCCTCCTTTTCTCTTCTTGGGTGGGGGCAATTCCTCAGTGGGCCTGCCTGCCCGGGCCCTCCCATCTCACTCTGGGCCCAGCCTCTCATTCCAGGCTCTCTGCCCGTACCAGGCAGGGCAGGAGGGAGCTACTGATAAAGACGGGCCGTGCCAGCCATTGAAGGGCGATGAAGGGCAGCTGTCCCCAACTTGGGGTCAACAGACTTGGTGGGGGCAGGTGGGGGGCAGCGCCCATCTGCTGGGAGGAGGAATCTGTGAAGGAGAAGGACCAGGCTTAGAGACGGGAGGCGGGAAGGCAGGGCAGAGCAAGGCAAAGAGCAGAAGCTGAGGGATTAGGAAGGGGACTGTGGTCTGTCTTCCTGTGGGCACTTTGGGGCCTTGGGGCAGTCAGACTCTTCAGGACCCCATTTAGGGTTTTCTTGGTAAAGATACTGGAGAGCTTCCTTCTCTGGCTCATTTTGTAGATGAGGAAACGGGCAAACAGGGTAAAGTGACTTGCCCAGGATCACACAGCTAGCAAGTGTCTGAGGCTGTGAGGCTGGATTTGAACTCAAATCTTCCTGACTCCAGGTGCAGCACTCTATCCATTGCTGCTAGTTTCTTCCTAGGGAAGACAAAAAGTGGCCAAAAGAGAGGTGGGGATGCCTGCATTGCCTAGAGGTGTTCCCCTAGGCTGTGACCTCAATCCCTTCCTCTGTAAAATGGGGACAATCATGATGGGCTGTAACTAAGGGCTAGGAGGAAAGTGCTCGGCAAACCCTAAAGCTCTGTCCAAACCTGCCTGCTTCCACCAACCCCCTCCAAGCCTGAACGCTGAACCGAAGTCATGCCCTGGAGGAACTTCAAGCAGGCCTTATGGTCCAGGGTGGTCATTCTGGTTCCCAGAGTAAGATTTCAGGAGAGCCTGCTCAGTGCTTCCCCCTCCACTAGGCCAGGGTCTAATCAGCTATTGCTCCCGATGGAGGCACCAATTCATATACAAGTGCTTATTTCTAGAAGATATTTTAATGTACTTCATTATCTACTTCCCCATTGGGGCAGCACAGTGGAGAGAGTGCCAGGCCTTGAGTTGGGAGGCCCTGGGTTCAATTGTGGCCTCAGAGGCCCTCCTATTGCCTAACCCTCATCATCCCTTCCATCACAGAACTGAAGTGAGGCACACATACATGTGCATGCACACACACACACATTTCCCAATAACATTAAACATTTTTAAAAAACATTTTGAGTGCCAAATTCTCTCCCTCACCCCTGCCCTTCCCCCACCCCTTGAGAAGATAAGCTGTGTGATATCCATTTTACATGGGAAGTCATGCAAAACTTATTTCCATACAATTACTAGGAGGCAAAAGAAAACATGTAATCCCCCCAAGATAGACATTTTACTTCTCTCAGTGCTCTCTCTGCCAGCCTTTCTCACTGGGCCCCTGGGATCCTTGTTGTAGGTCCTTGTTGAGGTGTCATTCATGGCTGATCTTCATGACATTTCCCGTATCCTGGTTCTCCTGGTTCCGCTCGTTTTACGGCATCAGTTCATAAAAGTCTTCCCAGGCTTCCATTGTGACTCTTAAAAACTACTCAGACTGTACTTTAGAAGATTTGATTTAGCTATTTCCTTATTGTAACAATGGAGATACTTGGTCTAACAAGAATCAGGAATGTCTTGGGAACTTTATATTACTCCACCCATACTTAGACATACTTTAGGGGAAGATAAAGTTGTAAACTCCTGATTGAACAATGAAGGTACTTAACTCATACCTTATAGTGAAGCTAGAACTTTAAGCTAGGTCTATTTTTAGATCTAATACAAAAAGGTATTAAGTACCTGTAAAGGTTAAATTAATCACAAAAAGGTCAAGTAACTCACAAAAGGTAAGCTTAACAAAGAAGTGTGAAGTACTCAGAAGATATAATCTAAACAGAGAAGGTGAGAACTAAGAATGGGCAGTCCTGGAATAAAGTGTCTACTGAATTTACCATGTAAATTCATGTAAAAAGGGGAGGTGACATAAGAGAAAATTTCTTTAAAAGGATGCTAAAAGTCAGTTCAGGATGGTTCTGAACTCAGTTCAGGAGATTGAGTTCAGTGGAGGACTGGAGCTTCCCTGGTAGTGTGATAAGACTGACTCCCTTTCCTTTAGACTCAGGGAGGCCCCTTTGGCCAAGGCCTTTAACTACTGCCTGGCTCAGCCTGAGCCAGAGCAGTTTAAATTAATTCTCTCTCTCTTTCCTTAATTCCTTCTCTCTATTAATTAAAATCTCCATAATTTCCAGCTGACTTGGGTATTTTATTATTTGGGAATCATCCCTGACAACCAATTATTTAGATTTAAGTCAAAACACTAAAATTATCCTTACACTGTCCTGCTCATTATTTCTTATGGCACAATAGCATTCTGTCACAATGGCAGAATAGGACTTCCTCAGACATTTCCTAATGGATGGACGTTCCCTACACTTCTACCCCCAAAGAGCTGCTTCTAAGTCTTTCCGTTGGATTTCTTTGGGATACAGACCTACTTGTGTCATGGCAGGGCCAAAGGGGAGGTGCTTCTCATGAGTGTGCCTTTCTCCTCATGAGTTGACCTACTGTGTGCCATGCAGCAGGGATCCAAAAGAGCTGAGCCTACATTCTGATGGGGAAAACGAGGAGCACAGAGGCAGTCCAGCAAGAGACCCATGTGGATTTGGAGGGGAGCTGAGGATCAGGAAGGTAGTATTGTGTATGGAAGGCAGTAAACAAAAGAACACGGACTGGCCGGACAGCGATACAGAACAAGTCCAGATAGGTAGCTCACTGGGGGCCAGGCAGTGAGAGGCTTTACATAGGAACCGGGCATGTTTGTAACTGATCCTCAGGGCAACAGAGAACCCTGGAGATTCCCGAGTAGGAAACAGCATGGTAAGACCTATCTAGGACTTGGGGAGCTGTGTGGAGAAAGACATGAGGCAGGGGAGAGCAATCGGGAGGCTATGGTGGTCTGGAGAGAGGTGATGATGGACTGACTGGACATGGGGGGGGGGTGAGGAGTCCAGAATAACACCCAAGTTGCATACCTGAGTGAAACAGAAGTTGAATAAATGTAAAACCCTCATCTGTCTTAGAGCCAATTCCCTGTGTTGGTTCTAAGCCAGAAGAGTGGCAAGAGCTAGGCAGGGGGTTAAGTGACTTGCCCCGGGTCACACAGCTAGGCAGTGTCTGAGGCCAGATTGGAGTTTTCCTGACTCCAGGGCTGGCTTTTAGCCACTGCACTACCTAGTTGCCCCCTATAAATACTATGTGAGATAATTTTACCCGTGATAGTTGATGGGGTCACCAAGAAAGCAGAGAGAGAAAAGGGAGCCTAGCACAGAACCTTGAGGTCTTGGGGGATGTAACTTGCATTTTGAGGAGAGGGGTTACCTCTTTTTCAGACTAGAGCCTCAGGAGCCATCAAGAAGAGGCAGAGCTCCTGGGAAATGGTCTCTCTTCCTTGGGAAGAAATGAATTGAGATTCTGGGCTGAAAGGACATGATATGAAAGGCTGGCTGGGACACCACTTGGACTTCTGGGAATGGGGACAGAGAGCCAATTAGGGAGGAGCAAAGGGATTGTCCAGTTATTAGATATGACAGATTTGTATCATATGCCTCAAGTAATCCTTAGGTGCAAGATAACTAGGTCTCTGACTCGAGTATGTGTGAATGCACCCTTGCATCTCTGTGAGTCTGTAGGTGTAGAGGGGGCAGGGAGGGAGCCCTGGAAGGTGTGGGCAATGTCCTTGGGCTGAGATTCTCCCCCTCTAGAGGCCTCCTTTGGAAGGAGGTGCTCCGACATTCCCTGTTCTGTGTTCTAAAGTCCCTCCCAGTTAGGAGACTGTCCAATCTCTTGCCCCTTGAAGACTATCTGGGTACTTGTTTCTGTTGCCGATTGCACTGACCATCCCTTCTACCCAAGCCATAGATCTCAGGGTCTTTTTGCACCCCCAGTCCTGGCAGCCCTTCTCCTCTACAAACAGAACCTCATTCATTTAGCACTTCAGCCAGGAGTGCAGGCTAATAACTGCCTCCCTCCCTCCAGCCTGTGCCCTCTCTGATCCCCCCTTCACAGAGTGGTCTTCCTAAGGCACAAACCTGACCCCTTCATTCCTATTGCCTGGCCTGGTACTCCCGGTCTTTCTCCGTGAGGGGTTTCTACAGTTTAATTCTTATGATCAATTACATTAAAACTAAACAAAGAGTTGAATTCTCTCTTCACACACTTTACCTCTCCAACCTTCTTTCCCAGGACTTTTCTCCAATCAATCACCCCATCAGTCAGCATTGATGAAGCACCTGCTAAGTGTTGGGGGTGCAAAAAGAGGCAAAAGGCAGCCTCTGCCCTCAAGGAGCTTCCAATCAAACAAACTGTGCAGACTAAGAAATCACTATGGGAAGGCCCTGAAATTAAGGCTTCTGGAGAAGATGGGATTCCAGGAAGAACTTCATGGAAGCCAGGGAGGTCAGTAGTTGGAGAGAAGGCATTCCCTCCTGGCATGATGGGCAGCCAGAGATTGTCTTGGTGGCACGTGGCCCTCTGCTAACTCTGGGCCTTTCCTCAAGGCCCCCAAGTTGCCTGTGATTTTCAGGTCATTCTTTCCTAAGGAAGAGGGTGTTTCCCAGGAGCTTTGCCTCTCAAGGCCTTTAAGAAGAGCTCCCGATGTGTGACCCTGGGCAAGTCACTTGACCCCCATTGCCTAGCCCTTACCACTCTTCTGCCTTGGCGCCAATACACAGTATTGACTCCAAGACAGAAAGTAAGGGTTTTATAAAATATATATATATATATATATATATATATATATATATATATATAAAAGAAGAGCTCCCTTCAAGGAATCCCATGTGAACTGGAACAACCTCCAGGAACTGATGCAGAGTGAAAGGAGCAGAACCAGGAGAACATTGTATACAGAGACGGATACATTGTAGCACAATTGAATGTAATTGACTTCTCTACTAGCAGCAATGCAATGATCCAGGACAATCCTGAGGGACTTATGAGAAAAAGAACGCTCTCCACATCCAGAGAAAGAACTGTGGGAGCGGAAATGCAGAAGAAAAACAACTGCTTGATCATATGGGTTGAGGGGGATATGACTGGGGATATAGACTCTTAGTGATCACCCCAGTGCAATTATCAATAATACAGAAGTAGATCTTGACCAATGACACATGTAAAAGCCAGTGGAATTGCGTGTGGGATATGGGAAGGGGGAAGGGAAGAACATGAATCTTATAACCATGGAAAAATATTCTAAATTGACTAAATAAAATTAAAAAAAGAGAGCGCCCTTCACCTCAGCTTCCCATTAAGTTCCACCTCTCTTTCAAGGCCCGCCTCCTAAGTCACCCCTGCAGGCAGCCTCCCCTAGTTTGCTCCACAGAAAGGGGGTCTCCGTTTCCACTTCTCCTAGCAGGCTGCCTGAGCTCACCTCCCCATTCGACACATTCTGCCCCATACTTGGGCCATTTGTGTAGCAGGGAGGAGTTCGAGCCTGACTGCAAGTGACTTGCCCCACTGGAGAAGGACCCACAAACAAGGGAGCCACAGAAAATTTCAGAGGGGTGGATGTGGTGGAGCCTCCCCTTTCCCTAATTCAGCAGAATCCAAGCACATCCTATTTTCCCCTTCTGGCTTAGAAGCAAGGCTAGGCAATGGGGGTGAAATGACCTGTTGGGGCCACAGAGCTAAGAAGCGTCTGAGGTCACATTTGAACCCAGGACATCCTACCTCTGGATCTAGCTGCCCCTATGCAACATAGGGCCCATCTTAGGCAATTAAGAAACATTTCTGTCCAGTGTGGCCTCAGCCCCGTCCTAGCTGTGTGACCCTGGACCAGTCACTTAACCTTGTCCTTCCTGTCGTCTCTAGGGTCCAGGGGTGTCTATTTCTGGCTGGGTGTGAGGGTCCTGTCAGCTCCTCGGAGGCTATTCTGCATTTTCTGCGCGAAGGAGGTGCCACACCGCAGCAGGGGCAGCGGCAGCAGCTCTGAAATCCCATGCGCTGTGCTGCTCAGGTCTGCCTGGGCCGGGGCTCCAGCCCAACTCTGAAATCCTAGGACGCTCGCTGCCCTGCCGGCGTGTGTGTGCCGGCCCCCTCGCGCCCCTCCCCCGCTCCCCTCCCCCTTTTCTCAGCCCCGCCTGCTGAGTGGGATGGGGAGAGGGGCAGGAGAGGACTGAAGCCTCCGCCGCCACCTGAGCCGGCTGGGCAGAGCGGAGCTAGCGGAGCCGGGGTGTCCGGGCCTGCCAGGGCATCCCCCGCTTTCCCTCCTCGGGTGAGAGCCGGATGGAGCAGCGGGACTAGCGCCCCAGAGAGCCCCTGGAAAGTGGGGTGGCGGCGAGGAGCCCCAGTGCCGTGAGTACCGACTGCAGCGGCTCGGCGCGGGGGCGGCAGCATCCCGGGGATGGGGAAGAAATGAAGGGCTCAGCCTGCGTGGGGGGTTCTGGGGGGAGGAATGGGGGCCAAACGGCGGAGCGCTGGGGAATGAATGGCAGCAGAGCTGGCAACATGGAGGAAAGCTAGCGGGGAGGCAGGGGCTGGGGGCGGGCAGCGGCGAGCTCTTTCCCCACAGTCCCTTAATCCGTAAGGAGCCACTCAATCTCCCCTCCCAGCAGTCCCTGCCGGCCTTGCCCTCCTTTACCCATTCACACCTTTACTTGTGCCCCCCCCCCCTTTAGCTCAGTTCTCTCGGCCTCAGTTTCCCTTTTGGTAACTGATGAACCTGATGGTCTCCAAGCTCCTCCCTGACCTGCCATTGTGTTCTCTAGTCTGAGGTCTTTCCAGGTCCCACAGTAGGAAGGTCTCATCTGACCGGTTTCTCCTTATTTCTAGATCCCCAGGGGGCTCTGGGAGAAAAAAGGGGCTCAGCAGGGAAGGGGGGAGAGGGCCAGGGGCCGCGCAGTCTCCCCAAGCTCCAGGTCCCCGTTCCATTTTGGTGCCTGTTCTCTAGAGACAGAAAAGCAATTTGCAAAATCAAGCATTAGATGGAGGTGAAGCAGCCTCGTTCTAAAATTAGTGCCCATACTCTAATTAGTCTGGGAGGCCAGGGCTGAGGCTGGCAGACTGCAAAGTGGCCTCCCTCCCTCCGAGGATGGGCCAGCCAGACCCGGCCCCTTTGCCATGGCACGGAACACCAAGGAGGGCAAGACTTGGAGTTGGGGTGAACACGTGGGCCCAGCAGGACCTCAGCAAGTCCTTTCTCTTCGGCCTCAGCTTCCCTCTCTGGTCTAGACTGCTAGGCTCTTCCGTCCCTTTCCGAGGCCAGGGCCTCCCAGCACCCCCAAGCTCTCCATCTGTGTCCAGGGAAGGGAGGCAATCAGACACGGCCTGAACACGGAGAGTCCACACAGGCTGCCAGCTTGGGAATATCCTGCAAAATAAGGGGGGGGAGGGCCCAGGGCAGGGGGACGGGCTCAGACCTTGAGGCAGTGAGATCTGAGTCTGGAGGGCCCAAGAGCAGAGCCCAAGGAGAAAGCTGGGCCAGGATGAGGCCGCCAGGAGAGCCAGGGATGGCCACACTTCCACGTTGGCTCTCCCAGGGGAGAAGGGATTTGGAGGTAGTTTCTTCCCTCTTAACCTTGTCTGTCCTCTATTCTCCCTACAGGCACCAGGGGGATTAAGTGTGTCTGCAGGCCGGGGTGATGGGGAGAAGGCTGGGAGGGAGGTGAAAAGGCACAGAACCTGGCCTCTCCTTCCCTACTGGAATAGGTTTACCTTTAATCCAGGATTACTATCGGGGCAGGCAGGGCCCTGGCTAGGTTAAGCGCACCCGGCGACGGGGTCTCCCGGGGCCCAGCTGTCCCCCCAACCCATCTCCCCCCACATCTTATTCAGGAAGAAGAGGATGCTCACAGCCGCCCCCCAAGCCTGCCCAGGTGGAGGGTCCCCTCCTCCTCCTCTGGCCCAGGGAGGTCCCCTGAACCCAGCTGACTCCCCTTCCAGTCTGGCCAGGAGCCCACCTGCTCCTGAAGCAAAGGCAGGGCCAAGTTCAGGCGCTCCCCCCACGGCCCCCGCTAGCACGGCATCATCCACTTCCATAGTGCCCGATGAGTCTTTCCTAGCAAGCCAGCGTTGTGTAGACAAGGAGGCTGAAAGCCGGAGCACCTGCTCTGTCCTGTGCTACCAGATCCAATTCATCTCGGTTCTGCAGGCCGGACAGAGAGGGAAACGTGGCAAATGGCAGGAAGTGGCAGAGGTTCCGCGGGAGGGAGAGCATTCTAGGCACGGAGGGCAGCAAGCGGGCTAACGCTCGCCAGAGATGGGAAGCTTCTCCCTCCGCCACCCATGGTACGACCAAGGAGGAAAAGCAAGATAGGGGTCTCTCCCTTGCCCAAAGTGATCAGGGAGATCCAAAAGCAGAACTGCGCTGCGCTCTGGTTGGCCGCTTGGCTAGATCCCACCTCTTGGTTCCATGGATCAGTTTCTCAACCATTACGTACCTCCATGGACACCCCCCAGGATAGGCTTTGAGAGACGGGCCCAGAGATGCCAGTGATGATCCCAGGGAGAGAAGGGGGGGGGGTTGGCAGGGGACACTCTAACCCATAATCCTGTGGAGAGGAGGCGGCTCAGGGATGTCACATGACTAGGCCCCAGAGGCCCCGGGGACTTGGAAAGGGGCACCACAGTACCCCAAGTCATGTGGCTACTGAACCAGGCCCTGCACACTTGTCATGACATCACCCTGCCTCTCAAGCAGATGGACACCACGAAGGAAAGTCCCTTCTGAGCCCTGGACACGACCTGCCCGAGGCCCAGAGAAGGAAGAGGAAGGGCCTGGCACGGGGGCAGAGAGGAGGCTCCAGAGGGGAGCCTGGGACAGGAGGAAGACCTTCCCAATTCCCCGTGCCCAACTCCCATCCCCACCACTTAGACGCTGTAATTCCACCCGAGACAGTTATCACAGACTCAGAGGAAAAAGCTTGCCTCAGTAACTGATCCCCTCTAGAGCCAGACATTGGATCTCTCCTCCTCCTCCTCCCCACCCCCTAGACCTGGGTTCTGCTTTCAGCCCAGAGCAGGGAAGGGGAGGGTGGGAGGACGGCTTTGGGGGCTCTATCGGGAGCCACAGTGATTCCGTGCAGAGGAACCTCAATCTGGAGTCCCAGAACCCACCCCAGGCTTGCCCACTGGACTCTCCTATTTAGCACTTTTGAGCCTTTGGGGGATTTAGTCTCTCTGTAAGGGACTCTGCAAGGTCAGCATGCCCCGGTGCAGCCCACCCCGCCAGCCTCATCCCCTAAGAAGGTGTTACTGTCGGTGGCTCTGGACCAAGAGGGGGGTAGAAATCCATGTCAAAGATGCGCCCTGCTCGGACACCCTTAGATCCCCGGAGAAGGCGGGGGCTTTGCTGCCAATCTTCTCCCCTCCCTTACAGGTGCACCAGGAAGAGAACGCTGGCCCCGTTCTCCCCACCCCAGACGCCCCCCTGGGCCCTGGCCCAACAAGAGCCCGTCTCAGGGGAGGGAGGGGCCCCGGCCCCTCCTCTGCTGTGTCATCGCTCCCTGCCCAGACATGCCCCCAGTTATGGCCCGGCTGCAGCAAGTGGCCAAGATGGTGATGAGCAGGAAGAAGGTGGTGGTGCTGCTGCTGCTGGGGGCGACGCTGAGCCTGCTCCTGCACCAGGGATCGCAGCTCAGCTGGTAAGGAAGGGCCTGGGCTGGAGCTGGGCTGGGATCAGGCTTCTTCCTTAGCAGTGACACCCAAAGGCTCCCTTAGGGCTCCTCCCGCTCGCCCAATGAGAGGAGAGGCCAAGAGGAGCTTTAAGGCTCCTCCCTTTGCCCCTCCCTGTAATAAACGCGTCCCAGTGCTTCAGTTTCCCGTTACTCCATCGGATTCTCCTAACACCTTTGTGAGGTGGGCAGGCCGATTATTATTCCCATGTTACAGATGAGGAACACAAGTCCTAGGGGTCAGGTCACGGAAAATGGCTCTTCCCTTCACAAGCAGCCCTCCAGCAAGGACCCAGGATGAATAAAGGCTTATCTAGAACTCAGGAGATGTCTTCCTCCTGGGCCTCAGTCTCTCCAACGCTATCCTTGGAAGAAGACTGGAGGAGCACCTGTGTGAAAGTCTTTGAAGGGCCCCAGAAAGGACAAGAAGGAACAACGGAGTGGATGTAGCAAACAGACAAACTGAGGCGTGAAAGACTTCCAAAGGGGGCTGGGGTTGGGTGGGCCTGTAAGCAGAGGGCTGGACAGCCTCTGGTTGGCTCTGCTGAGGTGGAGATTCCTTTGGGATCCAGGCTGGACTGGATGCCAACAGAGAACTGGCTTCAGGGATGACTAGAATCCCTCACTCCGATCTCCCCTAGCATTGAGTGTTCAGCAAGGGTGAAGTGGAGGGCAGAGTTCATTCCCAGAGAACTCACCGTAGGGCAGAGAGCCTTCTGTGCCACCCCAGGGAGCACCCTTAGCCCGTCAGGATGGGGATGGAGGGGAAATTATACTTTAAGGCTAGGCCTAGAAGGCAATCACAAGCTGGCGTCCTCCATGGTCTGGGGGGAGGGAGGGCCCCACCATACCTTTGACAGGAACCAATTTCGTCCTCCTCGGGTGATCCAAGAAGTGGGTTTTGGGGACACTCAGTTGGGTGGCTCTCCAAGTCTTTCCTCCGGGTGCCCCGGTCCAACACATCTCCCATTTCTCTGGAGCAGAGGAGGATGGTTTCCGAGATAGTCAAGGGTGGTGAGAGACCTGAAAAACACGATGGTCTTGAACACAAGGAAAAGCTGAACACAAGGGTGAAGGAGGCAAGTAAGCAGAGGACAGGGCTGGGAGGGAGGGCCGGTCAGCTCACACAGGGATCTGGGGTCACCTCACCAATGGGGCAGTCTTGAAGGGGAAGAAGAACGCAGGCCAAAGCCACTGAGTTAGCCGAGGGGCAAAGAGCGGAGGCGAGGCCACTTCTAAGACCGAAAAATGAGGAATTCTTACTGTGTACGAGGGCCAGAGCTAGCAGCAGGTCCATGACACGAGCACACCCAGAGCATGCTGGTAAAATCAGCCTGAGCAGGTCTCACCAGATGCCCCAGTCAGCTGTTCAAGGCTGAGCTGGAGAAGCTGAGGCATGGGAATGTCTTCATCTGGAGCTCTCAGGGCCAGTGGTGGAACCGTGGGAAACCAGGCCTCGTCCACAGGGCGTCCACTGCCCTCCGGACAAAGGGTTCCCCCTCACTGAAGGTCTTCCAGCAGA
Organism: Monodelphis domestica; assembly: GCF_027887165.1. Classification (NCBI taxonomy): domain Eukaryota; kingdom Metazoa; phylum Chordata; class Mammalia; order Didelphimorphia; family Didelphidae; genus Monodelphis; species Monodelphis domestica. Next base: position 7,249,165 of record NC_077232.1, read on the forward strand.
GGCTGGGGAGAGACGAGACAGTTACTTAGGGCCCTGCCAACTCTGAGGTTCTTGAGTGCATGTAGGCGAGGCCGACCTTGGATGTCACGACTCAAGACACAAAAACACCCGATGTGGAGAAGCTCCAGCCTTGTGGGCCCTTGGACAGGCCTCCCATTCTCCGCTGTAGCATGGAAGGGCTCAGCTTTGTGACCTCTCGAGCTGTGGAATCCCAGGAGGAGATAGAGCTCAGTCCTGGCCTGGAGACTTGGGGAGGGTCATTTCATATAGATGGTTGGCTGAGGAGCAACAGATTGTGTGACCCCAGAGGAGTCCCTTCCTTACGCTAGGCCTCAGTTCTCTTAACATTAAAATGGCCCAAATGCCTATTGATGTGCCAGCCTTGGATCTAGAGCAGGCATGTCATTTCACCTGTTTGCCCCAACTTCCTCATCTGTAAAATGGTGGTAGTAATAGCGCTTGTAAAGATCAAATGAGAGCTTCATAAAGGGCTTTTGCCGTAACTATTGCCACCAATGATTAGCCCTAGGAAGGGATTCCCTGGCCTTGGGAGCATCTTCCTTTCCCTGGGCCCCAGGCTCCAGTCACAAAAGGGCTCATTAGGCGGATGTTCTTTCTGGTTGGTGCCTCGGTAGGGGAAGAGGGCAGTAAACGGGTCCTGTGTGCTGGGCCCTGTGAAAGGTAAGCCAGTCCCTGCCCGAGCTCAGCTGCACGGTGGAGACGGCCCAAGAGCTACTGCAATAGTCCCCGCACGATGGAGTGAGGATCTGGACCGGGGTGGGGCAGGTCCAAGGAGAGAAGGGGTGGCCCAGCCGGGGTGGGGGTGGGGGAGGCCCAAAGGCCCAGGACGGTTTCTAGCTTGGGAGCCTGAGGGCCTGGGAGCAGGGCCCCATCCTCCACCCATGGGCTTGGGGAAGAGATGAGCCCTTCTGGACATGACTTAGCCGGCTCCACGGTCCTTTAGAGCTGGGGGTGGTGCCTTGGCCCTGTGTGGCCTTCAGAGTTGGGCTGCAGACGGGCGAGGTGAGGGGGGGGGGCCGGAACCAGACAGGGCTGTAACACCTTCCCCTTTGGGGCGCCCCGCTGTGAACTCTGCCCTTCCCCCAAGGCAGGGGGCCCAGGCGGACCCCAGGCATGGCCTCAGTGTGGTCCCCCTCTCCCCTCGCCCGGCCTGCAGGTCCCTGCGGCTCCTCTTCCCAGCGGTGGCGCCCCGCTGCCCAGCAAGCCCCACGCGGCCCAAGCACACAGCCGTGGCGTTCGTCAAGACGCACAAGACAGCAGGCACCACGGTGCAGAACATCCTGTTCCGCTTCGCCGAGAGGCACAACGTGACGCTGGCGCTGCCCCGCCCCAGCTGCGAGCACCAGTTCTGCTACCCCCGCAACTTCTCGGCCCGCTTCGTGCACCCGGCCACGCGGCCGCCCCGCATGCTCGCCGGCCACCTGCGCTTCAACCGAGCCGAGCTGCGGCGCCTGCTGCCCAACGACACGGTCTACGTGACCATCCTCCGCGAGCCCGCTGCCATGTTCGAGTCCCTCTTTAGCTACTACAACCGCTACTGCCCAGCCTTCGTCCGCGTGCCCAATGGCTCCCTGGAGACCTTCCTGCGCGCGCCGCGCGCCTACTACCGGCCCGACGAGCGCTTCGCCATGTACGCTCACAACACGCTGGCCTATGACCTGGGCGGCGACAACGAGCGCAACGCCCGCCAAGAGCCGGCCTACCTGGCGGGCCTCATCCGCGATGTCGAAGCCACTTTCTCACTAGTCATGATCGCCGAGTACTTCGACGAGTCGCTGGTGCTGCTGCGCCGCCTGCTGGCCTGGGACCTGGATGACGTGCTCTACGCCGAGCTCAACGTGCGCAGCGCCGCCTCACGCCTCGCCTCCCTCCCCGAAGGCTTGGCGCGCGCGGTGCGCCGCTGGAACGCGCTCGACGCCGGCCTCTACGCGCACTTTAACGCCTCCTTCTGGGACCGCGTGGCGCGCGCCGGCCGCGAGTGCGTGCAGCACGAGGCGCGCCAGCTGCGAGAGGCGCGGGAGCGACTGCTGCGCCGCTGCTTCGGCCCACGCCCGCGCCTGCGCCCGGCTGCTGAGATCCGCAACAAGCAGCTGCAACCCTGGCAGCCGCTGGGCAACGTGGGCATCGTGGGGTATGACCTGCCCAGCCGCTCGCCTTGGGGATCCCCGAGCAGAGACGAGTGCCTCAAGCTGGCCATGCCCGAGGTGCAGTACTCGAGCTATCTGTTGCACAAACAGAAGCGCCGCGCCGGGACCTCGGCTGGCGACCACCCGCCGCCGCCCCCGCCGCCGCGCCCTATCCGAGCCCTGCCCCGGCCCCGGCCCTGGGTCCGGAGAGACTGATTTCCACGTTCCACCCCACACACACCATTAGAGACTTGCTGCTCCGCCTCCAATCCGGCCGGGAGGCGGTGACCCCCCTCCCCCCACGTGCGGCTCCACCCCCATAGCTGGCCGGGAGGGATGGCCCTTCAGGTGTGTGGCTCCACCCCCAGGCTGCTCCGGAGGGATGGCCCTCCCTCCCCACCCGCTGCTCAGCCCCGTCCCGAGCTGGCCGCGGGCTGGGGACGCCCGTCCTCTCCCGAGATCACTCCTCTCCCGAGATCACTCCGCTCCCCGCCCCATTCCCGCTCTGAAGCCCCCTTGCATGCAGGGGAGGGTGCGTGCACCCAAACGGGCACGTGTGAAGCACTCCCCTGGCGGGGGGAAGGCGGACTCGCTTCCGCACAGCCCCTCTCCTCTAAAGGGGGCGACCCTTGGGTCCGGCCAGCGAAAGGAGGGAGCATCAGGGACTGGGCGCCCCCTGTGGAGCCAAGCTGAGGACTCTGCACGCACATGGGACACCCCCGCCCCAAGCTGCGAGCTTCCTCTCCAGAAGGGCCCCCTCCCCGGAGCCCAGCACACTGGGTCTTCCAGGCTCCATCCCTTTCCCACAATTCCAGCTGTTCCCAACCCGGGACTGAATAGGGGCTGCCTTTGGAGGCTGTTTTTTCCAATAAACGGGATTTCCCGGGATTTTCCGAGGTCCGTCTTATGGGGGCACTCAAGGCCTGAGGCAGCTTCAGAGCAAGGATTAGCTATGGCTGGAATGGCGGGTCAGAGGACCCTACATTTGGAGCTGGAAGGAGCCCCCCTGGGCAGATGAGGAACTGAGCCCCGGAGAGATTCGGTGACTCGTCCAGCGTTCTCCAGCTAGCCATTGTGTAGGATGGGAAGGGGCAGCTAAGTAGCAGCCTGGAGACCGGAGGTCCTGGGTTCAAATTTGACCTCAGACGTGTCCTAGCCGGATGACCTTGGGCAAGTCACCTAACCTCCCATGGTGTAGCCCTTGCTGCTCTTCTGCCTTGGAACCAATACACAGTACTGATGCGAAGAAGGTGAGAGTTTTTTTAAATGTAGGGTAGGATGGAGGATTTGAAACCAGATCTTCCTAACTTGCTAACTTCCTAAGTGGAGGCGTTGGAACCACTACTCCAGAGATCCAAGTAGAATCCTGATGTAGTTGCAACCTTTACCTAAGTGACCCCCCCAGCCTTTGCTGGGAAACCTCCAGAGAGAGGAAGCCCACGGCCTCCTGGGGCAGTTCGCCTACTTCCTTCGCTTTGACTTCTTGGGGAGGGAAGGCGGATGGTGGTTCACCTTTGTTTTGTGCATTTATTTCTTCAGTTTATGCAGTAATGCAGCATTCCGAAGTCTCCGCAGTGCTCGATTCCCTTCTTTCCCTCTTAGCCCAGCACAGCCGCTGGCTGAGGGTGCTGTCGGTCTGCTGCTTCTGCGATCCAAGAATCCGCGTCTGAACATTATCATGCTCTTGGGAAGCGGTCTTTAGAGGATAGACTCCAACTTAACCAGCTGGGTGACCTTAGACAAGTCACTTCCCAGCTCCTGTCTGATTCCTCAAGGGTAGAATGGGAAGAATACCTTCCGGGATTATTGACCTGGGATCCTGTGGGCTTCTTCCCACAGGGGCCGGCACACAGAAGGTGCTTCATCAATGCACGTTACCCTTCTTAAAAGATGTGGGGCCTGGAGGATCCTGAGAGCGGGTCCCAGCCCAGCTTGTTGCTCTCCATGACCCCATTGGAGGTTCTCTTGGCCAACACACTGGCTGGCCCTTTCCTTCTCCCGTTCATTTACAGATGAGAAAACGGAGACCCCCAGAATAAAGTGACTCGCCTAGGGTCACGCTGAGGCCATATTTGAACCCAGAAGCATGAGTCTACCGCCTGGTCACTCGTTTGCAAATCTGAAGGCACCCCATGAGCGAGTGGTTATGATTATGCTCACCATCATCGTCCTTATTTTCTTCACTTCAAGGCCATGGGTACGGCCGTAGGATGAAAGCCAGGAAGGGCTTCAAGCCAATGCTGACTGCGTCCGAGGCTCGCTCTTGGCCCTCCTTGGCCGAGGGTGAAGGCTGAGGACTGCCGCTCGGGACCAGACCTTCCCAGGGCTTCACAACCACCTACAAAGTCTGGAGGGGCTGCCCAACACAAGAGCTGCACTGGTGCTCTCCATCCCAGCAGACGCCATTCTCTAGGCTGTGATACTTCCAAAGACTGACAGCAGAGGGAGGCAAAACAGAGGGAGTCTGGGAGAGCCGGGCTCTCCTGAAGGAGCCATCTAGACCTTGCCCTTAGCAGACACTGAGTCACTGTAAGAGCTGGCCAGAGGCTACTTCCTCGGGACTTCATGCCTTTTCCCACTAAGGGGAAGTGTCCTGAGTGGCTGCAACCCCAAGGGAGCTAGCTCTGTGAGTCTTAAAGAAAGGATATAGGTAGGGAGGGCTAGGTGGCTCAGTAGATTGAGAGGGGGGAGGTCCTGGGTTCAAAACTGAACTCAGACTCTAGCTGTGTGACCTTGAGAGAGTCACTTAACCCCTATTGCCTAGCCCTAGGCCTTATCATTCTTATACCTTGGAACCAAAAGGGTATTCTAAGATGGAGGGTAAGAGTTTAAAAAAAAATCACCAAAAACAAAGAATACAGATACCTGGAGAGGAGTCAGTCTTAACAACTGTCTTGGGCCTTAAACATCTTTTTTAAAACCCTCACCTTCTGTGTGTGTATTGGTTCCAAGGCAGAAGAGTGGTAAGGGCTAGGCAGTGGGGGTTAAGTGACTTGGCCAGGGTCACACAGCTGAGAAGTGCCTGGGGCTGAGTTTTGAACCCAGGACCTCCCATTTCTAGGTCTGGCTCTCAATCCACTGAGCTACCCAGCTGCCCCCTCCATATATAATTTCTCTTGATAATGTGCAGCAAAATCTGTTCCATGCTTTGAAAGCCTGATGTTAGGGGGGAGGGAAGGGGGGGACCATATTAAGCTTAATTAAAGAGAAGCTCTCAAATCTGAACCTCATTGACTATGTCAAGGGATAGGAGTCTGGGCATCCGCCACCATCACACATGGGTTACAATAGCTGGAAATGAGAGAATCCTTTACTTACATCAGTTTCATTGGATCCTTCCTTACTATAGTCTGGGGCACGTGCCGAAGCAAATTCTACTATTAGCATTTACGTAGCTCCTACTATGCACCAGCCAGCTGTACTAAATGGGTCCTTTTTTTTGTTTCCTTTACAAATTATCTCATTCAATCCTCATAAAAAACCCAGGGAGGTAGGGACTATTTAAAAAAATACATTTATTTACTTAAATATTACATGTTTATTTATTTTAAATAGATTTATCCCCCCCCTCCCCCCGCCATGTTACAGCTGAGGATACTGAGGCAAACCAGGACCACATAGCTAGTCTGAAGCTGGATTTGAATTCTGGCCTTCCTGACTCTAAGCCCAGCATTCTCTCTATTGTAGCACCTAGCTGCTGCCTGTATGACTTCCCAAGGTTGTGCCAAGGCTCAATCTAGAGTGTCTAATTGGACTTTCACAACAGCTCTAGGAGGAAACTAGGACAAGTTTCAACATTTGTATTTTACAGCTGAGGAGACCAAGTTTCAGAGAGCAGAAGGGACTATCTAAAATCACAAGATCTAACTGTCAGGAGCCCAATGCTATGCAGACGGAAGGATTCCGAGAAGTCGGTCTCAAGATGAAGCTGGTGAATCCTTCCGGTTTCCGGGGGTATCCTTGATGCCCCTAGTTTGCCAGTGAGGGTCCTTCTCGATGCTCTTGGCCAGCTCACAAAGTCAAAGCCATCTCCAGTGTTTCTGTACCGAATGTGGGAAAAAGCAGAGGCCCATCTTCATGGCCACATGCCAGCCAGCTGAGAGTGGAGAAGATCTCCTGTCTCTTCCCCATCCAGACGCTGGCATCATGTTGCTCTTGGTAGGACACAGGCAGACAGAAAAAACAAGACTGGAGACCCCACTTTGGCCTTGAAAGGTGCATGGGGGGTGGGGATCCCCTATTCCTATGGACAGAGCCCAGTGCCTTGTGTAATGAGTTATTTGTTAATTAGCCCAATTAAGAATAGATCGTGGCCAGATGTGGGGTTTATGAAGTAGTTGGAGATGTCCTAAGGTTGCTTTAAGATTGCCGTGGAATTCTGAGTAGGGAATTCTCTCGGAGGGAGGGAATTTCCAGAGTACCTTAGGGAAGGCGGGTGGAAACGATGGCGCGCTTCTGGGATAGAGTCTCAGACATTGGTTGGTTTTGGTTTTCCTGGGATCATCCTTGAGGAAATTGGTGGAGATGGATTTGGTGATGTTCTGAGGAGGTTGGAGGGTGTCTTAGTTGTTCCCTGTGACATTGCAGGGGAGCAGCAGGGCCAGAAGGGGGCAGAAGAGAGCAACATCTTTGAACCTGTTCATAGTTGAATTTCTGTGGCTGGAGAAATACAAGAAATGACAACAATTCCTTGGAGAAATATATAAGAAAGGAAATACTTATACAATTAAATGAGATGAGTGTCGTAAGCTAGAATTAGGAAGTTGTTGACCTGGATTTTTCTCAAGGAAGAAGCCTCTGGCCAGACAGATCAGGGTTTCTAGATAGAGGTACTAGATTTCGGGTACGAATCCCAATAAGCAATAGTATTCCTACCTGTCTGTCCCTTTTCCTTTCCTTTAATCTCTAGAGTTACAATAAATCGGTTTTTTAAATTCAGTCTCCAGCAGATTTCCTTCAACTGCTAAAATCAGCCATTTTCCTCCAACTGCCAGCAACTGAATTCCCTTAACCTAATAGCCTACCAGTATCTACCAATAGCTACCAACGACTGGGGACACCAATGCCAATAAATAAGGGTTTCTATTTCCCATTGCACATGCGCCCCTCCTCTGACATCATACAGCTGGCTCATGGCCATGATATTTATTTATATTTATGATGCAGAAACATGTCCCTGGCATGGCCCCCCTAAAGTATTCTGGTCCCTTGGGGTTCTGTGCCATCTTGGCATCAATGGTAAGTATTGGCATTTGGAGTTAAATGACTTGGCCAGGGTCACATAGGCGGTACGTGAAGTGGACGTTGAAGGGGATATTGAAGTCCTGAGATGAAAAGAAGACAGGGAGAAACATCACTTAAAATGCAGTGCTTTATGGGGAGAGGGAAGGTGGGGCGTTGTCTCAAGTCAATTGACCTGAGACAAATGCCCAAAGATTGATAGAAAAATCCCTTATTTGCAGGAGGATGAAGGAATGATAACATTTTTACAATGTTTGGAGACAGATTTTCCTTTAGAATGAACAGAGTCTGTTGGCAGAGCCTGAGGGGATTAAGACACCATGATTGTTACTGTTTCCCTCAGACTAAAGAGGATGAAGAGGTAATGGGGTGTAATGGGGTGGGGTGATCTTGTCCAGCTGGGAGAAGAATGTCTTGCAGGGACCGGGATCCCAGGGGTATGGATCATAACTATTACCTTGAGAATAACACACTAATTTCTCACTCCACATACTAGGAAGTGTCTGAGGCCACATTTGAACCCAGGACTTCCCATCTCTAGACTGGACTCTCAGTTCATTGAGCCACTTAGCTGCCCCTCAGTCTGCTGGGGCTTTTTTAATGCCTCAGCATGACAATAAGGCACTTTTGTGGGACCAGTTCCCATTGTTCAGAGTAACTTAAAAAATTACATTTTCTTAATTAATAAGCATTTATTTTCCTTGACTATCACCTCTTCTCATTTAGATCATGGATTTTCCTACCCCTGAAGTGACGAAATTATTGCCCCACCCAAGAGTCCACTCCTCTTTGCCCACCTACCTGAAGCCATTACCCCCATGACTCATGGTTTCCATTGAGAAAGGATACTGATGCCTATCAGAGGGAGAAAGTCTCTGCTTATTGGAGGACTGATGGTGTGGTCTAGGAGGGAATGAGATTATAATTCAACTATTCAGAATGTTGGGTTGAAACTAGAGATCGACATATTGTGATCTTTTTCTCATTCAAGATTCCGGTTACCTGAGCTCATCTTGGGGCAGAGGGCATGGCGAACTCTACAGCTCCGAGCCAGAAATGCCTGAATATGATCGTAAATACGAGTAAATTGGTTCTGTCAGGCTTGAGCCCCCAGGCACAGAGCACAGTAATAGCGGGGAAGTTCTCTTTTACAGGTGAAGTAGAGGAGTCTTGTGTGGGACACGAGAACCTTCCAGTTCCTCAGACTCAACTCCCATGACCTACTCCTTCATGCCGCCTTAGCTGTGAACAGGGATGCTGCTTCGATTTACTTGTTGACAACTTGGTTGATTGACAGTCACACCCTAGGCTAAAGTCCACCACCCACAGGTGTTCCATTTCCAACCTCCAGAATTGTGAAATGCCTTTATGTCCCTCTTATCTATGATCATTCCATTTCTCTTGATGCCTCACTCCTCCTAAGACCATTCATCATCTCCGTGACCTCAATTCCTCCAGTGTACCCTTCTTTAGCTTCACTTTCCCCAATTCAAGCCCTTGCGCCTCTAGTTACTATTCCACGCTATACTTTCCATGGATCAGTGAGTATTTATGAAGGCGCTCGGCGCTTCGCTGGGCCCTGGAGAAGCGAGTACAAAGAATGAACCATCCCTGTTCACAAGAGCTATCATTCTGATGAGGGGGAAACCAAGGACATATACATAGACACACAGCATAAAGTGAACAAGCACACACATCTCTCTGGTTATGCCTTTGTCAACATGGAATCCAGAAACCCCCAACTTGAAACCTAGCAAGATCTGATGAACCCCAAATTTTAGGACTAGCTTGTAAGCTGGAGACCCCCAAGCTTGTCCTTGTTCCTTGTTCTCATGAGAATCCATCCTGAAGGGAATCTCAGGCTCGCAGTTTCAGACTGAATGATGGACCACAAGGCAAATAACAATCCTAGTTAGGTGGGCTAAGAAGATGCTGAGTGTCCTTTTGTCTTAGGTAGTCTTCCCTAGGGTATCAGAGATCTTCCCAAGAAGACCCTCACCTGGGCAGGGAGCATCCTTTAGTATCCATTGTAGGCAGCCCCTTCCCTTAGACCCCAGCCTCTAGCTAGGCTTCTTTCCCACCTTGGTTGTATTCTGTCAGTGTAGTTTGGACACTCCCATTTTCTTTGTAGCTATAGTGATGTCCATGCTCTTTCCCTGGCCCTGGATCTCCCCCAAATGGTGTAGAGGCCCCCCAAATTCTTTTGCGAGTTGTCAATCTAGGGCAGTTGGCTCTCCCAGGGGTCAGTGTCCAGAGCATCCAGAGTTCAATCCTCTGTGTGGAGGCCTGCTGGTACACTGAACCCCTTTTCCTTGATTAAAGAGTGATTTTTCTGGCTATTTAATAGTTCTGTGTTTTGCCCAAGTCAACATAATACAAAACCCCAACCTGGATTTCTTCCTCACCCCTATCCCTATCCCATTCCATAGATGGCTTTTCCAAAACTTCCTTCCCTTCCATTCCCCTCCCCTTCCTCTCTTCTCTAGCTTCCCACATCTTTGCTTCCCTGCCCCTTCCCCTAGATTTTACCCCTTACTCTATGAAGAAAATTGAGCCCATGTTCTAGAAGCTTCCTTTTCTCTCCTTTATATCTCATACCCCCTCGATACCATTTCCCACTATCGCCTCCTTATCTGTCAGAGAAGTAACCCTTTTTCTTTCTTTTTTTTAAAATATATTTTATTTGATCATTTCCAAGCATTATTCGTTAAAGACATAGATCATTTTCTTTTCCTCCCCCCCCCCACCCCCCATAGCCGACGCGTAAGTCCACTGGGCATTAGATGTTATCTTGATTTGAACCCATTGCTTTGTTGATAGTATTTGCATTAGAGTGTTCATTTAGAGTCTATCCTCTGTCATGTCCCCTCAACCTCTGTATTCAGGCAGTTGCTTTTTCTCGGTGTTTCCACTCCCATAGTTTATCCTTTGCTTATGAATGGTGTTTTTTTCTCCTGGTAACCCTTTTTCTTGTCAAGGCTCACCTCCCTTGGTTTCATTCCCTCCCATCTCTTCTAGGAGATGGCTCCCATAGTGACCTTTTGGTTTCTTCTCTGTTGCTTCCACACAGGACCAGCTTAGAAAAGCTTCATCTGAGACAAGTTATGCTTCAATATCTCTTCTCCCTTTCGCAGATTATTAGAAAAAAACTATTCCTTTCTCTTCTTCCTCCCACTGCACAGCCCTCTTTGCAATCTGGCTTCTGGCCTCATCACTCAACTGACACTGTTCCCTCCAGTTACCAGGGACCTCCCAACTGCCACATCTGGCAGCCTTTTCTCAGCCTTGGTTTTGGTCCCTTGGCTTTTTTAAAAAACCACACTTAGCACAACAAGGGGCTAATTTCCACTGTTCCGAGTCATTTTTCTTAATTAATAAGCATTTCTCATTCCTCTCTACCATCTTGCTTGTTTACATCATCATCTTCCATACCCCTGAAGTGACTGAATTTTTGTCCCATCCAAGGATAGACTTCTCTTTGCCCATCCGTCTGAAGTGACTAATCCCATGACTCATCCTTCTCCTTTGAGAAATTATATTTGTTGTGGCGGTTGTTCAGGCATGTCCAACTCTTTGTGACCCCATTTGGGGTTTTCTTGTCAGATACTGGAGTGGTTTTCCATTTCCTTCTATAGCTCATTCTTTTTTTTTTTTTATCATTTCCAAGCATTATTCGTTAAAGACATAGATCATTTTCTTTTCCTCCCCCCACCCCCCATAGCCGACACGTAAATCCACTGGGCATTACATGTTTTCTTGATTTGAACCCATTGCTTTGTTGATAGTATTTGCATTAGAGTGTTCGTTTAGAGACTCTCCTCTGTCATGTCCCCTCAACCGCTGTAGTCAGGCAGTTGCTTTTCCTCGGTGTTTCCACTCCCACAGTTTATCCTCCACTTATGAATGGTGTTTTTTTCTCCTGGATCCCTGCAGATTGTTCAGGGACATTACACCACCACTAATGGAGAAATCCACTACCTTCGATTGTACCACAGTGTATCAGTCTCTGTGTACAATGTTCTCCTGGTTCTGCTCCTCTCGCTCTGCATCACTTCCTGGAGGTTGTTCCAGTCTCCATGGAACTCCTCCACTTTATTATTCCTTCTATAGCTCATTCTACAGGTAAGGAAATTGAGGCCAACAGGGTGGCGTGGTTTGCTCCGAGTCACACAGCTAGTAAGTTTCTGAGGCTAGATTTGAACTCAGGAAGATGAGTCTCCCTGACTTCAGGCCTGGCATTCTGTCCACTGCGCTGTGGAGAAAAGTCATGGATATGTATCAAAAGGAAGAGATCTCTTTGCTTCCTTAGGGAGTGATGGTAGCTAGCTTCTTGAGCTGTCTGCAGGAGAAAATTCCTCCTGGATACTCTCTCCTTGCTGCTCTTCATGACCCTGACTGGCTTTTTTCTTCTTGTCTGACGACTCCTTCTCAGGCTTCTCTACTGGAGAAGCATCAGTGTCATTTCCTCTCACTGTGAGTGTCCCTAAAGCCTCTGTTCTAGGCTTCCCTCTTCTCTCTCTGCTTTTTCTTGGTGACTTTATCTGCTTAATGATCACCTCTATAGTGATAACCACCAGATCTCTATATAGCCAGCCCTAGACTCTCTTCTGATCCACCAGTCCTACTGTCATTTGAATATTTCATAAGGGATGTCCTGTAGTCAGTTTAAACTCAACTCAACATGTTTAAACAGAACTCATTGTCTTTCCATCCACTCCCAAACCCATCCCTCTTCTGACCTGCCCATTTTCTGTCTGGGTCACAAGCATCCTCACAGTCACCTGGTTTCATAACCTTGATTACTGAGCCTTCCTTAGCCAATCAGTTTACAAGTGTTATTTTTTCTAGCTCCCCAGTGTCTCCTGCCTTGAACTCTTTCTCTCTTCAGGGTCTTCTCCCATTTTACCTGAACTAGTGCCTCCTCATTGGCCATCTTGCTGTCACTCCTCTTCTTCCCACAATGCCCCTGGGGTGCTATGCTCCGAAAGGTGAGTTTTTACCTTATCTTGTCCCAAATCAGGCCACCATAACAAGTTCTGGTAGCTCCAAAGCATGCTGTCCAAGCCCTTTTCCTCCCTGCCCTGTTCTAATTCGATTCCCTGCATGCATCATCTTACCCTAATAAAGTATAAGCTCTTTGAGGGCAGTCTCTGGTATGTTTGCTCTTTTGAATACCTGAGTGCTGATATGGCAAGATAACCTGAGCAAGAGGCAAGAAACAGCATATGTCAAATAAGTCAAACTATCTACTACCATCTTAGCCACCATCCTCCTCCCTCAGATCCTGATGGAGATAGCCCAAGAGCCTTGTGAGCCAAAGCATCCCCCAAACCACCAGACCTGTTTCCAGCTCAGCTCCTGCAGCTGTCACTGAGGGGAAAAATCATGGTGGAGAAGGAGCCCACCTTCTTTGTCACCACCAGAAATAATTGCTAAACAACTGCTGCCAATAGGCAGAGAGGCCATGGAGCCCTTGGAGTGGCAGTTCCTCCCAGGCTATAAGTCCTGTTCTCAGCCCTCATAGATTGCTAGGAGTTGTCAGGCCACAATGTCTTGAAAAGGTCACACGTGAAAGCCAAAAGGTCACAAAGAGGCTCCTAGGCAGGATGGAATCATCCATTCAGCCCCCTCTGTATGATTTCTCTCATCAACATCCCTTACTAATGGAATTGATATGATTATTGTTCTCTCCTTAATCTCAGAAGGAATAATATGAGAGTAAAACACTTACACACTATCCCCCCCAAATATCACCAAAAGATCAGACTCACAAAACCAAACCCCAAAGACTATCATGGGTTAACTTTTGTTTAGGTATTTAATTCCTAACAAAAGCTGTGTCCATAAAAGCTGTGCCCAGAGATTTCCAATTCCCATGCACAGAAACAAATTCTCCTAATCCAGTACATAAATCATTCAAAAGTAGAGGCTTGTACAATATGCATCAGTACATCATGCCTCAGTGACCTGATTTACCAACCAAAAGCTTTCTTGGAAAATTCCCCAACAAACTCTGAAAAATGATTAGTCTAATATTAAATCTAAATTGTGTTTTTAGTACCCCTTTGATCTCTCCACTTGGTTACTATGATTGTTGATTGTCTCTAGAATTTCTAAGTGAAAATCTATTTTTATTAAAGGTAATAAGTGATTTTTCTTGATTGTCTGTAAGCTTAAGCTCCTCACAGGTTAATGGGAAAATTAAACCACTTGTGATGAAATCATTTATCTTGTGCAAAACCTTTGTGTATTTTGTCAGAATCAATAGTTACAATGTGTATAGAATGATCTCAGAATGTTAATCAAACAGATTGTTAAAAGTTAATGTATCACTCATCCAATTATCTTTATTTGAACATGTATGTTGAATAATTTGGCTGTGTGCCAAGAAAATGGGTATAAAAATAAAAGCTAACCCTGGGCATGGTGAAGCAGCCATTCCATGCAGAGCCTGGCCCCAAGTTGACACATACACACAGCTATCTTCCATTCATTTCTGCCTACACTGCTCCACCTACTGAGGACCCCTGGATCCATGAGCATGGCTGGACCCAAGCTCTTGGCAACAGATGTCATCCAGGGAAGGAACTCCTATGGCCAAAAGGACAGCTAATCCCACCAGCTGTCAACCAGCTACCAACCAATTGCCACACTCAGATAGGGCAAGCCAGACTAGTCAAAGCAGCAGTAAAGACCACTCTGAGAGAGAAAGCAGGTATCATGAGTCAGGCAGGTCAAACCACCACCCTGACCTCCATGTCCTCTCAGACCCTGATAGAGATAGCCCAGAGCCTAAGCCCAGGAGACCCACATCCAGGGATCATGCTGGGATGCAGCCTTTGGGGAGGGCAACCTGGACTTGTTTGGGTAGGGGTTGCAACCGAGGCAGTTGGAAACCCAGAAAGGAAAGTCCTGGCACCAAAGTCCTGGCCCTCTCTGATGGTTCACCATCAGGAACTGATGGGATTTTAGCTGTAGAAATAATATCAAAGAAGAGACCTGACAACCTTCTGGGCTTCTGAACCCTAAAGATTATGGGAGTTTTCCATCTGATTGGGAACTGAAGCCTTTCCTAAGACCTTTGAGGCCATTGAGTTCATCCCCCTTATCTTACTGATAAGGAAACAGAGACTGAGAGAGGAGGAGCCCAAGTTTACCAAGGGGATAAATGGCAAAGCAGCATCAAATCTTGGAGCTCTGCTTATGCATGTTCTAGGTCACTATGCTTCCTGGTGATGTGTGTCCTACCAATTTGGCTCCAAATCTGCATCTCTGATCCTCTAGGATGGAGGTCAATCACTGGAAATGGCTTGCAAGGTTGAGCAGCCATTGGCATGAGACAAGGGAACCTGGACAAGAGAAAGGGGACTTTAGCTACTGTTACTCCAATTTCCAGGTCCACATCAATATGGAAAGAGTTTCTTTCATAGAACTCTTGAGGATTCAGTGTTGGACTTTTTTTTCAGTGTTCTGGATTAAATGTGTGGAAGATGTCTTTACCAATTTTGCAGATGACACAAAGTAGAAGGGACAGTTAATTTGTTAGATGGCAGAGTTAGGATCTAAACCTCAGTGCAGAGGGCCTTGGTTTGAAACTAATAAAGCAAAATAAATTAGAATTAATAAAGAGAAACTGGAAGACAAAGTCAAATAGCAGAGTACAAACAAGACCAGAGTGCAGACCAGGAGAAGCAGTGACTGCACCCTTTACCTGGATCACCCCACTTTGGAAGCACTGAAAACTTGCAGATCCCCAGAACTAGAGTGAGCAGTAGCAGGAAAAAAACCCCAAAGTTAAGGCAGTGTCATCCCACCTCCAAGGGAGCAGAACTCAACTTTCACATGAAATTTAAAATAAAGAAATGGGCTGGGAAAAAATAAGCAAACAACAACAAAAAAGAATGTTACTATAGTGGCAAAGAAGATCAAGACACAAATTCAGAAGATAACAGCAATATGAAAACAAAGAAAAATACTCATTGGAACTAAACCCTTCATGAGCCCCTCGAAGAGTTAAAAAAAAGAGATAGGAGAGGTAGAGAAAAAAATGGGAAGAGAGAATTAACAGTTTAATGGGGGGGGGGAGTATAAAAAGATAATGAAGAAAATTACATCTTAAAATTGGCCTAGTGAAAAAGAGACAGAATTCTTAAAAATTAGAATTGGGCAGATGGATGCTAATGGCTTCAGGAGATATCAAGAATCAATAAGACTAAATCAAAAGAAAGGAAAAAGTAGAAAAAAGTATGAAATCTCTCATTAGAACAACAATTGACCTGGAAAATAGATTCAGGAAAAATAGTTTTAGAATTATTGGATGACTTGAAAGCCATGATCAAGGAAAGAAGACAGACACCATATTTTAAGGAGTTATAAAGGGAAACTGGCCTGTTATCTTAGATCAAGTGGTTAAAACAGAAATCAAAAGAATTCACCAATCACCTCTTGAAAGAGATCCTTAAATGAAAACTTCCAGGAATTCTGTAGCCAAATTTCCAGGTTTCCACATCATGAAGAAAACATTAAAAGCAGCCAGAAAGAAATAATTCAAATATCATGGAGCCACAGTCAGGATCACAAAATATTGGTCAGCTTTCACATAAAAGGAGTGGAGGACTTGGAATACAATATTCTGAAAAGCAAAGGAACTCAGATTACAACCAGAAATAATCTATTCAGCAAAACTGAGTATAGTCTTCCAAGGAAACCAATCAATACTTAATGAAATAGAGGACTTTCAAACATTTCTGATGAAAAGACCAGACCTGAATAGAAAATTTGAGATTGAAACACAATCCTCAAGAGAAGCATAAAAACTTGAAAGAGTAATAATAGTAAAGGATTCAATAAAGATAAACTTTATATTACTATATGGGAAGATGATACATGTCATGCCTAGGAACTTTATCAATATTATGGCAGTTAGAAGGAGTCTGCATAGAAAGAGGGTCTGGATAGGAGTCTATTATGTTGAGATAATCTAGAAAAAATGAAGAAATGAGGTTTCATAGTGGAGGGAAAAATTAGTGTGATGGTGAGCAATTCTTGAACTTTTCCCCCTTTAAAAAAAATAAAAATCCAATGAAATCATAAAATATTAAATAAGCTAAATACCCTCACCTTATACCCCATCCCTTATAATAACAATTTAAAATAAAACAATAAAAATAAATATTGACTATTTTTTCTCCTTTTTTTTTTAATCAAAATGCTAAGCAGCATAAATGCTACCATGCATGAAAACCTTTTGCTTTTTGCCCAATTAGAATCATGTAAAATTCCAAATTCCCTCCTCCTCCTTGTACTCCTAGGACTTTTTATTTTTCTGATATTCATTCATAAGACAAAAGATGCCTCTATACGAGAGATTAAAGCAGAAATGCAGGCTGAAAGGAAAATTCAATCAAAAAATTTCAAACATTTACATGACCTAATGAAAAATACTGATCCCACCCAAAACAAGTCTGAGTTTTCCAAGCCTGCTCCTGAACCTCAAATAGAGTATGGACCTTATTCTCCTGAAATGGAGATGAGATACCCCTCTCATATACATCAGGTGCAGACCCTTCTCTCTCATGCTCTGCAACTCCTGACTGATCTTACCTCCCCTGAGCCTTCTTCTAAACCCCCATCCTCTCCTGCCCTTTCTCTCACCCCATGACCAGTACCAACTCCAAAGAAATCTCATGCTGCTACCATACCTATTCCTACCCATGTTGCCTTGGCATCTCCACAGTCAATTTCTAAGGAATCACAGACATCAGATGACTTCTATGAAGGCCTTTTCCCATTAAGGGAAGTGCCCAAAATAGGATGCAATGGGGATGTGGTGACCCTAAGACACTGTATTCCTTTTACTCCCTAAGAAATTAGAGAACTGAAACATAATACACCTTCATTTGAATCTGAACCTTTGGTTGTGACCAAGAAGATGGCTGATTTTTTTTTTATCAATATGACCCATCCTTTAAGGATGCTGAGAATTTACTCAATGCTTTTCTAACGGAATGTGAAAAAAAAATCATCTCTCATGATAAAAAGGTCCGGGGGCATAGTGCACCACACTGGCCAGCTCAGGATCCTGCATGGGATTATAATAGTATCGCAGACTGGTTGCAATTACATCATTGTAGGGATGCCATTAAAGATATTAAGCAAATAAGGAGACATTTTGCCAACAACTCTTGCAGGGTGGTCCAAGATTATTTTAAGATGCAGTGCCCACGGTGGCCTCAGATGGATCTTGAAGCGTTGAGAAACACTGCTTCTTATGTCTTTAAAGGCCAAAAGGAAAAACAGGAAGAGGCTAATAATGTCATAGAAAACTTGAGAAAACAAATCAAATTTTTGGAGGATAAGATTGATAAACAAAACAAAGGACATGATGATCATCCAATGGTGCTAGCCCCTCTCCAAGAACCTATCAGTCCCTTACCTGCCAATTCTGTCAAGAAGTGCCACATAATGAAGAACTGTAGGAAATTTTCCCCATGTTATGATGAACTATACCAACTGGAGAAATTCTTATAGGAACAATTATAGGAATGATAATTATAATGGTGATTTCAGGGATCATAATTTTAGGACTGATAATAATCCTAGGGACATAAATCAGGCACCTGACAAGTCATAGCAAATGACCCTACAGCAGTATATTTTGAGTGGAGCTTGCCCCCGAACCACCCAGGGAGCTACTATTCTTCAGGGGGAAGCCCAAGGTACTACCCAAAGATTATGAAGGTGTACGTGTGGGAGGGTGTTGGGGCACAGGAATCAACCTTTGATTTTCCAGATTGTCCCTATCCACTGCCCCCCCCCAACTAATGAGTCCCATGTAACATTAAAAGTTGGCAACACCTATTATGATTGCCTTTTGGACACGAGAGCTTCCCAGACTGTATTGAAGAGTACACCTGATTTGTATTGCAGTTCCATTGGCTCAGTTAATGTCAGGGGAGGGGTATCAGGGACACCCCTAAAGGTTCCCAAGCTTTCCCCTAGAATAGTGTCCATAGGATTCCTTAGTGTGGAATACTCTTTCCTCTTAATGCCTGGCTCCCCTTTACATTTTCTAGGGAGAGACCTTCTTTGCAAGCTTAGGGCCACAATAACGTGTTCTCCAGAAGACTCTATGACTCTGGAAATGCCTGAGGAATCCTTAACTTTACTCCCTGTACTTCTTTCATATTCTCATGAAATGAAGGAGACTCCTATTTTTGAGATCCCAACTGATATACCTGAGTCTCTTTGGGCTACATCATCTTCTGATGTTGGCCTACTTAAATCGGCTGTCCCTGTCCAAATTCAAGCAAAGTCTAGCCCACTTCCTTCCATTCCTCAGTACCCTCTTTTGAAGGAGGCAATTAATGGCATTATACCAGTAATAAATTCCCTGATTGACCAAAGCATCATAATTCCCTGTAAATCTGAATACAATACACCCATCCTGCCTATTAAAAAGCCAAAACTGGGGCCCGATGTCAAGTATCTCTATTGCTTTATCCAGAATTTTAGAGCTATGAACAATCACATTATAAAGAGACATCCTGTAGTTTCCAACATAAATACTGTTATTTCTTCTATTCCTAGCACAGATACATACTTTATAGTAGTAGACTTGTGCTCAGCTTTCTTCTTTATACCCATACATGAGAACTCCAGGCAAATCTTTGCTTTCACCTGGAAGGGCTCCAAGTGGACCTAGGCTCATCTGCCCTAAGGGTTTGTGGACAGCCCTACTCTGTTCACACAATTCTTAACTGCTGAATCAGATGCCACAAAATTTAAATAGTCATTTAATTCAGTATATGAATAGATCTACTCTTGACCTCATCAAATGCTAAAGCATGCCAAGTGGATAGCAAACACCTCCTCTTAGAGTTACATAAGAGAGGCTACAAGGTCTCCAAAGACAAAGTTCAGTGGTGTCTCCCCAAGGTACCATATTTAGACTTTATTTTAACAGCTGGGTCCCATTTAATTTCTCCCAAGCGTATTGAAAATATCCAAAAGTTAAGTGCTCCTACCACTAAAAAGCAATTGAGAGCTATTCTTGGAGCAACAGGATTTTGTCAGCAGTGGATCCCTTGCTATGGGGAAATCACTAAGCCCCTTGTAGCACTCACAAAAAACTCAGTCCCTGAACCACTTAAATTGGAAACAGAACACCTAACAGCTCTTTCAAATTTAAAACAAGCTATCCTGTCTGCCTCTGCTCTAGGCATACCAAATTATGATAAACCATTTACCTTATATGTCCACAAACAAAAAGGGGTAGCTTCAGGTATTCTAACTCAACTTTAGGGACTTGCTCAATGCCCAGTAGCCTATTATTCTGCCCAGCTTGACCCAGTGGGTGACGGAGCACCACCATGCCTTAGAGGAGTAGCTGCCACAGCTTTACTGGTAACCAAATCTGCCAATCTGGTATTGGGATGCCCTCTGACCATAATGTGCCCACACGAAGTTGAGGCATTGTTATTAAGACATAGGACAAGGGCATTTACTGGCCAAAGGATTACTAGGTATGAGATAACCCTATTAAATAATGAACATATCACACTACAATGCTGTGGAGTTCTTAATCCTACAATCTTGCTCTCTGATTTGCCAATTTCCAGAGAACCTTTACAAAATTGTACATCTTTAGTGTCCACTGTTGATAAACCTTGTAATGATTTATTTATTGGACACACCTTTGGATTATTCGGATTTAATATTCTTTACAGATGGTTCTTCATTTATGAGGGATGGTGTGCACTATATAGGAGTTGCAGTAGTTACTGAATTTGATATTCTGTGGTCAGCTTCCTTGCCCTCAAATGTAAACACAGGGTGCAGAACTCACAGATTTGAAACAGGCCTGTATAATTGCAAAGGATAAAAGAGTCACAATTTACACAAACTCCTGCTATGCCTTTGGCATATGTCACTCTGTTGGCATGCTATGGCTTCAGAGGGGATTCTTAACATCAGCTAGAAAATGTATTGCCAATGCAAACCTTATTACTGAACTTCTTTCTGCCATCCATCTCCCCAAAGCTATAGCTGTCATTCACTGCTCTGCATATACAGGTGGCACTGACCCTCTCTCCAGGGGAAATAATCAAGCAGATATAGCAGCAAAACTAGCAGCCTTAGAAGGCACTGAATTAATTATGCCACTAACAATTACTGATGATTTGGATCTATCCCTTTCTTATAAAGAGAAGGAAGTGGAAAAATGGAAGAAGAAATTTAAAGCAAAACAGATAAATGGAGTATGGGTATCATCAGATGGCAAACCCTTACTCCCTAGAGCTTTCTATAACCAGATTTTTATTACTCTATTCATAAACATGGTCATTTTGGCACCCAAGACATTGTAGACTCTGTTAAAAGAGTATGGATAGCACCTGGAATAACTACAATTGCCTCCAAAGTATGTACATCTTGTCATACCTGCCAGGCCTTTAATCAACATGCCTTTTGAGGAAAAGCCTTTGGTGGATGTCCTCTTGCTTACACACCATTTGAGCACCTACAAATTGACTTTATCTCTATGCCAAAAGTTGGACAATATAAATTTTGTCTGGTCATAGTTGATCAACTGATCAGGTGGCCTGAAGTATTTCCTATTGCTCATGCCACATCAGCTTTTGCTGCTAAAATCCTTTTGAAAGAAATTATTCCTCATTTTAGCCTGCCAGCACATATTGACTCAGATCAAGGAACTCATTTTACTGATTCAGTGTTATCTCAAATTTATTCATATCTGGGGATAACTCCTAAATTTCATACACCACATCATTCCCAGAGCTCCAGCCAAGTTGAACAAATGCATAAAGAACTTAAAACCATGATTGGCAAATTATGCACAGAGACTCATTTAAAGTGGCCTGAAGGGGAAAGCTGGGTAGCTCAGTGCATTGAGAGCCAGACCTAGAGACTTGAGGTCCTAGGTTCAAATCTGACCTCAGACATTTCCCAGATGTGGGACCCTGGGCAAGTCACTTGACTCCCATTGCCTAGCCCTTACCACTCTTCTGCTTTGGAACCAATACACAATATTGATTCCAAGACAGAAGGTAAGGGTTTAAAAAAATAAAAAAATAAAGTGGCCTGAAATTCTACCTCTGGCCTTATTTTATCTCAGAAGCAGACCCAGAGGTGATTTACACATCTCACAATTTGAGATGCTATTTGGATATCCACCTATTCAGGCACAGCCCCTGCCTATACCTCATTGTTAGGAGGGGATGCAACCATTGCTACATATATCATACAATTACAAACAAAATTGAAAGAACTCCATGACTCTGGAGCTGCTGTTTAAACAGACCCCATTGATTTCCCCCTTCATGATTTAAACTCAGGTGATAGTGTGTACATAAAGAATTTCAAATGTACTGGGTCGACTGAACCTGCTTATGATGGACCATTCTGAGTCCTATTCACTACACCAACAGCCATAAAAATTTGAGAGAGGGGATCATGGATTCATTGTAGCCATGTAAAATGAGTACCTTCTGTTGATGGTGAATAATTGCTTGCACTGATTGTATATGACTATTGATTGTGATTGGACTTCTTTAGTGCTGGATTTGTACTATTTTGTTGCACTTTATTTGATTGATCCTTGTATCTGCACAAATTACCTTGTAGGGAAACATATATACTACCTCAAAGAAAAAAATCTGTATTAGTGACCTATATTGACCCAATGTACCTTTTATAACATTTTGTGCCTTTACTAAATTTTATTCTATTCTCTTGAATACACATTGCTTTATCTAGCTTGTTTGCACTCACATTGTTTTATCTGCCTTATTTGCACTCACATTGCAGATCATAGTTTGAATTTTAAAACGATTTCACCCTAATCAGACCATTCTTTAGAAGATCTGATTTAGCTATTTCCTGATCAATAACAATGGAGACACTTGGAATAACAGAATCAGGTCTTGGAAACTCCACATTCTCCACCCAACTCAGTTTAACAAGATTTTGAAAGGTCTGCATCAAACTCAAGATTTAATTATTTGAGGAGATGGCCTTCAACAGACGTGTGCAAAAAAAAGGACTGTCCTACATCAAGCTAAGTCCTCATTGGTACAGATGAGACGCAGAAAAGTCATGTAAAAACGTCCATATAAGGCACGTCACTTCCTGCCTCTTGTCTCTTTCCATGGAGAGATGACTCTGGCTGGCAGCGTGCTAAGCTTTCTGACATCTTGGAGTGTTGGGTGGTGAGTTTTGTCCTGGAGTTGATTGGCATCTTAGCTAAGCCTCTTTGGAGGTCAGGCTGATTCCTTCCTCCTTCACACTCAAAACCTTACTTTCTAGATCTCCTATCTTCCTGCCCAGTACTAGCCCCTTCCTTCCTCCTTCATCTTAAAATCTTCTCTACTACATCAATTAAATCACCCTAAAAATTTGTCAGCTGACTTAGGTATTTTATTATTTGGGATTTACCTTGGCAACTACTTAAATTTAGATTTTTTCAGTCTCAATCATGATTTCACCCTTTACAATGGTAAGTCAAAGAGGAAATGAATCTTATTTTTTGAAAATTAGTCCCTATACTTTACCTCTGTAATTGTGAAATATACACAATTTTAACATTCTGTTTCCTTCCTACATGTGTCATACAGTATTTGATTTTTTCCTTCTTTTCTCATTTTTTGCCTTTGAAACACATATCACTAGTATTGAAAAAAAATTTAAACTATTTTTACCTTTTGCAATAGCATAAGCTAAGATATCCATTTACCTAACATATAAAATACACATCCAAAATGCTTTGGACTATGGCAACCTGCCACTAGTTATTTAACTATTATGAGACTAGCCCAATGACTATATCTAATCCAAGGACAAACAGACCACAGAGGAGAACAGAACTTGACTTGCAAAGTTCCAAACGAGCACAAAAATGTGAAGGAAACCAAGCCAATCCTATGGGGATTGATGACATTCTGCACAAAAAGCACAATGACTTGATCATGTGTGAGACTCAAGGTTGCAGCTGTTTAACATGTGTTAAATGCAGGACTTCCTTGTTCCAAACTCTATATCAAGCATATAACATCCTTTGCTCTGACTCCATTATCCCCCCCCCAAAAAAAAACAACGAAGAAAGGGGTTGAACCAGGAAATTCTATTTCCCATTTGTCTCAAGATCTAGTCTCTTTTTCTATTTTCTCTCATGATGTGACAACTTACTGTGGTCCAGACTGCTAAACTGGGTTAGTGACTAATTGTTGTTGTATGCTTATGGGACATGGATCATTACAAGAACCTGTTCTGAATTGTGATTTTTTCTTTTCTTTTTTTCTTTTTTTCCTCTTTCTTCCCAGAATTTTTTCAAGTTTTCTTTTTATATTTTTTATCTGACTCAGAAGTTATTTTTATTATTTTAATTTCTTTGATTCCTTGATGTTTTTTGATACTTGATTCATATGCCTTATGACTCAACCATGTATCCCTGTGTAATTCCTACATGCATCCCTGTACCCTCCTCAGGGGTGGAATGTATTATTATTTTCCTCAGGGGGCACTATGTTATTGTTGTGAACTTTGACTTGAATTTGAGTCAAATTTAGAACAAGAGACTACCTCACAGAATCTAGAAGGAGCCATGAAGATGCCTGCAGAGACCACATGCTGTATCAGAAGATCCAGAGTGAACTTTGAGATATGGTGAATTTGAACTTTGGGGAGGTTGAAATGCTTTTGTTTTGAATGTACACTCTTATGCCAAAGGGGACTGCCCCTAACTGACTTTTTGTCAATGCACCTATTATTGGTTTTGTTCCTTTTCCCTTTTGTTTTCCTCTTATCCCCAAATTATTATAATTTCCCTTTAAAAACTGTAACATTTGTATATACCTCTAGTTAAAGTTATGTTAGTTATGTTTTCATGATCCATTGGGGAGACTGGTCTCCCAAAGGATCACAGGGGGAATGTATTGATTTAGAATTTGAACCCTGGAGACTACATTTCCCACAATCCCTTTTTCCTTTTCCTGTTTGTGTGTCTCCTTACATGGGGGGAGTTTTGAGTTTCTGTTTTCGCCCATGTGGTCTCTCTGGTTCCATGGTGGAAGAGGGGGGAGCAGCTTTTGGTTTTGGCTAGCCTTACTTCCTTATACTTCAAGATAAATATTTAATAAATATTATTAAATATAATCCTTGGAGTACTGGATATTAATTTTAATCTTTACAAAATATATCTTATTCAATAGGAGGGGAAGGGGATAAGAGAAAGGATTGGGGATAAAAGAGAAGGAGGGAATATTAAAGCAGGCAGTGGTCAGAAGCAAAATAGACTTTTGAGCAGGGTCAGGACAAAAAGAGACAGAAGGATAGACAGAAGAAAATGGTATGGAAGGAAATACAGTCAGTAATCATAATTGTGAATGTGAATGAGATGAACTCAACCATAAATTGCAAGCAGATAGCAGAATTGGATTGGAAACCAGAATCTAACAATATGTTGTTCATGAGACACACTTGAAATAGAAAGACACAGCAATAAAAGACTGAGAGATAAAGAATATTACAAGATAGAAAATGAATAATTTTGATTATATTAAATTAAAAAGGTTTTGTACAAACAAAACCAATGAAACCAAAATTAGAAGGGAAGCAACAAACTGTGAAAATTTTTATAACAAATTTCTCTGGCAAAGGTTTAATTTCTAAAAAAAAAAATGAAACTAAATCAAATTCATAAGAAAGCAAGCCATTCCCCAATTGACAATCAAGGAATATGAATATGTAGTTTTCAGATGAAGAAATCAAAACTATCAGTAATTATAAGAAAAAAGTTTCTAAATCCCTTTTGATTAGAGAAATACAAATCACAACTCTGAGGTACCACCTCACACCTAGCAGACTGGCCAATATGACAGCAAAGGAAAGCGATAAATGTTGGAGGGATGTGGCAAAATTGGGACACTAATGCACTGCTGGTGGATTTTTGAAGTGATCCAACTATTCAGAAGGGCAATTTGGAATATCAATGCATAATCTTCAATCCAGAAATACCACTATTAGGTTTGTATCCCAAAGAGATTTTTTTTAAAGGGAAAGGATCTGTTTGTACAAAAATATTTATATATATTTATTTTACATATTTATATGTTCATATATTTTAATATATTTTTTATAGTGGCAAAAAGCTGGAAACTGAAGGGATGCCCCTCAATTGGGGAATGACTGAACAAATTGTGGTATATGATGTTGATGGAATACTATTGCTATAAGGAATGATGAACTGCTTAATTTCTATAAGAACTGTAACAACCTACACAAACTGATGTGGAGTGAAATGAGCAGAACCAGTAGGACATTATTCATAGTAACAGGAATATTATGGGACAATCAAAGGTAATTGACTTTGCTACTAATAGCAATGCAATGATACAGGACAATTCTGTGGGACTTATGAGAAAGAATGCTAGCCACATCTAGAGAAAGAACTGTGGGAGCAAAAATCCAGAAGAAAAACATATAATTTATCATTTATTTATATGTTTATGATTTAGAGTTTTGGTTTTAAAAGATTACTCTATTACAAAAATGAATAATATAGAAATAAGTATTGAGTGATAATACATGTATAACCCATTAGATGGAAGGAGATAACTTTTTCGGTCCCAAAAAATTTAGGACACTAGCACAAAAGATCTGTTGCACCAGGATGGAAGTGGAGCACAAAGCAATAAATCAAGGCAGGCTCCATTATGGCAACAAGCTCAGAAGGCAATTCCTGGGATCCCTTTGCTGGCTCCCGGTATAAGACTTTTGCTTCCTTGTATGCAGATCCAGGTATCAGTCCTGGATCACAATCTCAGAAGGAGGCAGAAATTAGCACACACAAGTACTTGTAGCCTCAGGGAAGCAGGGGTACAGTTCCAAGGTGGAAAGCAATGCTCAGGTTTCCTCATAGAGCAGAGCACAGGCTGGGAGAGTATTAAACATGCCTCTCCTTATATCATACTACTCTGGTGATTGTTTTTCTATTAAAATTTTTATTTTTAGGTTTTTCCCCATGATTCCATAATTCATGTTTTCTCTCTCCCCTCATCCCAACCTTCCCTCCTGGACTTAATAAGTAATTCTACTGGGTTATACATATATATTTTCACTGGGACCCATTTCTATAATACTCATTTTTGTAAAAGAGTAATCCTTTAAAACCAAAACCCTAAATCACATACCCATATTGTAAGGGGGAAATGGGGTTACTTTTTAAAGGGTTGGACTTGATTATTTAAGAGGGTGGTCACCAGGAATTTAATTAATTCCAAAGAGATTTTATATACAATTTGTTTACAAAATGTAGAAAGAGTGAAGCAAGAAATCAGAGAGAGGAAAAGGTACGATATTTAGACTGAGCACTAAGTAATTTATTCCCGGTCCCTCCAAGCAGGGAGAATTAGTTTCATCTGGCCTCGGCAAAGCTGAGGAACTGGAAAGTGTCTCTCGAGAATAGGTCTCTCCAGAAGATAGTTTTTTTTATTTTTTTAGAAAAATCCATCAGTAAAGAGTCAGCCTTTCATTCACCATGTCAGTCCACTAAGCAGATTCTTTAACAGCCTCATCAGGAAAATAGGGTCTCAGGTCCAGTCAGGAGATCCTTCTGCCCCTCTTCACCAGCCTCAACTCAAAAGCATGAAGAATTCTTCCAGTATCCACTTTCAAAAAATGAAGAAATGAATCTCACAGGAAGTAGCAGCTCCTTTTCAAGATGCTTCTTTTTTTTTTTGTCACTTCCTGTATCTTCCCCTAATTTTACGTCTACCTATCACAGTTGACACTTTGTTTTAGGACTGCCCAGAAGGCAGTCAGTGGATTCTGATTCATCATCCACTATCACACACATGGGTCACAGGCCTTCCCCACTCAATGTGTGAAATGGGGCGTTTGCTCCTTTGGTGATTAAATCTAAAAATGGGTAGGTCTCCATATTTAACTTTTAAGTATTGTGTTCTAAAAATAGACAGGGGTTACAATTTATTCTTCATAATCAAGGGAGAGTTAAACATTTTTATTGTTATAATCAGGGAAGTGTTCAATTTAATCTTCACAATATAAACAAGTGATAAATCATATGTTTTCTTCTGGATTTCAGTCACTCGGGCTTGGAGTGAAGAAGTCACTCAGAGGAGAGACTGGAAGAAGAAGTAGGAGTTGGACTGGAAGACAGTACAGGCTGGAAGACAGACACTCAGACTTGGAGTGAAGACACTTGGCTGTTGAACTGGACCTCTGGAGGAGCTCGTGCAGGAGACCTCAGACTGCTTTCCTTTTAGATGGTTACCATGGTGAATGAAAAGGCTGACTTAGTTTCCTTGCCTTTCTGGAGGTGTGAACCTCCTAGAAAGGCCCATCGTCTTGAGACTCCTTTCCCCTGGCTGGGGCTTAGAATTTCTACCTGGCACTGAGGAAGCCATAGCTCTCTCTCCCTCTCTGTCTCCCCTTTTTGCTCTTCCTTAATATCTTCCCTCTACTGTAAAAATAAACTACCACAAATTACATTTTACTTTAGTAATTCATTTTGGGATTTAGTAATTAAATCCCTGGCAATCACCAATAAACATTCATGTCCAACCATATAAAATTTAATACCCTCTAGGATTTTCCATGTATACCAACATATCATCTGCAAAAGGTCATAGTTTTATTACCCCTTTACCCATTCTGGTTTCTTCCATTTATTTTCCCTTTGTATTTGCTATTACTAATGTTTCTAATACTATGTCAAAGAATATTGGTGATAATGGACATTCTCGATTAACTTCTGATCTTACTGAAAAGGCTTCTAGCTTCTCCCCATTACAAATAATACTTGCTGATGATTTTAGATAGATGCTTCATATCATTTCTTTTTTATTTTATTTTATTTTATTTTATTAGTCAATTTAGAACATTTTCCCTTGGTTACAAGCCCAAAAGAATTCATGTTCCTTCCCTCCCTCCCTTCCTCCCATAGCTGATGTGCAATTCCCCTGGGTTTCACATGCTTTATATCATTTCAAGAAAAACTTCATTTATATCTGTGCTTTCCAGTGCTTTAAAAAAAAAAGCCTCTTATCCTCAGTCTTAGAGTCAGTACTGTGTATTGGTTCCAAGACAGAAGAGTGCTAAGGGCTAGGCAATGTGGGTCAAGTGACTTGCCCAGGGTCACACAGCTGGGAAGTGTCTGAGGATAGATTTTAACCTAGGACCTCCTGTCTCTAGGCCTAGTTCTCAATTCAGTAAGCTACCCAGCTGCCCCCTCTTTCCAGTGCTTTTTAAAAATAAGAATAAGTGTTGCATTTTATCAAAGACTTTTTCTTCATCTATTGATATAATAATGATTTTTTATTACTTTTGTTTTTAATATGACAAATGATGTTGGTAGTTTTCCTCATATTAAACTATCCCTGCATTCCTGGTATCAATTCTGTCTGGTCATAATGTATAATCTTTGTGATAAACTATTATGGTCCCAGCTAATATTTTATTTAGAAATCTTACATCCATATTCATGAATGAAATTGGTTTATAATTTTCTTTCTGGTTTTGCTCTTTCTGGTTATTTCTTTACTATTATTTCAAACAATTTATCTAATATTGGAATTAGTGGATCTTTAAATGTTTCGGGGAATTCACTTGTGAAATCCATTTGGTTCTGATGCTTTTTTTAGGAAGTTAATTTATGGCATGTTCTATTTCTTTTTCTAAAGTAGGCTTGTTTAGATATTCTATTTCTTCCTCTGATAGTCTAGTTTATATATCTGTAAGTATTCTTCCATTTAACTTCATTGTTAAATTTGTTGGCATATACTTGAGCAAAATAACTCCTAATAATTGCTTTAATTTCATTGTCATTGGTGGCATATTCACTCTTTTTTATCTTTAATGCTAGTGATTTGTTTTTTTCTCTCTACAAAAATAATTTTAACCAATAATTTTTTTATTTTGTTGATTTTCCCCATAAAACCAACTACTCGATTTATAATTCAATTTTTTTACATTCAATTTTATTGATCTCACCTTTAATTTTTAGGATTTCTAATTTGGTGTTTAGCTTGGGATTTTTAATTGGTTCTTTTTCTGTTTTTTAAAAAATTGTATTCTCAATTCATTGTTCTCTTCTTTCTCTATTTGTATTACTATAAGCATTTAGAGATAGAAATTCTCCTTTAATTACTGCTTTTGCAGAATCCCCCAGGTTTTAGTATGTTGTCTCATTATTATCATTCTCTCTAATGAAATTATTTATTGTTTCTATGACTTGTTCTTTAACATACTCATTCTTTAAGATTAAGTTATTTAGATTCCAATTAATTTTTACTTTATGTTTCCATGGTGCCTTATTATATATAATTTTTATTGCATTATGGTTTTTAAAGGATATACATTTCATATTTCTGCTTTTAAATCTATGGTCAGTTTTTGCAAAAGTACCATATACCACTGAGAAGAAGGTATACCCTTTCCATTTGTGTTCAGTTCTCTCCAGATATCTATCATATTTAACTCATCTAAGGTTCTATTCATCTCCTTGACTTCTTTCTTATTTATTTTTTGGTTAGATTTATCTAGTTCTTGATCCAATCATTCTGGATGGATCTATGGAACTATGCTCAAAGGACTATAAAATTGTGCATATCCTTTGATCCTGTAGTACCACTACAAACTAGGTCTTTATCCCAAAGAGATTTTTTTAGAAGTGGAAATCTTTATAGTAACTCTTTTCGTGGTGGCAAAGAATTGATAATTAGGAAGATTGTCTATCAATTAGAGAATGGTTGAACAAATGTGGTATATGATGTTAATGGAATACTATTTCACCATAAGACATGACAAACAGGACAGTTTCAGAAAACCCTGGAAAGACTTATATGAACTGATGCAAAGTGAAGTGATCAGAACCAAAAACATTCTACCCCAGTGATGGCAAACCTTTTAGAGACTCTGTGCTGTGCCCCGTCCCCCAAGACAGGGTGCCACATGCCATAGATTTGCCATCATTGTTCTACATAGTAACAGTAATGTTATATAATAATCAACTGTGAAGTACTTAGCTACTCTCAACTGTATGATGATCCAGAACAATTCTGAAGGACTTATGACAAGGAAAGCTTTCCACCTCAAGAGAAAGAACTATTGAAGTTGAAATACAGATCATTCCTGTAGGATATCCTGTAAAATCCTGTAAAATAGATTTCTATACCTAACTACTTGTGTATATTCTTCTGTTGCTGGACGATCTAATGAAATAAGATTCATGAACTTCCCTCCCACCTCCCCCATCTGTCCTGTCATTGTGAAAAGTTCGTCATTCTATTTCATTTTTTTCATTCTTTTTTTCTCTTTCCCCTTCTCCTAAAGCATTCCTTTTACTCACACCTTAGTTGTTTTTTTTTTAACATATTATCCCATCATATTCAACTCACACCCATGGCCTACTGATTATGTATAGTCCTTCTATCCTAATAATGATCAAGTTCTTAGGAGTTACAATAATCATCTTTCCATTTGGCATGTACATAGTTTAACCTTATTGAATGATTTTTAATTTAGTTTTTTGTTTACCTTTGAATATTTGTCTTGGTTCTTATATTTGAGAGTCAGATTTTCCATTTGACTCTGTTTTTTTCATCAGGAAAATTAGAAAGTCATCTATTTCATTGAATACCTTTTTTTCCCCTTCAAAAGATTATGCTCAGTTTTGATAGGTAGGTGATTCTTGATTGAAATCCTGGTTCTTTTGCCCTCTGGAATACCATAATCTAAGTCCTCCAATTCATTAATGTAGGAACTACTAAATCTTGTGCTGTTCTGTGGCTCCATAATATTTGAATTGTTTCCTTTTGGCTGCTTGTGATATTTTCTTCTTAGCCTGGGAGTTCTGGAATTTGGCTACAATATTTCTGAGAGTTATCCTTTTGAAAGCTCTTTCAGGAGATGATTGGTGGATTATATTTCTATTTTGCCCACTGGATCTAGGAGATCATGGCAGTCTTCCTTGATAATTTTTGGAAATTGATGTCTAAGCTCTTTTTCTAAGCATGACTTTTAGAGAATACAATCATTCTTAGACTATCTCTCTTAAATTTATTTTATTATTATTATTATTTTTAATAAAAACCCTTACCTTCTGTCTTGGAGTCAATACTGTGTATTGGTTTCAAGGCAGAAGAGTGGTCAGGGCTAGGCAATGGGGGTTAAGTGACTTGCCCAGGGTCACACAGCTGGGAAGTGTCTGAGGTCAAATTTGAACCTAGGACCTCCCATCTCTAGGCCTGGTTCTCAATCCAATAAGCTACCCAGCTGCCCCCTATCTCTCTCTCTCTTTTTTCACAATGAAATGGTCTTTATTTTTATTTTTTTAACATTATTTTATTTGGTCATTTCTGAGCATTATTCATTGGAGACAAAGATCATTTTCTCCCCCCACTCCCCCACTCCCCACCTATCCCATAGCCGACGCACGATTCCACTGGGTATCACATGTGTTCTTGATTCGAACCCATTTCCATGTTGTTGGTATTTGCACCAGAGTGTTCATTTAGAGTCTCCCCTATCTCTCTTAAATGTAT
This sequence comes from Monodelphis domestica, assembly GCF_027887165.1. Classification (NCBI taxonomy): domain Eukaryota; kingdom Metazoa; phylum Chordata; class Mammalia; order Didelphimorphia; family Didelphidae; genus Monodelphis; species Monodelphis domestica. Next base: position 7,281,131 of record NC_077232.1, read on the forward strand.
TATATAGATCAGTAATTTTTTTAATGAGACATTTTACATGTTGTTCAACTTTCTCATTCTTTTGACTATTTGAGACAGAGAGAGACAGAGAGAGAGAGAGAGAGAGAGAGAGAGAGAGAGAGAGAGAGAGAGAGAGAGAGAGAGAGAGAAGGAGAGACAGAGAGAGAGACAGAGAGACAGAGACAGAGAGGGAGGGAGGAAGGGAGAGAGGGAGAGATGGAGAGGGAGGGGAGATTGAGAGAGGGAGGGAGAGAGGGAGAGAGAGGGAGATTTGTCTTTCTTTTTACACTCAGAGACCAAATATAATACAGACAACATTAAAGTTGCCCCTGCCTTACTCTCAAGTGTCACTTCCTGTTTCAATCTTCCCAGCCTCCCATTTTTGATCTTATTCTTTTTCATTCTGAAATCTCTGACTAAGGCATACCCATTTCCTAAGGTCCCATGGGGAGAAGGAGCTAGAGCCCAAAAGGAGAAGGTCCCCCCCCCCAAACAGGCAGTGGCTGAGATTGCCTGAGGTTCCTGCCTCAGTTTCCCTTTTTCTTCATTTCTTCCACTATACGGGGTGATTTTGGGGATAACAAGATAGAATCTTAAGGGCACCAGAGTTCTGGGCTGGGTGATAGCTGGTATAAATCTCCTTTGGGAAGAAGAACCTCCTGCATTCCAGCCAGTCTTTCTTGTTGGAAAAATGTTCAATCTCTTACCGCAGGGTAGGAAGAATATGGGGGGGGGGCAAGAAAAGAAGAAGCTACAGTTAGAATGGAACAGTCAAAAGGGTGCAGGGAAGATCATGACTAAGAGATGCCCAGTAAGACCATCATTCACTCGATATGGCTGAGAGTTTTCACTAGCCAGTCCCAATTTCTCCAAACTAAGACTGTGGTCAGAATCGCCCCTCAGCTGAGGCTAAAGCAGCAGCCTTCAGCATCTCTCACTTAGCACATCTCTTTCTTAGTTTAACAGAACGTGCCTTTTGTCCTTCCTGGCTGAACCAGCAGGCAGCCTGGACTCCAGGAAGTCAGTTATTTCCCTGGGGGTTCAGGGGTTCCATGGGGAATGCCCTCTTGCTGCCCTTCAAGGGACTTAAATGGGCCACATAATGCCAACTATCCCAAGTGGTCCTGGGCAGGATAAATGAGGGGAGCTTGCTACCAGCATCCTGCAGTGGCTTCCTCCCTGAGAGGACTTAACTCAGAGGATGCCCCCCAATAATCCAACCAATGGGCCTCTCTGCTGAGACTTATTACCCATTACCTATAGTCAGCCGCCTACACTGCTCAGATTGGTAAAGCCTCCTCCTGAGGATGTATCCCTTGGGAATTCCCTGCCAGGGTCCTCGTGGGTCAGTCATATGCCTTGATCTTTGCTCTCTATAGTGATCCAGTGTACCTGACCTGGTAGGTGAGACTACAATGCAGGTATCTCTTATGGGGTTAGTAAAGAAACCCTGAGTACTGCTACAAGTATGTAGGAAAGCACCAAATGATCATTTAAAACCTAAAAATAACCTAGCCAGCAAAGCTGAGTATAACCCTTCAGGGGAATAAATGGATATTTGATGAGTTAGAGGACTTTCGAGAATTTCTGATGAAAAAATCAAAGCTGAGTAGATAATCTGACATTCAAACACAAAACTTGAGAATAGAAATGTGAACATGAAAGAGAAAGCATAAAAGATTCAAAGAAAATTAAACTGTTTACATTACTAAATAGGAAGATTAATATAATTCCTAAGAATTTTATCATTATTGGGGAAGTTAGAAAGAGTCTAAATAAACAGAAGGCATGAAAGAAAGTCATTATGTTGAGAAAATCTTAAAAGAAATGAGGAGAGGGGAGAGTTGCACTTGGAGAATGGGAAAGGGAGATGTAGAATGGCAAAGTTTTCTCATATAAAAAGGCCTAAAAAACAGTTTTATAGTGGAAGGGGAGATGGGCATGGGGATGGGCAATGTTTGATCCTCACTCTCACTAGAATTGGTTCAAAAGGAGAATATATGTACACTCTGGAGCAGTTAGGTATATAAATCTATCTTACACAGTAAGGAAATAGGAAGGGAAACTGATAAGCTATATAGGGCTTGGGGGATGATAAAAGGGAGAGAGGGCAGATCAAGGCAGGCAGTGGTCAGAAGCAGAATAGCCTTTTGGGGAAAAGAGAGAGGATAAAAAGAAGAAAAGGGGGGGTGGAGGGAAAAAGGCAGTTAGGAATCCAAACTGAATGTGAATGGGATGAGCCCACCCATAAAATGGAAGCAAGTAGCAGTATGGATGAGAAACCAGAATCCAATAATGTTTACAAGAGACATGCTTGAAACAGAAAGACCCCCAGAGGATTAAAGAACAATTTTGCAATATTGTAGGGTGATCAGCTGTGAAAGACTTTTCTTCTCTCAGCAAGACAACAATCTAGGACAATTCTGAAGGACTTATGACAAAGAATCCTCTCCACCTCCAGAGAAAGAACTATTGGAGTTGGAATACAGATCAAAGTATATGATTCTCCATTTTTATTTGGGTTTTTACTTAGGATTTTTGGTATTATATGAGTATCCTCTTACAACAATGAACAACATGGAAATGTAGTTTGCAGGATAATGCATATGTAATCCAGGCCAAATTGCTTACCATCCCTTGGAGTGGGAGAGGGGAGGCAAAGGAGGGAGGGAGACACTTTGGATCTTATAACTTCAGAAAACATATGTGGAAAATTGTTATTACATGTAATTGGGAAAATAAAATAGCTTTAAAAAACAACAATCTGGTACTAGGATGGGAGTCAGAAAAAACCAAAACAAAACACAACAAGGCTCGTAAGGGCTAATGTAAGATGTAGTAAGAAGAGTTGGGAGATCTTTGTGTAGAGCAACAGCAATGTTGTAATGATGACTGACTGTGAAAGCCTCAGCTCCTCTGATCAATGACTCAAGGCAATTCCAAAGGACCCAGGATGAAAAAATGGCTCTCCACACTCCCTCTCTATTGTTGATGCCACCCCATCTCCCTTATCCCTTTCCCCTCCTATTTCCCTATTGGGCAAGATAGATGTCTACACCCTACTGAGTGTGAACATATGTTCTGCCCTTCCCTCTTGGAGCTAATCTCAATAAGACTGAGGTTCAAGCAATGCCCACCCCCACTCCCATTTTCTCCTCCACTAGAAAAGCTCCTCTTTGAGGCCTTTTTTTTCTGTGAAAGAGTTTCATCATTCCCCATTCCCCTTCTTCCCATTGCTGGAAGGCTGTAGGCGAGAGTTTGCTGGGGATGCAAATAAGCTCTGGTGGTCTTGGAGGGCCCCTGAGATTCTGGGGTTCTGGGAACGTCCTGGTGGAAGGGTCCAGCTGCTACATCACAGAAGGGTCTCCATGGAGACAACCAAGCCCCTCCACAGAATGTGGACCCCATAAATCCCTTAGAGGAGCTGAAGCGAGGGAAAAAGAAGTGGCTGGGAGGGCAGGGAGGGCCAGCAGGACTAAGAGGGCCACGTGTGAAGGGGCCCAAGTGAAACCCTCGTCGCTGTTGTGTCTGATCCAGGGTTCCGGGCCAAGATGAATTTCTTATCTGTTCCAGAGAAGTCCCCAGAGCCTAAGGAGGCTACCACTGAGAAGATACAAGTCAAGGGATCCTCCTCTACCGTGGGCAAATCTAGCTTTGGCAAACACCTCTCCGTGGGTGCTCGCACCTCTCATACCTCCTATGGCACCGGCAGCCTTAAAAGCAGAGGCTCTAAAGGGAGTAAGACGAGTGGCTCGATGGAAGGAGACTGGGAGCAAGAGCAAGAGAAGAAGTCCAAGCATAAATGTAAGATGAACTCCCGGGGGCTCCCGGGTGGGACCTGACAAACCTTGACCCCAGCCCAGTTCCCTGCCCCTCCTTAGAGCCCTGCCGGGCCTTGGGCTGAGTCAGGGAAAACGTGCCACGGTCCCTTGAGCTCCAGCCCAGGCCAAGCCATGGCCAAGGGCCCAGCTGTCGCTGACCCCCAGACAGGGCCCATCCTTGGCCAGGCCTCTGGCTCTCTGCTTTCTGGCCTGGGGCCTCAGGCCACACTCAGCACAGCTGAAGCTGGGCACTTCCTGGAGGTCTGGGTTCCTGTTCCCTCAAGGAGGAGGAGGAGGGCGAGCAGGCCAGGGAGGCAGCCCCCCAGCTCTTATGTGCCCTTCTGGTAGCTCACTCCCGCCCCCAGTCCCGCTCCTCAAACCAGGGTGAGGGAGCCCAGAGAGCAGGCTCTCGGCTTATCTCCTCCCTGTCCGATCGGGGCGGCCCCTGTGGCTGCCCCCCAGGTTCTGAGAGGGGGAGAGAAGCAGGGCCCGTCCTGCCCCTCCACTGGACATCCTGCCTGGGCTGAGGGGTGCCGCCAGCATCCCTGCCCACGCCTGAGCCGCCTCTTTCCTCACCGCCTCCCCTTGTAGCCAAAATGCAGCGGGGCCAGAAGAAGCACATGACTATAGGAGATCTGCTGAAAAAGTTTTGTAGTGAAATACATAAAATCTGTGTCCGAATCCAAGATATGCTCTTAGTCCTCATCAAAAGCAATTACTTTGAGTCCTTCATCTTCATCGTGGTCTGTCTTAACACTTTGTTGCTGGTGATCCAGACTTTTGCCGAGGTGGAGATCTGGGGAGGTAAGCACCCCGGGAAGGGTGTGAACCCCAACAGCCCAGGGATGGCCGGGGGGATGTCCTGGGCCCAGGAAGTTCAGAGCTGCTCCTGGAGGCCACTGGAGAGGACCAAGGAGCAGGTTAGAACCAGTGGGCCACCTTCAGCTACCTGCAAGAGTCTGCATGGAGGAGGAAGAGAGCAGGGCCAGGCCCGGGGGGGAGGGTCATCCGGGCCCTCTGGGACAGGGCAGGAATGGCTCCTCTTAGCTCTCCAAGCTGCCAGGGAAGCCACAGTGCTCAGCCTGCCTCCCAATGACTGGATCCAGCTTGGGAAAGAGAGGGAGAAATGGCTGCCTGACAAATGGGTTGGGAGATGAGAGGGAGGGGGGATTCCCAAGCTTGAACCCTTTCCTCTCTGCCTCATTTCTGCCTTCTGGCTTCCTTTAAGCCACAGCAGAAGCCTCCTCTGATCTCCCTCAATTGGCACGTCTGCCCTCTGAGCCTCTCTCCAACTTCTGGCTCCATCTTGTCTCTGCAGAGTTGTTGGCATATTCTCTCCCTCATTAGACTGGAAACTCCTTGAAGGCAGAGATGACTTTTTCCTTCTTTAATTTACCCTTCTTTTATCCACAATGGGCAGCTTAGGTGGAGTGCTAGGCTTGAACTCAGGAAGACTCATTTTCCTGAGTTCAAATCTGGCCTCAGACACTTACATGAGCTGTGTGACCCTGGGCAAGTCACTTAACCCTCTAGGCCTCAGCACCTCAATGTAAAATGAGCTGGAGAAGGAGAGGGCAAACCATTCCAGTATCTTTGCCAAGAAATTCTCAAAAGAGGTCAGGAAGAGTAGGACGAGACTGAAACGACTGAACAGCAAAGAATATCCTTGGAGTTTAGCATAGCACTGGACACACAGTAGGTGTTGAATTAATGGTTGGGACTGATTCTCTGCCTGAAATGATTTCTAGGAATCCCAGAATTTGGGCCAAGCCTGGAGCTTGGAGATCACTGACTCCAACCTCCTCCTTTTGCAGACAGGGAAACTGAGACCTGCAAAGATCAAGAGACTTTGCTGAGTAGACTTGCTTTGAATCCCATCTCAGGCACTGTGATGATGGTGGGCAAGTCACTTACCCTCTCAGAGCCAGTTCCCTCCTCTGGGAAAGGATGACAGTGACTGTAGGGATGCCACTGTGACAATGAAGTCAGAGAGCAGACAGCAAGTTCTTTGCTGGTCCCTGTATCTAAGACCTCAGGCAGTTCAAAGCTTAGCCCAACCCACAAGACCCTCTCCAGGGCAGACACAACAGGATACAGACCCCCTGGGTCAGCAGACCTCCTAGAACCTTATTGCTCTGACACAGTCAACTCTCCCTGACTTGTAACAGACTCAGCTTTTCCTCTACACAGTCAGGGTCAACTTAGGAATGCCAACCTCAGAGGCAGGCTGGTGGCAGCATTTAGTCAAGCTGTCTTATGCTCCCACATCTCACCCATTCTGACACCCTAATCATAGTAACATGGAAAAAATTTTAGGCATCAAAATGAATGAATGGATGGATGGATGGATGGGTGGGTGGGTGGATGGGTGGATAGAAGGATGGATGGATGGATGGATGGATGGATGGATGGATGGATGAGTGGGTGGGTGGGTGAGTGGGTGGGTGGGTGGATGGCTGGGTGGGTGGATGGATGGGTGGATGGAAGGATGGAAGGATGGATGGATGTTTGGATGGATGGATGGATGAATGGATGGAAGGATGAATGGATGGATGGATGGATAGATGGGTGGATGAATGGATGGGTGGATGAATGGGTGGATGGAAGGATGGATGGATGGAAGGATGAATGGATGATTGGATGGAAGGATGAATGGATGGATGAGTGGGTGGGTGGATGGATGGGTGGATGGGTGGATGGATGGATATATAGATGGATGGATGGGTGGGTGGATAGTCGGATGGATAGATGGATGGATGAATGGGATTCACAAATGCTAGTCTGAAGGAGCAAAAGACTATGGCCCTAGAATCTCTCCAGGATAAAAGGATACTGGGGAAACTTGGGAGAACAGAGAGGAACTTCAGCCTACTAATGTCCTAAAGAAAGAATGTGGTGACTGCTAAGTCATCCTGCTCATGTGCCATTTTGGATTTCATATCCAAAAGGGGGGGAGACTCATAGAGACATTTTCTGGAAAGACTATTCCTTGGGGTTCCTGGGTTCCTGAGAACACAAGGCTATTGGGAACCTTACCTGAGGGAAGAGGGTGCAGGCAGGTGGGGAGAGAGACTTCAGCAGGAGGCTGGAGCCTATAGGGAAACTGAGGATCTGGCCTTCCCACAGAATGGTACTTCACAGCTTTGGACTCCGTCTTCCTCTGCATCTACTTTATGGAATCTTTTATAAAGATCCTGGTCCTGGGAACTGGATACTTTCATAGCTGGGACAACCTAGGTGGGTAGGGTTGGGGACTTGGTCTGGATGGAGAGGGGTGGGATGACTGAGATTGGGAACAGGGTGGGACCAAGCCAGAGAGGGATTGGGCATGGAGGGGCAGTAATGATGAGTTGGCATGTCATCCAGGGCTTAGTCTTCCAATCCAGGAAAGAGGATTGTAATGGAATGGGTGGTTTTCACCCCCAGGGTGGGAGCACCTTGTGGATGTGGGATCCAGTCTTAGGGAAAGGAGGTTCTGGTGCCTTGCTCAGGAGTTTTGTAAAGAAAGCCACACTTAGAATCAGGAACCAAGGCTCTACTTCCAACTCTGTTACTTAGAAGCTGTGTGGGTCCTGGATTTAAGGGCCCTGGGTTCAAAACTCACCTTTGATGCTTGCTACTCATGTGACCTTGGTCAAGTTACTTCTTTGAGCCTCATTTTTGGTCATCTTTACTATGAGGAAGTAAGACTAGAGGCCCATTGAAGTCTTTCCAACTTTAGAGCTAGGCTCCTAGGGATGTTGGACATGTGTACTATGTATGGTCTCTCCTAGGGCAGGGAGAACAGAATCTTTGTTCTGAAGAGTAAGTTAGACACCAGATGCAAAATGCACATGATGTAAATGGTGGCTATTGTCGTTATCCACCTTAGAGGGCTACGAGGAGGAAGGGGCTTTTCTGATAGAGACACAATGGCTTAGTGGTGAGAATACAAAATCCCTGAGTAAGGAAGACCTGGATTCAAATCCTGCCACTGGCAATGACTTTGCTATGAAACCCCAGGCAAATCATTTCCCCACTACCCCTCAGTTTCCTCATGTGTAGAAGGAACATAAGAATGGCTGCAGAATCAAGGGAGAGAACTGGGGTGGGTGCTTGGCCAGCCTCAAAGAGGCAGAGAACTTGTGGTCAGCTCTGCTAAGTGGCTGGAACCTCTCAGGCTGGGCTCCTGAGATGGGCACTGTGGCCCCTGCCCCGCAGACTTTTTCATCATGATCATGGCCCTGTTGGACTTCGTGCTCAAGCAGATCTACTTCTCCTCTGCCAAGAAAATGACCCAAAGCAAAACTGTCTTCCGAGTCCTGAAGATCTTTAAAGGCCTTCGATCCCTGAGGGCCATCAGGGTGATGCGGAAACTCAAGTGAGGTCCAGCTGGGTCCTGGGCAGAGAAGCCCCTTACTCTCTGGAGGCCTCAGTTTCTCCCCTTACAAAATGTGGAGGTGGGGGAGGCATTAAGTGACAGTGGATAGAGTGCTCAACTTGACCTTGGGCAAGTCACTTCCCCTCTGGGTTTCCATTTCCTATCCTAAGAAGGGAAGGGAACTTGATGACCCTTCATGTCTCTTCTAGATTCTAATCTCTGATTTTATTCCTGAATGAACTCCAAGTGCCTCTGTTTCTCCATCTATCAAATGAAAGGGTTGGACAAGATCTCTAGGCTGCTTCCCACTCTCAATCTAGGGTGCTATGAATTCCAGGTCATCAGGTCCTGTTCTGAGGTTCCTTCCAGCTTTTCCACTGGACTTCCTATTAGTTCTGATATTCTCTGTCCAGTGCTCTAAGGGCTCTTCCTGCTCTGACTTTGTTTACCCTAAAATCCTGACCAATCCTAAGAGTCTTTGAAGTCCAAGGTCCCAGCCAGAGGCTCATCAGGGGCCAGAGTCCAGCTTCCTGATCCCCAGTCCTGCCTGGTGCCCAAGCACTGGCTCCAGAGGCTGCTCCTTAGCTGCAGTCTTTTCCCTTAGAAAACTTGCCTGGTCCTTTGACCCTCTTGTCTGACTCTCCCTCTGCTTGCAGGTTCCTCACCAGCCTCAAGGGGGTGGCAGAGACTCTGGCCAGATCAGCATCATCCATCACAGCCATCCTTGTCCTGATGTTCACCTGCCTTTGTATCTGGCCAAGAAGGGGACTGGGGCACTGGGGAGGAGCTAGGCAGGCAGGGAGGAGGCTAGTAGGGCTGGGCTGGCTGGGACTGGGTTGAAGCTAGCGGTTCCTCCAGCAGCATTGCAAGGGCCCCTGGGGCCTCCTTAGCATCCCAGTCTTCTTCTCTGTGATGCTCCGAGCCCTGTTCCATGAGGAAGATCCGAAGCATTTTGGGAACATCTTTATCACCATCTTCACCCTCTTTACCATGCTCACACTGGATGACTGGTCCATGACCTTCTTGGACAAACGAACAACAAGTAAAGAATCAGCCTGAACCCTGGGAGGGCCTGAATGGCTGGATGTTCTCTGTAGATTGGTCTTGGGAACTTTGGATCAGAGCCATAAATAACTAGGGTGGACCAATGGGACTTTAGCCAAGAGTGCAAAATTCAGAGTGCTAATGTAAAAACAATAGGTATTTCCTCACTTCCCTTTCTGTTTCCCCACCACTTAGCTGTAGAAATGCTTCCCATTATCCCAAACCTAGTTTATGATTCTTGCTGAGAGTGCAAAGTAAGGGTTTTTTCTCCCCAGATTCCTGGTACATCATTCCTATCCTCATGATCTACATTGTCATACAATACTTGATTTTCCTCAAGTGAGAATCCCAGCCCTCCTTTTCCTTCCCACCCTGAGGCACCCCAGCTCCCCTCTCCTCCCCTATGTACCCGCAGGCTTCCCTAACCCTATTTTTCCTTTCCTCAAGCCCCAGGTCCCCAGAAAAGCCCAGCTCATCCCCTACTCTGCCCACAAACCCTTCAGGGGCGCCCCAGCCCCTTTGCAGGTCTGTTGCCCTCCCCTCCCAGGCCCTGACTCAGATCTCAGGGTCTCAGGCCGCACCCTCCCTTGTCTTGCAGCCTAGTGATAGCAGTGCTGGTGGATAACTTCCAAATTGTCCTCCGCAACAAGCAGGAAAGGGCGAAAGAGCAGGTACTTGGGACTGGCAGGGAAGAAGGGAGAAAGGGTGAGTCTATGTGCTGCTCAGTGCGGGGTAGCCAGGTGGGACAGGAGCAGGTCCCTGCTGGTTTCTGAGCTGGGCTTCATCCTAGAGAAGGCCTTGAGCAGGCAGAGTGGGCACCGGCACCCTGACATTCACGCTTACATCCCCCAAGAATGCCCCCCACCTCCCGGAGCTGTAGCTACCGGGAGGGCTTGTGCCAAAGCTGGGGGACACACGTGGCCCTCAGGAACCAGGGCCCCCCTGTGGGCTCTGAGGCGAGAATCAAGTACCGGGGAGGTCTGTGGCTCCAGGTGGGGTTCACATAGCCAAATGCTTTGTTCTCTGCATGGGCACCTTCTCACCATTGGAGGGGGGGCATGAGATCTTGGGAAGCTGTGAAGCCTCCTGGCCTGCCCTTAACCACCATAGCAGAGGGTCAGAGATGGGTGATAACTGCAGTGTCCTGCTCCCTGCCCTCTGCCCTCTGCTCTCTGCCCACACCCACCTTTGCCAAAAATGGGTGGAGATAGTCGTTGGGTTCGTCTCCCCTTCATCACCAAATCTAGGCAGCCTCTCAAAGAGCCAAGGAGAGACAGAAAAGTACCCACACGTCATGGGCACTGGATCAGCTCTGCCAAGCTCCACCTTGTTGTCCCCTGCCTCTGCAAGGGTGGATGCTCTCCTTTTGGCATTAGTGCCCAGGGGGGTAGCACAGTGGATAGAGTGCCAGTTCTGGAGATGAGAGGCCCCAGGTTCAGATTTGGCCCCAGACACTTCCTAGATGTGTTACCCTGGGTAAGTCACTTAACCCCAATTGCCAGCCCCTTAGCACTCTTCTGCCTTAGAATCAAGACAGAAGGTGAGCATTTATCTATTAAAAACAAAATGCCGCATCTGGTCAGGGTGGGGATAGATGAGGCTGTCTATTGGGGGTGTCCAGGGAGGGAAGAATTAACTTCTCTCTCACAACTCACTCCCTAGAAAGTAGCCCGGATGCATGAGAAGCTTTTGGATGAGTCTCTGACGCACCTTGATAAAGGTAGTCATGCCCCCCTGCTAAGGAGCCACAGTTTACCTTTCATGCCTCCTAGGAGCTCAGAGGGAGGAGATACCTGAGAGGCCCCAGGCATGTCCAATCCAAACTCTGGCCCCGGGCTAGAATCCCCTCCCTGAGTGCCCTGGCTAGCATGGCTGCATTCCCCTCTGCTCAAATACCTGCCCATCACTCCCTCAGCCTCCTGAGCTCAGGACAGTCCTTCTCTCACATTCTCCTTTATTCTCTTTCCTCACAGAAGTGGAAGAACAGAAGAGTGATATCTCTTTACAAATGGATATTATTGAGAAAAAATATGGACACTTTACTCCTAAGTAAGGGGAAGCCCCTGGAGCTAGGGAGGGTGAGAGGGGGCCTGGAGACCAAACAGGAAGACCCTGACTCTCATGTGGGGAATCTGTGGGGGAGTCACTGGACCAGTGTGCAAGAAGAGAAAGAGGTGGGAGGCCCCTGGGGAAAGACTCCTGACCTCCACCCCCCAGAGTGGGGCCACTGATGGCACAGCAGTTTCTTGAGTCCTCAGACCCTGGGCCAAAGAAAAGGTAAGCCTTGGCCTTGGCTATCAGGAACTCAAGTCCCTGAGGATGCAGAACTTAATGCAGGGATCCCTCTTAGAGGGGAGCCTGGATTCATTTGATAAAGGAGCAAAGTCCTTCTTAGAAGGCAAAAGAGATTTGCCCCAAGTCAGGAAGAGGAGAAAGTCTCAGAGTCAGTGGTCAAATGGAACTTTCCAGCCTGCTGAAGAAGGAAGGCTGTGTGGAGGGGGAGGTGCACATGTGTAAAGGCTTCATCTGTCTCCTCACCAGCCCTGGCTCCCCTGCGCCCTGCTTCTGAGATGGAGGGCATTGCCCAGCAGCTTACAGTTCTAACAGCTCAAAGGGCAAGAGGGGGGTCCTCACCACTTTGAATGGTTTATCGAATATGCCAGATGGGAGGGAATTTACAATATACAAATGGGATGTGAGGGTGGGAGGGCCCTTAGAGCAAGGAATGTCAGCATGAGGAGGGCCCTTAGAGTATAGAATGAGATCTAGAAGGGGAAAGTAGAGTCCAGAACATGAACAGCCAGTGCTGAGGTGGCCCTTAGAACAGAGAATGGCAAAGATGAGAAGGGTGGCCAGAACATCAACAGTCAGCCTGGAAGAAACCTTAGAACATAAAATGGCAGAGCCAAGAAGGGACCAAAGAGGCTGGAATATGGATTGTCAGAGCTCAGAGGGCCCTTAAAGCAAAGAATGACAGACACCAGAAGGACCTTAGAGGCCAGAACACAGAAAGTCAGAGCTGAGAGGACCCTTAGAATGGAAAATAGCAGAGCCGAGCAGGGAAGTATCTTTAGAACAGAGAATGGCAGAGCCTAGAAGAGACTAAAAAACCAGAACATAGACTGTTGGAACTGAGAAGGACCTTTAATTTGCATGCCTAATTCATTTATCTTTGCCCTCTCTAATCTGTTAATATATGCACTCAAGGATATAAATTTCCCCCTGAGTACTGCTTTGGCTGCATCCCATAGATTTTGGTAGGATGTGTCATCATTGTCATTCTCTTCAAATAAATTATTAATTGTTTCTATGATTTGTTCTTTAACTGATTTTGGAGAATCATTATTTAATTTCCAATTAATTTTTTATTTGTCTCTCCATGTACCCTTACTAATTATTATTTTTATTGTATTGTGATCTAGAAAAGTTTCATTTATTATTTCTGCTCTTTTACACTTGTTTACCATTTTTCTATGTCCTCATACATGATCAATCTTTGTGAATGTACCATGTGCTACTGAAAATATGTATTCCTTTTTGTCCCTATTTATTTTTCTCCACATATCTATTAACTCTAATTTTTCTAAGATTTCATTCACATCTCTTACCTCTTATTTATTTTTTGGTTTGATTTATCTAGATCTGATAGAAGAAGGTTCAGGTCTCCCACTAGTATAGTTTTACTATCTATTTTGTCCTTGAGCTCCACTAGTTTCTCCTTTAGAAATATTGGTGCTATACCATTTGGTGCATACCTGTTGAGTACTGATATTTCCTCATTGTCTATAGTGCCTTTCATCAGGATGTAATTACCTTCCCTTTCTTTTTTAATCAGATCTATTTTTACTTTGGCATTGTCAGATATCATGATTATGACACCTGCCTTCTTTTTCTCAGTTGAAGCCCAATAGATTTTGCTCCATCCTTTTACCTTTATCCTGTATGTGTTTACCTGTCTCATGTGTTCTTCTTGAAGACAACATATGGTAGGATTTTGGTTTCTAATCCACTCTGTTATTTGCTTCTGTTTTATGGGTGAGTTTATCCCATTCACATTCAGAGTTATGATTACCACCTGTGTATTCCCCAACATTTTGATTTTCTCTCCTAGTTCTGCCCTTTCTTCTTTCACTATTTCCTTTTAAACCAGTGGTTTGCTTTTAATCAGTCCCCCTAATCACCACCCTTTTTTTACTTCCTTTTCTGCTCCATCCCTTTTTGTTCCCCTTTTATTATTTTTTTAGAGTTGATTAAATTCCCTCCCTTCTCTTTCCCTCCCTTTTTGTACTCCCTGCCCTGCCCCCTCCTTGGTTTTTCCCTTCTCACTTTCCCTGTATGGTATTATAGAATTTAATACCCCAATGGATCTAGATGCTCTTCCCTCTCAGAATTGATTCCACTGAGAGTAAGTTTAAGTATTACCTATTAACACTCTCTTCCTCTCCTTCTCATAATAGTATTATTCCAAACCTCCCCTTCCTATGCACCTCTTTGTGTAGTATAGATTATCCTATTTTTATTATTCCTTTAAGTTTCTCTTGGTGCCATCTTCTATTCCACCCCTTTTCTTTTTTTGCATATCATCTTAGACCACTTAGTACCCCAACCTCTACCTATGAATAATTATTCTAATTACTATAATAATGAATACAATTTTTGAGAGTTACAGATAACATTTTTCCATGTAGGAACATAAACAATTTGACCTTATTGAAGCCCTTAAGGAAGAAAATTTTAAAAACAAATTTTCTTCCTTTCCCCTCTTTTATTTACCTTTTCATGTTTTTTCTTCATTTTTGTGTTTGGATGTCAAACTTTCTGCTTAGTTCTCATCTTTTCTTTACAAATACTTGGAAATATATTTTGTTGAATGCCCAAACTTTCCTCTGGAAGTATATAGAAAATGATGATAGGTAGGTTATTCTTGGTTGTAGACTCAATTCTCTTGCCTTTCTGAATATCATATTCTAAGCCTTGTGATCCTTTAGTGCAGATGCTGCCAGATCCTGTGTAGTCCGGATTAGTGTTCCTTGATATCTGAATTGTCTCTTTCTGGCTTCTTGAAATATTTTCTCCTTAGCTTGGAAGCTCTTGAATTTCACAATTACATTCCTGGGGGTTGTCTTTTGAGTATTTAGTGTAGAGGGTGACCTATGGGCTCTTTCAGTGTCTATTTTTCTCTCTTGTTCAAGAACATCAGAGCAGTTTTCTTGAATAATTTCTTGTAATGTGATGTCAATGTTTCTGTTTATTTCTGGGTTTTCAGGTAGACCAATGATCAGCTAGAATTTTGGTGGGAGCTTGGAGCATGGAAATGCCCAAATCCCACATACCTTCAATGCTGTGCCCTACAGTGGGATCCCTTTGTTCATCTGAACTTGGGTTTTTTTTTTTGGCTTTTTGAGGTGGTCTGTATTGGTCAGTGGTGAGGAGAGTAAGAGTCCTACTTCTACACAGCAGCCATCTTAACCAGGAAGTCCCTGAGAAAGACCTTTAGAAGAGAGAATGAGAGATTAGAAGGGAACTTAGAGTCCAGAACATGGGCTGTCAGGGCTGAGAGGATCCTTAGAACAGGGAACAGGGAATGACAGAGCCTAGAAAAGACCAAAGAACCAGAACATAGACTATCAGAGCTGGCAATAAAGAACCCAGAGATTGGATTTGGTCTGAACCACATCAGTTCAGTGGAAAGGAAACAGCCAAGTGGGGAGTTTGGCCCTGTGCATTGACCTCTCCTTTGATGCTCTCACTTCCAAGCTTCCTCCAACCCTCACCATGTAGGACAAGGCTTTGGGGAGGGGGCAGCATCTCACATCTCACAAACATGGTCCAAGCTATTGAGGGCAGGAGCTGAGGACTTGGAGACAACCAGTTCTGCTGCCTCTAGACATGCTTATCCCCCTCCCCAGGTCCCTGTAGACACCCCCAGCCCAAGGTCCCTCCCAGCTCTGGCATTCCTTGTCCTCTTTTGGGACCTTCTACTCTACATGTGCACAATGGAGTCAAGGAGCTTTGCCTGAGCTGTGAGGAATGCCCAGAAGGTGGAGTCTACATTGATATCATGCTGGGACCAGAGAGGAGCAGCAGCAGCAGCAGCAGGGGAGGGTGGGGTGTTGGGGCACTTCCTGTTCTCCCGCCCCCCTAGCCATGAGGCAGAGCATGCCCAGCTGAGGGCGTATGCCCCTCCCCTACAGACAGAAGGAAACCATGTTCCACTATCTCCAGCTGATGGCTGCTGTTGAACATCACCAGCAGATGTTTCGCTCCCAGGCAGCAATCATTGATGAGATCATTGATACGGTGTTTGAAGTATGCTGGGGACCCCAGGGGATCCCTGGGGGGGTGACTCTTTGGATGGGGGCTCCTGGTAGGTGCAGGGTGGCAGAGATGGAGGTGTCATGAAGGGGGCCATGGAGAACCGCAGGCCCAAGAAATGGGTGGGGTGGGGGTCTTGCCCTGCTCCTCCTGAGATCATCTCCACCATTTCCTTCTCAGGCTGGAGAAAATCCATTCAATACATTAAGACTCCAACAAAATGAATAGAAGAAATTAACCTCCTGGACCAGACTGACCTTTACCCCCAAATCCCAATAGAGTCCTGAAGTCTGTTTATATCCTCTTGTCTCCTTACTGGCTGGGAATCCAGTGGGGTCGGTGGGGAAGAGATGGGAGAGGCCCCTGGACGCCAGCCCCCTCAGACTCATCTGTCCAGGGGCTTCCTTTCCTCCTGCTGAGGGCATCCAGCCTTGGCCTTTTTACCCAGCTGGGGGCCCGGGATGGCCTGGGTGCCCTCCTTCCTTCAGGGCCTCCCTTTTCTGAGCCCAGAGTCCTGAGCAATCTAAAAGCCCAGATAAAAGCAGGCAAGAGATGAGAGAAGCTGGGAGAAGGAGCTGGGGGAAGAGGAGCACCTAAAAAAGCTTCTGATTAAAAGTTAGAATTGCAGGCAGGTAAGTGACTCAGTATATTGAGAGCCAGGCTCAGAGATAGAATGTCCTGGGTTCAAATCTGGCATCAGACACTTCTTAGATATATGACCCAAGCCCTTGCCATACTTCTCTCTTAGAACAAATACAAAGTATTAATTCTGAGACAGAAGGTAAAGGTGTTGTTTTTTGAAGTTAGCATTTATTTATGCCTTGAAGGTTTGGACTGCATAATTGCATGACCAGACATGACTGTTTTCCCATTTGAGCCTCACAACTCTGGGGGGCAGGTGCTATGAATTTTACAGATGAGGAAACTGACATTCAAGGATGAAGTGACTTGCCCAGTGTCCCACAGCTAGTAAGGATCTGAGGAGAGTTTTGAACTCGGGTCTTCCTGACTCCAGCTACAGTCCTCTACCCACTGAGCCACCAGCTGCTAACGAGCACCCTGAATTTCCAAGGTGAAATGGGCTGCTGTAGGCAGGAGCGAGGGAGCTCGCTCTCTCCTAGGGGCTCTTCAAGGGGACGCTCAGGGATGCTGGTCAGTTCAAGGTTGTGTAATCAGCAACTATGGGGCTAAGCCTGCACCTCGGACGTTCCATCCCTGATGCCTGGAGCCAAAAGAGGCTCCTCCAAGTATCCATCTGTTGGCACCTGGTGGTTAACTCATATAAAGAGCAAAACTCCTTCGTAGGGGGATGAGGAAGGCCCGAGGCTCCTCCAGAGATGCTGGACTGCTCTTCTATAACCAAGATGAAAAGTGGATCCCATTGTCTCCTTCAGAGACTTGGAAGCTGCCTGGGATATTCGGTGGCCCTGAACTTACCTGGTAAACCAAGTGTAGGGCAACCACCTCCCCCCCACTCACAAGGAGTAACCCTAATTTTCTCAGGCCTGGGGAGCCCGAGGGAACAAGGCCTCCCATCCTTAGAAGTCTGCTGACTCACCCTAATGGCCAAGGGTCAGGTGTCACTGGGCCAGGTAAGTGTTGAGGCAAATTCCATTCTCCACCTGATGCCCAGAGATGTCAGTGCTGAAAGCCATTGGGGCCCCACTCATCCCCAAGGAGCAGCCCCAAGTCAGTTGCCAATAGTGTGAGGGCTCTAGCCATCAGCATTTCCATCCCTAAGGTGCCTTGTGGCAGAAGTGGAGCCATGTCCAGGGATGACCCTGATAAGGATGGCAAACTGGACCTCAGCTGGTCCCCTGATATGGTGGGAAGGTAGAGAGGAGATTGAAGAAGGTTCATGGAGGGAGCAGAGCAGAACCAGGTCAGGGATGCAACTGGTTGAATGAGCACTGAATTTAGAAGCCAAAGCCAAGAGACGGGGGCAAGAGAACCAAGCAGATACCTTAAAGAGATAAGGAAAAATACTTGTACAAAAATATTTCTAGATGTGCTCTTTGTGGTGGCAAAAAATTGGAAAATGAGGGGGTGTTCCTCGATTCTGGAATGGCTGAACAAATTGTGATATCTGGTGGTGATGGAATACTCTTGTGCTGAAAGGAATAATGAATTGGAGGAACTCCATGTGAACTGGAAAGACCTCCATGAACTGATGCAGAGCAAAAGGAGCAGAACCAGGAGAATGTTGTACCCAGAGACTGAGACACTGTAGCACAATCGAATGTAATAGATTTTGATGTAATAGACAATGATCCAGGACAATCCAGAGGGACTTATGATGAAAAAGAATGCTATACACATCCAGAGAACGAACTGTGGGAGCAGAAATGCAGAAGAAAAACATGATTGATCACATGGTTCAATGGGGATATGTTTGGGGTTTTGGTGTTAAATGATTACTCTGGTGTAAATCTGAATAATACAAAAATAAGTTTTGAACAATAATACATGTATAAACCAGTGGAATTGCTTATCAGCTCTGGGAGGGGGGAAGGGAAGAGGGGAGGGAAAGAACATGAATCATGTAACTATAGAAAAATATTCTTTAAAAAAAGAACCAAGCAGAAGTGTGTAAAGACACAAGATTTGGAGGAAGGTAGACTATCTTGTCAACTATTCTAAATGTAAGGGGGGAATATCTGTTCAGCACTGATTATGTCATTGTAGGATAGGATACTCTTCAGAGAATACTGGGATGCCAAAGATAAGTCCAATGAAACCTTGGTTATTAATCAATTTTATTAAGGTTAATTAGGTTCATTGGGGGCATTGAGGAGTTTACCCACAAGAGGGCACTCCTGGCTGGCAGCAGGGTGGATCCCCACACCAATCCCAGGCCAGGTCAGATATGATATAGAAACAGAACAAAGAAAGCCTACTGCCAGGGGTGGCCCAGGATCACATGTAAGTTTTCACTTGGGATAGTTATGTAAAGGGGAAAAGGGATTAATTTTTTAAAGGGTTGGACTTGATTATTTAAAAGTTTGGTCACCAGGAATTTAATTCCAAAGAGATTTTATTCACAATTTATTTACAAAATGTAGAAAGAGTGAAGCAAGAAATCAGAGAGAGGATAAGGTAAGATATCTAGCCTGAGCACTAAGTAATTTACTCCTGGGCCCTCCAGGCAGGGAGAATTAGTTTTAGCTAGCCTCAACAAAGCCTAGGACTCAGGAAGTCTCTTCAGAAAATCCAGCATTTAAGAGTCAGGTTTTCACTCACCAAGTGTCAGTCCAGTCAGCAGATTCTTCTGCCCCTCTTCACCAGCCTCAACTTGAAAGCATGAAGAATTTTTTAAATTGAAGAAAATGTGCTGACCTGGAAAAAAAATCAAGGAGAAATAATTTAAGAATTTTTGGACTATTTGGAAGCCAAGATCAGAAAAAAAAATGTAAGCATTATCTTTCAAAAAATTATCAAGGAAAATTGCCATGATATCCTAGAACTGGTGGGCAATATAGAAATTGAAAAAATTATATTAAAAAAAAGAAATTGAAAAAATTCACCCACCATATCCTGAAAGAGATGCCCAAATGACTATTCTCAGTAATAATATAGCTAAATTCTAGAATTTCCAGACCAAGGAGAAAATCTTGCAAACAATTAGAAAGAAACAATTCAAATACCATGGAGTCACAGTCAGAATCACACAAGATGACTTCAGGCCAAGATGGCAGCTTAGAGAGAGCTAAAGTTCAGATCTCCGGAAACCCTTTCTAATCGATCTCAAACTGTATGCTCCTAGGACACCGAAATTCAAAACAAACAACAGGATAGATCCCGGGAACCCTCTTCCTGGACCTGGATCAAAAGGTATGGCCCCCCAAAAGCCAGAACCCGAGATCACCCGGATCTAAGGGGTAGGCAGAAGGAAGGTCCCAGGACCCCCCCCCCAACCCAGAGCGCTGAGTCCAAGGCAGCAGCAGGAACCTAAGAGCCAGCAAAAGGACCTCAGGGCTGGCTATTCTGAAGGCCGCATCCTGAAAACAACCTGAGCCAGTCGTGTGGGCACCCAGATAGCAGGGAAACATAGAGAGACAGAGGGGAGCCTGTAGCCCCCTGGCTGGATCCTTCCATTCAAGTCTCAGGAAAGGTCCCTGCTTTAAGACACACTCAGTCCAACCCAGCTGAAGTTAATCCTATCAGGAGCCCTCAGAGCTCCAGGAAGCCTTGGTCCCTCCCCCCTCAGACTGCAGGCCCTTCTGGCCCATAAAGGCTCTGAGATACTTTGCGGACAGTGCCAAGCCAGGCTCAGAGCGTGGAAGTAAGGCAACGGAGAAGCATTGGGAGGGAACTGAGAGCAGTAACACCTGCAAATGGACAATTCGCCTGGGGCTAAAGCCTCTGAACACCAGATAGAGATAAGAAAAGCTAGACCTCCCCACTCAGATAGAGATGGCAAACAGCACAGAAAAGCCCCCAAACTCCAAGAAAAACAAGAAGAAGGGGGCGACTTTGGACACATTTTATGGAGCAAAAATACAAAATACAGAGGAGATAGAAGAGGAAACACAAGCAAATGCTCCGAAACCTTCCAAAGGAAATGGAAACTCTCCACAAACCCATGAAGAATTTGAATCAGAAATGATAAAAAATATGGAAGCCTTCTGGGAGGAAAAGTGAGAAATAATGCAAAAGAAATTCACGCATCTACAAAACCAGTTTGACCAAACTGTAAAGGAAAACCAGGCTTTAAAGGTCAGAATCAGCCAACTGGAAGACAACAAGCATGCAAAAGAGCAAGAATTAATAAAGCAAAGCCAAAAGACCAAGAAATTAGAAGAGAACATAAAATATCTCACTGACAAGGTCATAGACTTAGAAAATAGAGGGAAAAGAGACAATTTAAGAATAATTGGACTACCAGAAAAGCCAGAAATAAACAGCAAACTCGACATCGTAATATAAGATATAATCAAAGAAATTTGCCCAGAGATTCTAGAACAAGGGGGCAATACAGGCACTGAAAGAGTTCACAGAACACCCTCTACACTAAACCCCCAAAAGACAACTCCCAGGAATGTAATTGCCAAATTCCAAAGCTTTCAAGCAAAAGAAAGCCTTACAAGAAGCCAGAAAAAAACAATTTAGATATAAAGGAATGGCAATCAGGGTCACACAAGACCTTGCAAGTTCCACTCTGAATGACCGTAAGGCATGGAACATGATTTTCAGAAAGGCAAGAGAGCTGGGCCTTCAACCAAGAATCAGCTACTCATCAAAACTGACTATATACTTCCAAGGGAAAGTATGAGCATTCAACAAAATAGAAGATTTCCAAGTTTTTGCAAAGAAAAGACCAGAGCTCTGTGGAAAGTTCGATATCAAAAAACAAAGAGCATGGAATACCTGAAAAAATAAATATGAAGGAAAGGGAAAAGAAGAAAAATGTTATCTTTTTCTTTTATTCAAACTCTCTTCTTTAAGGACTATATTTATATTGATCTATGTATATTAATATGTGGGGAAAATGTAATGTGTAAATAGGGGGAAAAGAAAGACCAAATAGAATAATCTTTCTCACACAAAGATTCACACGGGAAGGGGAGGGGAAGAAAACTCCTATAAGAAGAAGAGAAAGAGAGTTTTTACTTAAACCTTACTCTCAGGGAAATCAACTCTGAGAGGGAAGAACATCCAGATCCATTGGGATCTTGAATTCTATCTTACCCAACAAGGGCAGGGAGAAGGGAAAACCAAGGGGGGTAGAGGGGGAGGGAACATAAAAAATGGAGGGAAGAAGAGGGGGTGGGGGAGGGAACAAAAAGGGAGGGGCTAGAAAGGGAAATATATCAAGGGAGGGGATAAGGGGGACTGATTTAAAATAAATCACTGGATTAAAAAGTTAGAGCTATGGGGGCAGCTGGGTTGCTCAGTGGATTGAGAGCTAGCCCTAGAGACAGGAGGTCCTAGGTTCAAATCTGGCCTTAGCCACTTCCTAGCTGTGTGACCCTGGGCAAGTCACTTGACCCCCATTGCCTAGCCCTTACCACTCTTCTGCCTTGGAGCCAATACACAGTATTGACTCCAAGATGGAAGGTAAGGGTTTAAAAAAAAAGTTAGAGCTGAAGAAGAAAGATTAGAATTAGGGAAGGATATCAAAATGCCAGGGAGACCACAAGTGACAATCATAACTTTGAACATGAATGGGATGAACTCACCCATAAGATGTAGAAGAATAGCAGAATGGATTAGAATCCAAAACCCTACCATATGTTGTCTTCAAGAAACACACATGAAGCGGGTAGACACCCAAAAGGTCAGAATTAAAGGATGGAGTAAGACCTTCTGGGCCTCAACTGACAGAAAGAAGGCAGTGTGATATGGAAATCACTTTAAAAGACTGATATATATTAATTTAAGGTCGCCAAGGAATTCAGCTATGTAATTCCTAAATGAAAACTCAAGTCAGCAGTCAACCTTTTTATGGTGTTTTAATTACAAACAGGAGGAAGAAAAGTATTAGAGGGAGAGAGGGAGAGAGGGAAAGGGGAGAGAAGGAAATAGGGCTTAAATACTCACTCTGCTTAAGCTGAGCCAAAGGCCCAAGGCCCTGGATAGCTGAGGCAAAGAAAAGAGATCAGTCCCTCTCACTCATGTGACCAAAATGGAGAAACAGTCTGTGGGCTCCTCCACTCCAAGCACCAGGCTCCAACCACCTTTTTCCCTCCACACAGAAAGTCCCCAGAACTCCTGAGCTGTCCTCTACCTCACTTCCTCTCTCTCACATGTGCCAATGGTGGCTTTAGCTTGACCTAGGACCACCCAGAGGTCTGTCCTTTTTGCACATGTCTGTTGAAGGCCATATTCTCAAATAATTAAATCTTGAGTTTTGCTACAGCCCCTCCTCATCTTGTTACCCTGAGTAGGGTGGAGATTGTAGTTTCCAAGACCTGATTCTGTTATTCCAAGTATCTCTATTGTTATTGATCAGGAAATAGCTAAATCCCATCTTCTAAAGAATGGTCTGAATAGGGTTGAGTAGTTTTGAAATTCACAGCAGGAGTTGCAATCATGATATCTGATAAAGCCAAAGCAAAAATAGACCTGATTAAAAGGGATAGGGAAGGGAATTATATTCTGTTAAAAGGAACTTTAGATAATGAGGAAATATCACTAATCAACATATATGCACCAAATAATATAGCACCCAAATTTCTAATGGAGAAACTAGGAGAATTGAAGGAAGAAATAGACAGTAAAACCATATTAATGGGAGACTTGAACCAACCATTATCAAATTTAGAATAATCAAATAAAAAAATAAATAAGAAAGAGGTAAAAGAAGTGAATGAAATCTTAGAAAAATTAGAATTAATAGACATATGGAGAAAAATAAATAGGGACAAAAAGGAATACACCTTCTTCTCAGCACCACATGCACATTCACAAAGATTGACCATACACTAGGTCATAGAAACATGGCATACAAATGCAGAAAAGCAGAAATAATAAGTGCATCCTTTTCAGATCACAAGGCAATAAAAATAATGATCAGTAATGGTACATGGAAAACCAAATAAAAAACTAATTGAAAATTAAACAATATGATACTCCAAAATCGTTTAGTTAGAGAAGAAATCATAGAAACAATTAATAATTTCACTGAGGAAGATGACAATTGTAGCAGTCCACCCCTAGCTATGGGCAAGGGGAACAGTTGGTATGTACAGATTGCCTTAGAAGAGAGCATGCTCAGTCTTGAGCATGCTCAGTCTTGCACGTGGCTGGGAAAGCCTCTGACCCGTGACCCCAGCTTCCCCCAGGTTAGGCTGGAACACAGGTTTCTTTGTGCTCACCTGGTTAAGAGAAACCACACCTATACCTTGTCATTAACCAATGATGATCATCCCTATGTACTGTGTATATTTGCATATGAAAGAGATTAAATAGGCCTCAGCCAGTTCCACCTTTCCCTCTTCTGCTCTTGCTCCCTTCCGGCTCACATTGATGCCTGTCCTTGCTGGAGCCTGGCCTTTGGCCAGGCTCCATCTTTAATCTTTCTCTATCACCTCTCCAACCTGTGTGGTATTAAATCTGAATCTCTGGACTGGTAAAAGCCTTTGGAAGGGTCCTTTGATCAGAGCTTGGCTGTGGCTCATTGGTAATTAATAAAGACTCATTCCTGCCACCTCATATCTCTACTTCGACTCCGTCATCCCCCTCATGGTATCTAAAACTTCTATCCTTTCTCTATCTTCCTACCTTAAAGCTTCTCTCTCCCCTCTGAGGAAGCTTTAACAATGGTGAGACATCCTTTCAAACCTTTTGGGATGCAACCAAAGCAGTAATCAGAGGTAAATTCATATCCCTGAGTGCATATATTAACAAACTAGGGAGAGCAGAGATCAATCAATTGGAAATGCAAAAAAAAAAAACTCAAAAGCAATCAAATTAAAACCCCCCAGCAGAAAACCAAACTAGAAATCCTAAAAATTAAGGGAGAAATTAATAAAATCAAAAGTGATAGAACTATTGATTTAATAAATAAGACAAGAAGCTGGTACTTTGAAAAAACAAATAAAATAGACAAAGTACTGGTCAATCTAATTAAAAAAAGGAAAGAAGAAAAGCAAATTAACAGCATCAAAGATGAAAAGGGGGACATCACCTCCGATGAAGAGGAAATTAAGGCAATCATTAAAAATTACTTTGCCCAATTATATAGCAATAAATACAACAATTTAGATGATATGGAAGAATATTTACAAAAATACAACTGCCTAGACTAACAGAAGAAGAAATAGAATTCTTAAGTAATCCCATATCAGAAAATGAAATCCAACAGGCCATCAAAGAACTCCCTAAGAAAAAATCCCCAGGGCCTGACGGATTCACAAGTGAATTCTACCAAACATTCAGAGAACAGTTAATCCCAATACTATACAAACTATTTGACATAATAAGCAAAGAGGGAGTTCTACCAAACTCCTTTAATGACACAAACATGGTACTGATTCCAAAACCAGGCAGGTCAAAAACAGAGAAAGAAAATTATAGACCAATCTCCCTAATGAATATAGATGCAAAAATCTTAAATAGGATACTAGCAAAAAGACTCCAGCAAGTGATCAGAAGGGTCATCCACCATGATCAAGTAGGATTTATACCAGGGATGCAGGGCTGCTTCAATATTAGAAAAACCATCCACATAATTGACTACATCAACAAGTAAACCAACAAGAACCACATGATTATCTCAATAGACGCAGAAAAAGCCTTTGATAAAATACAACATCCATTCCTATTAAAAACACTAGAAAGCATAGGAATAGAAGGGTTGTTCCTAAAAATAATAAACAGTATATATCTAAAACCATCACCTAATATCATCTGCAATGGGGATAAACTAGATGTATTCCCAATAAGATCAGGAGTGAAACAAGGATGCCCATTATCACCTCTACTATTTGACATTGTACTAGAAACACTAGCAGTAGCAATTAGAGAAGAAAAAGAAATTGAAGGCATCAAAATAGGCAAGGAGGAGACCAAGTTATCGCTCTTTACAGATGACATGATGGTCTACTTAAAGAATCCTAGAGATTCAACCAAAAAGCTAATTGAAATAACCAACAACTTTAGCAAAGTTGCAGGATACAAAATAAACCCGCATAAGTCATCAGCATTTCTATATATCTCCAACACAGCTCAGCAGCAAAAACTAGAAAGAGAAATCCCATTCAAAATCACCTTAGACAAAATAAAATACCTAGGAATCTATCTCCCGAGGCAGACACAGGAACTATATGAACACAACTACAAAACACTTTCCATACAACTAAAACTAGACTTGAGCAATTGGAAAAACATTAACTGCTCATGGATAGGATGAGCCAATATAATAAAAATGACCATCCTACCCAAACTTATTTATCTATTTAGTGCCATACCCATTGAACTCCCAAAAAATTTCTTTACTGATTTAGAAAAAATCATAACAAAGTTCATTTGGAATAACAAAGGATCAAGGATATCCAGAGAAATAATGAAAAAAAAAACACAAATGATGGGGGCCTTGCAGTCCCTGACCTTAAACTATATTACAAAGCAGCAGTCATCAAAACAATTTGGTACTGGCTAAGAGACAGAAAGGAGGATCAGTGGAACAGACTGGAGGCAAGCGACCTCAGCAAGACAGTATACGATAAACCCAAAGATCCCAGCTTTTGGGACAAAAATCCACTATTCGATAAAAACTGCTGGGAAAACTGGAAGACAGTGTGGGAGAGATTAGGTTTAGATCAACACCTCACACCCCACACCAAGATAAATTCAAAATGAGTGAATGACTTAAAGAAGGAAACCATAAGTAAATTGGGTAAAAACAGAATAGTATACGTCAGACCTTTGGGAGGGGAAAGACTTTAAAACCAAGCAAGACATAGAAAGAATCACAAAATGTAAAATAAATAATTTTGACTACATCAAATTAAAAAGCTTTTGTACAAACAAAACCAATGTAACTAAAATCAGAAGGAAAACAACAAATTGGGGAAAAATCTTCATAGAAACCTCTGACAAAGGTTTAATTACTCAAATTTATAAAGAGCTAAATCAATTGTACAAAAAATCAAGCCATTCTCCAATTGATAAATGGGCAAGGGACATGGATAGGCAGTTCTCAGCCAAAGAAATCAAAACTATTAATAAGCACATGAAGAAGTGTTCTAAATCTCTTATAATCAGAGAGATGCAAATCAAAACAACTCTGAGGTATCACCTCACACCAAGCAGACTGGCTAACATGACAGCAGAGGAAAGCAGTGAATGCTGGAGGGGATGCAGCAAAGTAGGGACATTAATTCATTGCTGGTGGAGTTGTGAACTGATCCAACCATTCTGGAGGGGAATTTGGAACTATGCCCAAAGGCCAATAAAAGAATTTCTACCCTTTGATCCAGCCATAGCACTGCTGGGTTTGTACCCCAAAGAGATAATGGGGAAAAAGACTTGTACAAGAATATTCATAGCTGCGCTCTTTGTGGTGGCCAAAAATTGGAAAATGAGGTGATGCCCATCAATTGGGGAATTGCTGAACAAATTGTGGTATATGTTGGTGATGGAATACTATTGTGCTAAAAGTAATAATAAAGTGGAGGAGTTCCATGGAGACTGGAACAACCTCCAGGAAGTGATGCAGAGCGAGAGGAGCAGAACCAGGAGAACATTGTACACAGAGACTAATACACTGCAGTATAATCGAACGTAATGGACTTCTCCATTAGTGGCAGTGTAATGTCCCTGAACAATCTGCAGGGATCTAGGAGGAAAAACACTATCCATAAGCAGAGGACAAACTGTGGGAGTAGAAACACCAAGGAAAAGCAACTGCCTGACTACAGCGGTTGAGGGGACAGGTCAGAGGAGAGACTCTGAAAGAACACTCTAATGCAAATACTAACAACATGGCAATAGGTTCGAATCAAGAACACATGTGATACCCAGTGGAATCACGCGTCGGCTATGGGGGGGGGAGGAAAAGAAAATGATCTTTGTCTCTAATGAATAATGCTTGGAAATGATCAAATAAAATATTATTTAAAGGGAAAAAAAGAATCACACAAGATTTAGTACATTGTATTTTAAAGGATCAGAGGGCCAAGAATATGATATTCTGGAAGATAAAAATGTTTGGATTACACCCTAGAATCATTACCCAACAAAACAATGTAACTTGTCAGGAGAAAAAAAATGAAATTTATTGAAATAGAAGACTTTCAAGCATTCTTGATGAACATATCAGAATTCAATGGAAAATTTGATTTTCAAATCTAAGACTCAGGAGAAGCATAAAAAGACAAAGGGAAAAGAGAAAACTCAAGGAATTCAATGAGGTGAAACTGGTTATATTCCTACATGGAAAGAAGACACTTGTAACTCTTGAGAATTTTATCCTTATTAGTTTATTTAGAAGGAATATACATATACAAAGGTTTCAGAATAAACCAAATTCTAGAATTCCTATGAGTATGAGGACATGATATAAAAAAGTAGGGGTGTAAAAAAGGGAATTGGAATGGGAAAAGAGGGAAAAGAAAGGTAGAATGGGATAAATTATCTCCCATGAAAAGATGAGAAACAGCTGTTACAGTGGAGGGGAAGATGGGTGCAGTTATGTTTGAAACTTACTCTCATCAGAGTGGACTGAAGAGAGAATGACAGCCATATCTTACCCTATGGGGAAATAGATGGGGAGAGGGATAAGAAAAGAGGGGGGAACTAATAGAAGAGAGCAAAAATTGGAGGAAGCTATGGGCAGAAGCAAAACACTTATGATGAAGGACAGAATGAAAGGAGAGAGAAAAATAAACAGGTAGAAAATAGAATGGAGAGAAATACCTAAAATGTAAATGGATAGCATAGTGGATCAAAAATCAGAATCCTACAATATATTTTAAAAAGAAACACATTTGAAGCAGGGAGACAAATAAAAAATAAAGGTAAGGCACTCAAGCAGTATCTCATGCTACAGTTGATGTAAAAAAATCAAAAGAGGATAGTAATCATGATCTCAGACAA
Source organism: Monodelphis domestica (assembly GCF_027887165.1). Taxonomy (NCBI): domain Eukaryota; kingdom Metazoa; phylum Chordata; class Mammalia; order Didelphimorphia; family Didelphidae; genus Monodelphis; species Monodelphis domestica. The sequence continues at coordinate 7,309,211 of NC_077232.1, forward strand.
AGCTAAAGCAAAAACAGATCTAATTAAGAGAGAAGGAAGGAAACTACATCTTGATAAAAATTATCATGAAAATGAAGTAATAGCAATACTAAATATATATACACACCAAATGGTATAAGATCCACACTTCTTAAAAAATATTTTATTTTCCCAAGCACATGTATTAACAATTTTCCATATATGTCCTCTGAAGTTATAAGATCCAAATTGCCTCCCTCTCTTCTTTGCCTCCTCTTCCTAGAGATGGTAAACAATTTGATCTGGGATACACATATATTATCATGCAAAATATATTTCCATTTTGTTCATTGTTGTAAGATGTAGGGGGAAATAGGGGTTTTTTAATATAAAAAGATTGGACTGGATTATATTTAAATATAGGGTCACCAGGAATTTAATTAATTCCAAAAATATTTATTTACAATTTATTTACAAAATATAGAAAGAATGAAGTAGGAAATCATAGAGAGCATAGTGCAAGATATATAGCCTAAGCACTAAGTAATTTACTCCCAGCCAGTGGCTCAACCCGGGCAGGAAGAGTTAGTCCTTAGGACCTCAGCAAAGTTGAGGACCTGGGGAAGTCTCTCTCAAGAGGTACACTTCTATGGAGGCTAGTTTTTTTCTGAAAATATCCAGGAAAGGAGTCAGCCTTTTCACTCACCACGTGTCAGTCCAATGGAAGAGATTTCAGAACAGCCTCACCAGGAACAGGGTCTCAGATCCAGTCAGAAGGTTCTTCTCCAGTCTCCAACTCAGAACTCTAGAAGAAGTTGAACTCAGGAAGTTGTGACTCCCTTTTAAAGACACTTTCTTTTGAATCACTTCCTGTGTCTTCCCCTAATTTTACATCTACCAATCACAGTTGAAGCTTTGCTTTAAGACTGACCAGGGGAAATTAGTTTAATTCTGATTCATCACCCACTATTGCACAAGTGGGTCATAGATCTCCCCAACTCAAGTGTGAACAGGGTGTTTACACTTTTGGTGTTTAAATCTAAAAACAGGCAGATCTCCCCACTCAACTTCAAGTAGCATGTTTACACTTTTGGTGATTAGATCTAAAAATGGGGAGGGGTTACAATTTAATCTTCACAATCAGGGGACAGTTAAATTTAATCTTCACAAAGAGAATACTTGTATAAAACCCAAATCCCAAAACTAAAACATAGATAAACTAAAGTATAAAATAGCATGTTTTGCTCTACATTCCATCTTCAGTAGTTCTTTCTCTGGAGGTACATAAAGAATGTTACATAACAAAGAGTCATAAATTCTTCAGAATTGTCCTAGATCATGTTATTCCTGAGACTAGCTAAGTCTTTCAAAGTTCATCATCATTGTCCAATATTGCTGTTACTATGTACAGCTTCTCCTGATTCTGCTCATTTCACAATGTATCAGTACATGTAGGTCTTTCCGTCATCCTGTTTTTATACCACAATAGTTTTCCATCACCAACATATACCACAATTTGTTTAGTGTGAATCTTATTGTAACAAATGAAGGTACTTTATCAGGAATGTATTGGGAATTTTAACATTACTCCACCCATACTTAGGCATACTTTAGGGGAAGATAAAATTGTAAACTCCTTACTGAACAATGAAAAGTCCCCAACTCATACTTAAAGTGAAGCAAAAACCCTTAAGCTAGGTCTATTTTTAGATCTAATACAAAAGGGTACTAAGTACCTATAAAGGTTAAATTAATCACTAAAAGGTCAAGCAATTTACAAAAGGAAAGCTTAACAAAAGAAGTGTGAAGTTTTAGTCTACCCAGAGAAGGTGATAACAAAAGAAGATGTAAACTAAGAATGGTCAGTCCTGGGGAAAACATCTACTGTGATTGGTAGATGTGAAAATTTAGGGGAGGTGACATAAGAGAAATTTCTCTTTAAAAGGAGCTGTCTCTCTCTGAAGGTAGTTGGAATTTTGGAGTTAGTGTGGAGGAGCTGGCTCTCTGAACTTAGGTGGAGTTTTGCTTGGGACAAAATCTTGTGGTGAGTGGATACAAGACTGACTAGTCTCTCTTAAGGCTTAGACCTAGGCCATTTGGCCTAGGCCTTTTCCTACTATTTCCTCTTACTCTGTCTCTCTCCCTTCCCTTAATTCCTTCATTCGTATTAATTAAAATCTCCATAAAAACCCAGCTGACTTGGGTATTTTCATATTTGGGAATTTTCCCGTGGTGACCACTTATTTTTTAATATAAAATCAAGACACTAAAAATTATCTTTACAGTTTGGCAATTCACAGTCTTGAAACCCACATTTTCGTGGTCACATCAGTCAATCCCTAATTGATGGGTATCCCCTCAGTTTCCAATTCTTTGCCACCACAAAAAGAGGTGCTTTAAATATTTTTGTACAAGTGGGTCCTTTCCCCTTTTTGGGGGGATCTCTTTGCTATTTAAACTAGTAGTGGTATTAAACTGGATCAAAGGGTATACAGTTTTATAAGCCTTTTAGCATAGTTTCAAATTGTCCTCCAGAATGGTTGGATCAATCAAGAAATCCACCAACAATGTACCAATGTCTCAGTTTTGCCACATCCCCTGCAATATTTATCAGTTTTCTTTACTATCAAATTAGCCAATCAGAAAAATGTGAGGTGATACCTCAGAGTTGTTTTCATTTGCATTTCTCTAATCAAGAGGGATTTAGAATATTTTTCATATGATTATTGATAGCTTTGGTTTCTTCATTTGAAAACTGCTTATTTATATCCCTTAACCACTGGTCAATTGTATTGGCTTTGTCAATTGTATTGTTATACATTTGACTTATTTCTTTATATATTTGAGAAATGAAACCTTTACTAAAGAAATTTGTTACAAAATTTTCTCAGTTTGTTGTTTCCTTCCTAATCTTGGTTACATTGTTTATTTGTGCAAAATTATTCATTTTACAACTTTTAATGTTCTCTGGCTTGTTTGGTCATAAATTCTTCCCTTCTCCATAGATCTGATAGGTAAACTATGATGTGTTCCCCTAATTTTCTTATGGTATCACCATTTTGTCTAAATCAGGTACCCTTTTTAACTTATCTTAGTATATGGTGTGAGATATTGTTCTATACCTAGTTTCTGCCATACTGTTTTCCAGTTTTTCTAGCACTTTTTGTCAAATAATAGATTCCTATGCTAAATACTGGGATCCTTAAGTTTAATCAAACACTAGATTGTTGAGGTCATTTTCCCCTTAATATTTTGTATCTAACTTGTTCCATTGATCTACCATTCTCTTTCTTAGTCAGTATCAGATTGTTATGATGATGATTGCTTTATAGTATAATTTGAGGTCTGCTACTGCTAGGCCACTTTCCTTCACATTTTTTTCATTCATTCCCTTTATATTCTTGATTTTTGTTTTTCCAAATGAATTTTGTTATTATTTTTTCTAGCTCTATAAAATTTTTTTGCTAATTTGATTGGTATGGCAAGAAGAAGTTACATTAGCTACAGGAGGAAATAGACAGAAAAGGGGCATTAGTTGGGGAACTCAATTCTCCTTTCAAACATAGACAAATCTAAGCAAAAAATAGATAAGAAAAGTTAAGGAGCTTTATAGAAATTGAAAAAGGTTAGATATCATAGACCTCTGGAGAAATTGGAATGAGAAAAGAAAGGAATGTGCCTTTTCTCATTAACACAAAGAACAAATGCAAAAACTGATCCTGCATCAGAGCATATAAACCTCATAACCAAATGCAGAAAAGAACAACTTTTAAATGCATCCATTTCACTTCATAATGCAATAAAATGTGTGTTCAATAAAAGAACAGAAAAATAGACAAAAAATTCATTGGAAAAAATCCTAAAAATGAGTGAATGGAAGAACAAATCATCAAAGCTATTAATAAGTTCATTAAAGAGAATGACAATGAGACAATATATCAAAATTTGTGGGATGCAGTCAATTCAGTACTATGGGGAGAATTTATATCTGTCAATGCTTACATTAATAAAATGGAAAAAAGAATAAATCAATGAACCGAGTAGGTGACTAAAAAAAAGAACTAGAAAAAAAAATGTAATCCCCAATTAAAGACCAAATTGGAAGTTCTAAAATTCAAAGGAGAAATTAAAGTAAGAAAATCACTGAACTAATAGATAAGATAAGGATCTAGTTTTGTGTAAAGGCCAATGAAATAGGGAGACTATTGGTTAATGTGATTTTTTTTAAAAGGAGTCCTAATTAGGATAATGTATCCATTTGGATCTTATCTTAATGATTGGTGTAAGATATTGGTCTAGACCTAGTTTCTACCAGACTACTTTCCTGTCATCCCAGCAATTTTTACCACATAGCAATTTCTTTTTTTTTTTTTAACTACTTACCTTTCCTCTTAGAATCAATATTGTGTATTGGTTCTAAAGCAGAAAAGTGGTAAGGGTTAGGCAATGGGGGTTAAGTGACTTGCCCAGGGTCACACAGCTGGGAAGTGTCTGAGGCCAGATTTGAACCCAGGACCTCCCATCTCTGGTTCTCAATCCACTGAGTCACCCAGCTGCCCCCCCACATAGAAATTTCTTATCCCATTACCCTAGATCTAAAATTTTGTCAAATATCACATAACTATATTCATGTATAACTGTGTGTTGTATGTCTATTTTGTTCTACTGACCTACCTTTGTATTTCTTAGCCAGTACCAGATAATTTTAATCATTTTTGCTTCATAATACATTTTAAAATCTCCTTCCTTTCCTTTTTAAAAAATTTTTTTTGCTCTTCTTGATCTTTTGTCCTTCTAAATGAATTTTGATATTACTTTTTCTCTCTCTTTTTTTTTAAACCCTGACCTTCCGTCTCAATACTGGGTATCAGTTCCAAGGCAGGAGAGTGGTATGGGTTAGGCAATGAGGGTTAAGTGACTTGCCCAGGGTCACACAGCTGGGAAGTGTCTGAGGACAGATTTGAACCCAGGACCTCCCGTCTCTAGGCCTGGTTCTCAATCCACTGAGCTACCCAGCTGCCCCCACTTTTTCTAACTCAATAAGGTAATTTTTTGGTAATTTGATGGGAATGAATTGAATAAGTAAATTAGTTTAAGTAAGGATTGTCATTTTAATTGTTTTGAATCTACCCATCTATGAATAATTAATATTTCTCCAATTATTTAGATCTGACTTTTTTGTGTTGAAAGTACTTTATAATTATGTTTGTGTAGCTCCTAGGTTTGTTTTGATAGATATACCCCCAGGTATTTTATTCTATCTCTGTTGTTTTCTTAATGGAGCATCTCTTCCTATCTCATCTTGCAAGACTTTGTCTGCAATATATAAAAATGCTGAATGATGACTTATGTGAGTTTATGTTATATCCTGCTACTTTACTAAAATTATTGATAGTTCCAATTAACTTTTTAATTGAATCTCTAGGATTTTCCATGTATAACATCATATCATCCATAAAAAAAGATAACTTTACCTTTTTGCCCATTCTTATTTCTTCCCTTTTCCCTATCTTACTTCTATTGCTAGCATTTTTAATACTATACTAAATTATAATGGTGATAATGAGCATCCTTGTTTCACTCCTGATCTTATTGGGAAGGCTTTAAGTGTCTCCTCATTATGGATAATACTCACTGATGATTTTAGATATATGCTTCTTGTCATTTAAAAAAAACTCAATTTGCACTTCTGCTTTCCAGTGTTTTTTATATTTTTAATTTAATTAATTAATTAATTAAATTAATTTAGAATAGTTTCCCATGGTTACATGATTCATGTTCTTTTCCTCCCCTCCTCCAAACACCCACCCACAGTCAACAAGCAATTCCACTGGCTTTTACATGTATCATTAATCAAGACCAATTTTTTATTATTGATACTTGCACTAAGGTGATCATTTAGACTCTATATCCCCAATCATATCCCCATCGAACCATGTGATCAAGCAGTTGTTTTTCTTCTGCGTTTCTACTCCCATGGTTCTTCCTCTGGATGTGGATAGCTTCTTTCTCATAAGTCCCTCAGAATTGTTCTGGGTCATTGCATTGCTGCTAGTAGAGAAGTCTATTATATTCAATTATGCCACACTGTATCTGTCTCTGTGTCCAATGTTCTCCTGGTTCTGCTTCTTTCACTCTACATCACTTCCTGGAGGTCTTTCCAGTTCACATGGAATCCCTCCATTTCTTTATTCCTTTGAGCACAAGAGTATTCCATTACCAACAGATGCCACAATTTGTTCAGCCATTCCCCCAATCTAAGGGCATCCCTTCATTTTCCAATTTTTGGCCACCACAAAGAGTGCAGCTATGAATATTTTTGTACAAGTCTTTTTCCTTATTATCTCTTTGGAGTACAAACCCAGCAGTGTGTAAACCTTAAAATTTCTTAGACTTATAAATGTTGGAAATTTCACCATTGGGAAATTTCATACTTGAAAAATTTCCTATTGATAGTGGGTCTTGGCTATTGGAATGTGAACCCCATTGGCATAGGAGGTTCTTCTTCCTCCCTTCTTAAGATTACTTTAGGACAGAAACCTTTTGCTGAACAATGGAAAGGACTTTGACCTATGCTTAAGCATAGAACAGGAATTTCTTTGAGTCATGATTGATTTTAGAATTGATACAATGGAGATACTTGGAATGACAGAACCAAGTCTTGGAAATTGCAATCTCCACCCTACTCAGTCCTAACAGGATTTAGGAAGGGCTGCAGCATAGATCAAAATTTAATTATTCCAATCTCTACCCTACTCAGGGTAACAAGATTTAAGAAGGGCTGTAGCAAAAGATCAAGATTTAATTATTTGAGAATATGACCTTCAACAGACATGTGCAAAGCCACAAACCTCTGGGCGGTCCTGGGTTAAGCTAGAGCCACCATTGGCACAGGGAAGACATGGACAGTGATTGGTAGATGTGAGAACTGAGGGGAGGGAACTTGGATGGTTTCCTTAAAGATAGAGGGGTCTGAGGACTGAGGTGGTGGGTTGGAGAGTTTTGGCTCTGAGTGGTTGGAGAGGTGCTCTGAGAAGCTTGCTCTGAAGGAAGCTGGAGGTGGAGGCCGCTGAGACTGTTTCTCCATTTTGGTCACGTGAGTAATAGGGACTGATCTCCTTTCTTTGCCCCAGCTATCTAAGGGCTTGGGCCTTTTGGCCCAGCTTAAACAGAAGGGGTATTTAAGCCCTATTCCCTTCTCTCCCCTTTCTCTCTCCCTCTCTCTCTATATATCTCTAATTCCTTTCTTCCTCCTGTTTGTAATTAAACTCTATAAAAGGTTGACGGCTGACTTGAGTTTTCATTTAGGAATTACATAGCTGAATTCCTTGGCAACCTTAAATTAATATATATCAGTCTTTTAAAGTGATTTCATTGTCACAAGTGCTATGGCTGGATCAAAGGGCAGACAGTCTTTTAAAGCTCTTTGGGAATAGTTCCAAATTGCCATCCAGAATGGTTGGATCAATTAACAACTCCACCAGCAATGTATTAATGTCCCAACTTTGCCAAATCCCCTCCAGCATTCATTGCTTTCTTTTGCTGTCATGTTAGTCAATCTACTAAGAGTGAGGTGGTACCTCAGAGTTGTTTTGATTTGCATTTCTCTAATTATAAGAGATTTAGAACACTTTTTCATGTGCTTATTGATAGTTTTTATTTCTTTATCTGAAAATTGCCTATTCATGTCCCTTGCCCATTTATCAATTGGGGGATGGCTTGATTTTTTGTACAATTGATTTATCTCCTTATAAATTTGAGTAATTAGACCTTTGTCAGATGTTTTTGTTATAAAGATTTTTTCCCAATTTGTTGTTTCCCTTCTAATTTTGGTTGCATTGGTTTTGTTTGTACAAAACCTTTTTAATTTAATGTAATAAAAATTATTCATTTTATGTTTTGTAATATTTTCTATCTCTTTCTTGGTCTTAAAATCTTTCCTTTCCCATAGATTCAACAGGTAAACTATTCTATGTTTACCTAATTTACTTTTAGTTTCCTTTATCATATTTAAGTCATTCACCCATTCTGAATTTATCTTGGTGTAGGGTGTGAGATGTTGATCTAACCCTAATCTCTCCCATACTGTTTTCAAAATTTCCCAGCAGTTTTTGTTAAATGGTGGGGGTTTTGTCCCAAAAGCTGGGATCTTTGAGTTTATTATACACTATCTTACTGAGGTCATTAACTCTAAGTCTATCCATTGATCCTCCCTTCTGTCTCTTATCTAGCACCATATTGTTTTGATGAGCATTGATTTATAGTACAGTTTAAGATCTGGTACTGCTAAGCCCCCATACTGCAATTTTTTTTCATTATTTCCCTTGATATCCCTGATCTTTTGTTTTTCAAAATGAACTTTGTTATAATTTTTTCTAATTCATTAAGAAAAGTTTCTTGGTAGTTTGATAGCTATGGCGCTGAATAAGTATATTAATTCAGATAGGATTGTCATTTTTCTTATGTTAGCTCATCCTACCCATGAGCAATTAATGCTTTTCCAATTGTTTAGATCTAGTTTTAATTGTGTGGAAAGTGTTTTGTAGTTGTGTTCATATAATTACTATGTTTGTCTTCGCAAATATATTCCTAAATATTTTATATTATCTAGGGTGATTTTAAATGAAATTTCTCTTTCTAACTCTTGCTGCTGAGGTGTGTTAGAAATATATAGAAATGCTGATGATTTATGTGAGTTTATTTTGTATCCTGCAACTTTGCTAAAGTTGTTCATTATTTCCACTAGCTTTTTAGTTGATTCTCTCGGATTCTTCAAGTAGAACATTATATCATCTGCATGGAGTAATAACTTGGTCTTCTCAATGCCTATTTTAATACCTTCAATTTCTTTTTCTTCTCTAATTACTACTGCTAGTGTTTCTAGTACAATGTTAAATCTGTGTGTCTGTAGTAGTCTCTCGGTAATTGAGGATGATGATTGTCTTTGTGCGTTTTTGTGCACAAAGACACTTGTGTGTGAAGGAGATTTAAGTGGAAAAAGTCAATGCACAGAGACAGTCCCACCCTCTTGGCGTTGGAAGCCTGGGTACCAGTGGCACAAAAAGTCGTTACACCTGGAGACTTCCTCAGCTGCATTGGATGGCCGTGTTGTCTTTTGTGCTCCAACACACCCTAAGCACTCCACAGTGCCTTGCTGTATCGCCATCTCAGCCGTTGAACCTTCTTGTTGTTTTCTTCCACCTGTTCCGCCGAAACAGTCTTCACATGCTGGGTGAGCAAAGCCCTAGTTCACCAGGGGTCGACGACCCGATGGCTACCCTCACAAGGTTTAGCTGGCCTGTCGAAGCTGTTGCCCGGGATGTGGGCGCTGCCGCATGCTAGCAGCTACTAGGAGCCACAAGTGAGAGCTGGGTGTCAGGTGGGGGCCAGAGGCTAGAGATCTGCCCTAGGAGGGCACAACAAGCCCTCCATACCAAAGATATTACTCCTTCCTGAACACCCCATACACCCCAATGTTAAATGTTAAATAATAGAGGTGATAATGAGCATCCTTGTTTCACTCCTGATCTTATTGGGAATGCTTCTAATTTATCCCTATTGCAAAAGATGCTTATTAATGGTTTTAAATATGTATTATATATTATTTTTAGGAAAGGCCTTTCTATTCCTGTACTTTCTAGTGTTTTCAATAGGAATGAGTGCTGTATTTTGTCAAAGGCTTTTTCTGCATCTATTGAGAGAATCATGTGATCTCTGTTGGTTTGGTTGATATGGTCAATTATGTGGATTGTTATCCTAATATTAAACCATCTTTGCATTCCTGGTATAAATCCCACCTAATCATAATGAATAACCCTCATGATCACTTGCTGGAGTTTTTTTGCTAGTATTCTATTTAAGATTTTTGCATCTATATTCATTAGGGAGATTGGTCTGTAGTTTTCTTTCTCTGTTTTTGGTCTGCCTGGCTTTGGAATCAGTAACATATTTGTGTCATAAAAGGAATTTGGAAGAACAAGCCATCAAGGAATTCCCTAAGAAAAAATCACCAGGGCCAGATGGATTCACAAGTGAATTCTATCAAACATTTAAAGAATAACTAATCCCAATACTATACAAAGTATTTGACAAAATATGAAAAGGAGTTCTCCCAACTTCCAGTGCTTTTTAAGTCAGAATGGGTGCTGTATTTTATCAAAGACTTTTTCTGCATCTATTGATATAATCATATGATTTTTATTATTTTTGTTATTAATATAATCAATGGTGTTGAATAGTTTTCCTCATTTTAAATCATGCCTATATTCCTGATATCAATTCTGTTTGGTTACAATGTATAATCTTTGTGATGTACTATTGTAGTTCTCCTTCCTAATATTTTATTTATGATTTGTTTTAATCCAGATTCATTAATGAAACTGGTCTATAATTTCCTTTTTCTGTTTTTGAGTTTCCTGGCTGTTTCATAAACTTGTTCTTTACTATTATTTCAAACATTACATTTAATTTTGGAATAGTTGATCTTTAAATGTTTGGTAGAATTCACTTGTGAATCTGTCTGGTCCTGATGAATTTTTTTTTTTTAGGAAATTCATTCATGGCTTATTCAACTTCTTTTTCTAAAGTAGGTTTATTTAGATATTCTACTTCCTCTACTGGTAGTCTAGGCCATTTATGTATTTGTAAGTATTCTTCCATTTCACTTACATTGTTAAATTTGTTGGTATATTAATTGAGTGAAATAACTCCTAATAATTGCTTTAATTTCATCTTCATTGATGGTATATTTGCCCTTTTCCATCTTTAATGCTAGTGATTTGGTTTTTTTCTCTTTATGAAAATTTTATTAACCAATGTTTTCTGTATTTTGTTGATTTTCCCCATAAAACTAAATTCTACATTTATTTATTAACTGAGTGGTTTTCTTACATTCAGTTCTATTGATTTCACTTTTAATATTTAGAATTTATAATTTGGTGTTTAGTTGAGGGTATTTAATTGTTTCTTTTTCTAGTTTTTAAAAAAATTGTACTCTCAATTCATTGTTCTCTTCTTTCTCTGTATTAATATAAACATTTAGAGATAGAAATTTTCCTCTGATTATCACTTTTACTGAGTCTCACAGGTTTTGGTATTTTGTTTCATTATTATTATTCTCTTTAATGAAATTATTTATTGTTCTACTACTTGTCCTTTAACCCACTTACTCTTTAAGATTAAGTTATTTAGTCTCCAAATTATTTCTATTTGGTGTTGCCATGGTACCTCATGCTATATAATTTTTATTACATTATGATTTTTAAAGGATGCATTTAATATTTCTGCTTTTCTACATTTAACTATAATGACTTTGTTCTGTAAAATATGGTCAGTTTTTGTAAAGGTACCATATATCACTGAGAAGAAGGTATATTCCTTTCTATTCCCATCCAGTTCTCTTCCAGATATCTATCATATTTAACTAATCTAAGATTCCTTTCATCTCCTTGACTTCTTTATCATTTATTTTTTTGTTCGATTTATCTAGTTTCTTGATCAAACAATTCTGGAGGGCAATTTGGATCTGTGCTCAAAGGGTTATAAAACAGTGCATAACCTTTGATTCTGTAATACCACTACTAGATCTATATCCCAAAGGGATCAAAAATAAGGAAAAGAAATCTTTATATTAGCTTTTTTTGTGGTGACAAAGAATTGGAAATTCAGGAGATAACCATCAATTGGGGAATGGCTGAAAAAGTTGTGGTATGAGATGTTGACAAACAGGATAATTTCAGAAAAACCTGGAAAGACATATAAAAAGTGAAGTGAGCAGAACCAAAAGCACATTCTACACAATAACAGTAATATTGTACAAAGATCCACTATGAAAGACTTACCTATTCTCAACCATACAAGGATGTATGGCAATTTTGAAGGACTTATGACAAAGAACACTATCCACATTCAGAGAAAGCTATTGGTGTTAGTATACAGATCACAGTGTACTGTTTTTCACTTTAGTTTATTCAAGTTATTTTGGGGGGAGTGGGGGGAATTGGTTTTATATGAATATTCTCTTACAACAATGACCAAAAAGAAGTTAGGTTTGCATGTTTAAATATAAGATGCTAGGAGACCCTTTTGGTCAATAATCTGGCTTTAAAATGACAGAGAAATTGTAGGGCCAGAAGTCTGCAGATTTCTCCCCAGTTGAAAATCTGGAACCCTAATCATTGATATTGACAGGTTTTTAAAGGAATAAAGAGAAAGTAACTGAATGGGAATGAAGACTTAAAGGGGTCACTCTTGTGAGTAATAGTGACTTCTGGATCATGGACAGGTCAGAAAGAACACTTTTGACCTGGGTTTCTTCATAGGTTATTCTTTGGGGGGGGGATTTTATTTAATTAACTAATTTAGAATATATTTCCATGGTTACAAGAATCATGTTCTTTCCCTCCCATTCCCCCACCCCCCTCCCTTAGCCAACACACAATTCCACTGGATTTTACATGTGTCATTGATCAAGACTTATTTCCAAGACTTATTATTGATAGTTGCACTAGGCTGATCATTTAGATTCTATATCCCCAATCATATCCCCATCAACCCATGTGATTAAGCAGTTGTTTTTCTTCTGTATTTATATTCCCACAGTTCTTCCTCTGAATGTGGATAGTATTTTTTTTTCTCATAAGTCCCTAAGAATTGTTCTGGATCATTGCATTGCTACTAGTAGAGAAGTCCATTACATTCAATTGTACCACAGTGTATGAGTCTCTTTGTACAATATTCTTCTGGTTCTGCTCTTTTCACTCTGTATCAATTCCTGAGGGTCGTTCCAATTTCTTTACAGGTTATTCTTGACATAGTATATCCCAATTCCCATTTCTGAGAAATCTCTAACCCTCACAAGAGGTCTCTGAGACCTTTGGATGACTTTCTTATCCCTACATCTTCATACATGATTTGGTTTGATATAAGTATTGATAATATACCTTTTTACATAATATCATTTCTTTGTTTATCTATTTTGATTATATCTATTTTAGCTTGAACTTTGCCAGAGATCATGATTGCTATCCTTGATTTTTTTGTATCAGCTGAGGCATAGTATAACTTGCTTCAGCCCTTTATTTTTTTATCCTATAGTTGCTTATAAAGTTTATTAGTCTTTCAGGTTTAGGTGTGTTTCTTATAAACAGCATATTATCAGGGTTTGGTTTTTGCCAATCTGCTAGTTTCCATTTTGTAGGTGAATTCAACCCACTCACATTCAACGTTATATTTACTAGTTGTGCATTTCCCTTCATTCTGTTTTTCCTCACTATTGTCCTCTTCCTCACCTTTGGCTATATCATTCCTCAGATGACCAATTTCATCTATCCACTACCTCTTCAATTCCTACCCCTTCTTAGAAGCCCTCCCTTAAAGCCTTTTCCCTTTTCCACCTAGTTCTAAATCAACTCACTGTTAGACTAGTCTCTCCCTTGTCACTTCTCCCTTACCTCTTACTTCTTATTCTATCCTTCCCTTATCCCCCACCTTGTCTTTTAGTTTTTAATAAACATTTCCTTCTAAAAATCCCTCACTTATCCTATCTTGAGAGGACCCCCTTATCAGCTCTCCTTATTTGCCTGTTTCTTGATATGCTCTCCCTTCTAGAAATCCCTCCCTTTTTGACTTCTTTTCTCTTAAGCTATTCTCCCTTCTCTTAATCTCTTAGTCCCTCTCTTATCCTATCCCCTCACCTTCCTGTTTCTCTCTACATTAAGAAGAATTTTCCCCTTCTAGTTGTAGATGTGGTTCTCACTTTAACCCAACTCTGATAAGGATAGGGCTTTAATACTACCAACCCTCCACCCTTTCCTCCCCTTCTCTATGACAGTTCTTCCATTCAGGCCTCGTTTATATGAAATAATTGTTCCATTTTATCACTTTCAAATTTACAAATTTAGTTCATTACATTATATTTGACTTGACTTCAAGTCTTCTATCTATATATTGTAAGGGGGGAAAGGAGTTAATTTATAAAAGGTTGGACTGGATTAGATTTAAATATAGGGTCACCAGGAATATAATTTATTCCAAAAAGATTTATTTATAACTTATTTACAAAATATAGAAAGAATGAAGTAGGAAATCAGAGAGAGGATAGGGTAAGATATCTAGCCTAAGCACTCAGTAATTTACTCCCAGCTGGTGGCTCAACCCAGGCAGGGAGAGTTAGTCTTTAGCTGGTCTTGGCAAATCCCAGGACCTGGGGAAGTCTCTCTCAAGAGGTAGGTCTCTCCTGAGGCTAGTTTTTTTTGTTTGTTTGTTTGTTTTTCAGAAAAGCCAGGAAAGAAGTCAGCCTTTTCACTCACCATGTGTCAGTCCAAAGGAAGATATTAAGAACAGCCTCACCAGGAACAAAGTTTCAGGTCCAGTCAGCAGATTCTTCTCCAGTCTCAACTTCAAAGAATGAAGAACTGTCTCTCACAGGAAGTTCAACTCCAAGTAGAACTCCAAGTAGAAATGCACTCAGGAAGTTGTAACTCCCTTTTAAAGACACTTTCTTTTGCATCACTTCCTGTGCCTTCCCCTAATTCTAATTTTATGTAGACAAATCATTGTCAAAAGCCTTGCTTAGGACTGCCCAGGAGGCAGTCAGTCAATTCTGATTCATCATACATTATTGCACATGTGAGTCACAGACCTTCCCACTAAATGATTAAGTGGGATGTTTACACTTTTGGTGATTAGATCTAAAAAATGGGCAGATCTCCCCACTCAACTTTAAGTAGGGTGTTTATACTTTGGGTGATTAAATCTAAAAATGGGCAGGGGAGTTAATTTAATTTTCACAATCAGGGGAGAGTTAATTAATTTCATTTTCACAGTTGGGAAGAGTTAAATCTTCACAATATGTTCTTTCAAACTATCCAAGTTAAGATGTCATTCTTTTTTTTTTTTTAAACTCTTAACTTCCATCTTAGAATCAACACTATGTATTTGTTCCAAGGCAGAAGAGTGGTAAGGGCTAGGCAATAGAGGCTAAATGACTTGGCCAGGGTCACACAGCTGGGAAATGATTTCATTCTTAAAAGTTAGAGATAACATTTTCCTACATAAGAAATAAATAATTAGACCTTGTCCAGTCTAATATAATTGTTTTTTATGTTTACTTTCTTATGATATTTGTTCAAATTTTCCACTAATTTCTATTTTTTCCCAAGAATAGCAGAAACTCCTTTAGTTCATTAAATATATACTTCCCCCCCCCTTGTTTACTAACACTCAGCTTTGTTGAGTATGTTATTCTTGGTTGTAAACCTAGCTCCTTTGCTCTTTGAAATATTGTGTTCCATGCCTTTCCTTCTTTTAATACTAAAGCTACTAAGTTTTGTGTTATTCTAACTATAACTCCATTGTATTTAAATTGTTTTTTTTCTTGTTGCTTATAGAATTTTCTTCTTAGCCTGGGAATTATAGAACTTAGCAATGATATTTCTGTGCAGTTCAACTAGGGTTCTCTTTAAGGTGGTGATTGATGGATTCTTTCAATTTCTATTTAACCCCTTAGTTCTGGAACATTCAAACAATTTTCCTTAATAATTTCTTGGTGTGGGGGCAGCTGGGCAGCTCAGTGGATTGAGACCCAGGCTCAGAGATGGGAGGTTCTGGGTTCAAATCTGGCCTCAGACACTTCCCAGCTGTGTGATCCTGGGCAAGTCACTTAACCCCCATTGCCTAACCCTTACCACTCTTCTGTCTTGGAACCAATACCTAGTATTGATTCTAATATGGAAGGTAAGGGTTTGAAAAATAGTCATAAAAATATAATAATAATAATAATTTCGTGGTGTATAGTGTCTAAACTCTTTTTTGGACTATCTTTTTGGTAGTTTGACAATTCTTACATTGTCTCTCCTTGATCTATTTTCCACATCAGTTATCTATGTAATAAACTGTTTCATATTCTCTTCTATTTCAGTCTTTTGATTTTGCTTTTTTATTTCTTATTATCTCAGAAAGTCATTAGTTTCCCCCTTGTCCAATTCTAATTCTTTTTTTAAAATTTAATATAATTTTTTCACAATGATATGGAAAAATAGTTTCCAACATTTTAAAAATAGTTTTAATCTTGAATTCCCTCCCTTCTTTGCCCCATCCCTTCCAAGATGATAAGTAATTTCATATAGATTTTACATGTGCAATTAGTAAAACATTTGTCCATATTAATCCTTTTGTGGAAGGAAACTCAAAAAAATTAATAAAGAAAGTGAAAAGAGTTTGGTTTGTTCTAGAACTCTATCAATTCTTTCTCTGGAAACAGATGGCATTTTTTTTTTCACATGAGTCCTTTCAGAGTGTTTTGAATCACTGTATTTCTAAGAATAGCTATGTTTTTCATAGTTATTTATTGTGCAGTGTTCCTGTCACTGTGTACAATGTTGTTCTGCTTTCCTTATTTTACTCTGCTTCAGTTCATGTAAGACTTTCCGGGTTGTTGTTTTTTTTCCTGAGTTCCTCCTGCTCATCATTTTTTACAAGACAATAGTATTCCATTATAATCATATGCATATAATTATATACAATAACTTAATAATTCCCTAATTGTTGGGTATCTCCTCACTTTCTAATTCTTTGTTCCCACAAAAAGAACTGATTTAATTTTTTTAGTACATATAGATCCTTTCCCTTTTTTGTTCTTTATTTCTTTGGGATACAAACCTAATAATTTTATTGCTGTGTCAAAGGCTTTGTACTGTTTTATACCCCTTTGCTCATAGGTCATTGGATTTTGTGCCTCTTTTACCAATGGCCTATTCTGTTTCTTAAATTATTAATTTCTTCAGTAATTTTTTGTATCTTCTTTACTAAACTGTAGATCTTTTTCTGATTTTTCTGTATAATTCTCATTTCTTTTCCCAATTCTTTTCCACCTCTCTTATTTAATTAAAAATGTTTAGCTCCTCTATTAATTCTTTATTTTTCTTGGAGGCTTCAGATACAGCAGTATAGATTTCTTGTCTTCTGTGTTTTGTTATTCCCTATCTCCAAAATGATTTTCTTTGTTGAGTTTCTTTTCTTTTTTTGGTTGTTTGCTCATTTCCCAACCTTTTTCTTTCCTTTTAATTAAAAAAAACTGTTAATAATGTAAGAAATAAATCTCTGGCCCTTCATTCTGAACTAAGGGTCCAAACATTAATTGTGGAAATTCAAACTGGAGGTCTCACCTTGCTCAGACTGTAGCAAAGATTTTGTTTAGATTTACAACAATCTATTTTGTAGGCAATTAGTATACGTGATTAATAAAATCAAATGTATAGAATATGTTACTAAAGTTTAGGAAATATTTGCTAAAAGAGTTAATAAACTCCAAGTAAAGGTTTAAGACAAGGAGCCGCTATTTGTTCTTGTCCTTCTGGTGATTTGGCACCAATTAAGGCATCTGATTTGGACATTAGATGGATTTACAAAGATCAGGGCCTCTGTTAAATGTCTCAATATTATAAGTAAATTATAAGTAAATAGGAATTAGACATACTAGGGAGGAAAGAAGGCCCAGATAGTCTTCAGGTAAACAATAAGCTGACCAATTTGGCTGAAGCAGAACATTCAGTAGGAGAGGAGAGGAAAGATAGGATACAAGGCAGATTTTGGAGGGCATTAAATCCTTAAACTAAGGAATTAGGCCTTTTTACTATAAGTGGTAGGGAGCCATTGTAACAGAGAAGTTGCCAGATTTACATGATCTTTGGGTATAGTAGATTCTGTTCTCTCTCATCTCCTTTTCTTCTCATTACAATAATATTCTTTGCTTTGCCCAACTCCCTATATTAGTTCAGATTTGTTTGTCTCAGCATCTGGGACAAATATCCTAAAAGAGGTCCTATACTTAACAGCAAGAAAAGTACCCTTATATCAAAATTTAAAGATAAATGCAGTTGGGTGTGGGGAGAAAAATATTGTGGGTTATTCAGACCTTGAAATACAAGGCCCTATAAGGGGGAGGGAGAGAAAACCTGGGACTAGAGATACTCTAAAATCCATTTCAGTTGTAAAGGATCCTATGAACTTGCCTTCATGGTCACTGCTAAGGAAATGTAGTACTCTAAATCCTGCCATGCTATTGCCAGATTTGTCAACTAATGAAGAACCTCTGTGTGACTGGGGAAAAGTGCAAATTGTAGAAAGACCTCGAGAAAATTTATCTGACATACCTTTAGACAATGCTATTCTCATAGTTTTCACTGATGGCTCATCTTTCATAAGGGATGGAATATAGTATACTGGTGCTGCGGTGGTTACAGAATTGTAATTTGGTCTACCTCCCTACCAAATAACCTGAGTGCTCAAAGCAGCAGAATTCATTGAATTGAAGCAAGCTTATCTTATATCCAGAGATAGAAATGTCACCATCTACATGGATTCTAAGTATGCCTTTGGCATATACATACTGTAGGAAGTTTATGGTTACAGTGTGGGTTTTTAACATCTTCATGAAAAAATATAGCCAATGCAAAGATCATTAATGGCAACTCTCCAGTTGCCATAGAGGTTAGTTGTCATTCACTGTCAGGCAGATACTGGGGGTGCAGACTTTGTAGCAAGAGGAAACCACAGAGCTGACACATCAGAAAAACTGGCAGCAACAAAAGGTCCTGCACTGATTTTAACTTTCTCAGTAATAGATGAAACAGATTTGGCAAAAGCTTAGAAGGAAAAGTTAAAAAGTGGAGACAAAATTTTAATGCACAGCTGATAAATAGTTTATGGATAGCATCCCATGGAAGGCTGATATTGCCAAGAGCTTTTTACAGCCAAATCTGTCAAGCTATACACAGGAAGGGTCATTTTGACACACAAAGCATAGTAGGCTCAGTGAAGAAGTCATGGATAGCCCCTGGTATTACTAATATGACTTCTAAGACCTGTTCATTTTGTCAGGTATGTCAACAGTATAATCAGTCTGTTTTCAGGCAAAAAACATTTGGAGGAAGGCCACTAGCATTTACTCCTTTTGAGCATTTGCAAATAGATTTTATAACAATGCCAAAAGCAGGAAACTACAGATATTGCTTAATTATGTTGGATCAATTAACAAGATGGTCAGAAGTTTTTCCATGCAATAAGAATACTGCAAATTTTGTGCCATAGGTATTATTAAAAGAAATCATACCCAGATTTGGCCTGCCAGCAAGGATAGATTCTGACAGGAGGACACAATTCACTGACACTGTATTACAACAGCTATATGAGAACCTAGGAATAACACCAAAATTTCATGTACCCTATCATCCACAGAGTTCTGGGCAAGTGGAAAAGTTAAACAGAAATCAAATCCATGCTAGGGGATATTTGCACAGAAACATATTTAAAATGGTCAAATTTAACATTTAAAATTTACCTTTAGCCTTGTTTTACATAAGAACCAGACCCAGTGGTGACCTGCACACTTCACTGTATGAAATGCTATTTGGTCACCCTCCATTACAATCTAAAAGTTTCACCCCTGTGTATAATTCCATGTTAGCTGGGGACGCTATAATAACAGAGTACATGAAAGTTTACAAATAAGAATCAAAGAGCTGCAAGAACTAGGGACACTAGTGCAAGCAGGATCTATAGACTTTATACGACACAATATAAATCCTGGTAATAGCATATACATTAAGAACTTTAACAGAGTAGGAGTTATGGAACTGGCCTGGGAAGGTCCATATCACATATTATTAACAACACCTACTGCTATAAAGATAGCCAAAAAAGCTTCTTGGATTCACTGCACACATGTGAAGAAAGTGTCATCAGGAGAAGATATTAACATCAGTTGAAGATTCTTCAGGTGAAGTTGATAACCTAGAATGAGAAGATGAATAATATAAAGAAAGGAATTTACTTATAAGTTTGAATTAGCTTAGTCTAGTAAGAGAGAAATTAATTATAGATAGGTAGGAAGTCAGGTTAGATGTGATTTCATCAGAGAAGAAGAATTTCCTTGCAGAAAAGATTGGGGTTGGGGTTTAGAATCGGGGTACACAGACCCATAATTAATGTATTTCTTGCCTTTCTGTTTCCTTCTCCTTTCCCTGAATTTCTATAGTTAAATGAATAGGGTTGTCTTGGTTTTTTTATAACCAATCTCCAGCTAAGTTCCTCAGCTGACATCAATGGAATCTCCCTATAAGCAGTAGCTTATCATTAACTATCGATGCCTTTTAATAATAGATCAATATTCCCCATAACAGTATCTAGAGTGTATGGTTCATGGTGTCACAAGGACCGTTCATCACTGCAGTTCGAAAGTAATAATAACAGAAAATATGGGAATGAATGAATCTGCTCAGGATACAATTTTCAGTCATCTCTAATTGATAGTACAAATAATAGACTGACATAATCAGACTTAATTCAATCTTTTCTTTTTTTTTTTTAAACCCTCACCTTCCATCTTGGAGTCAATACTGTGTATTGGGTCCAAGGCAGAAGAGTGGTCAGGGCTAGGCAATGGGGGTTAAGTGACTTGCCCAGGGTCACACAGCTAGGAAGTGGCTGAGGCCGGATTTTGAACCTAGGACCTCCCGTCTCTAGGCCTGATTTAATTCAATCTTAAAGATAAACCAAAGGTGCCTCTCTGGACCATAAACTCTGGAGTGACTATAAATGATTCCCAAAAGCAAATACCATCTTATCTTTGTATATATTCCTAATATCTACTACTGACAATGATTCTTTCCATTATCTTTCTCAATAATCTGGATTCGGTCAAGCTGTACACTTAACATTCCAAAGTTCATAATAGAAGTTCTTAATTTTCTTGCTAAGCTATAATATCCTACAACTCCACCCTGTATTGATCTTTTCTACAGTTATTAATATTATATTACTAAAATGGATATCTTATGCCCAGTTGATTTACTATGTCTAACTCTTTGTAAAATCATAGTTGTAGTCACCTACCTAAAGGATTATATGTGATTCCTTGTTTTTTTTAATCCTCACCTACTGTCTTAGAATCAATATTATGTATTGGTTCCAAGGCAGAAGAGTGGTAAGGGCTAGGCAATGGGGGTCAAGTGACTTGCCCAGGGTCACCCAGTTGGGAAGTGTCTGAGGCCAGATTTGAACCTAGGACCTTTTATTTTTTATATTTTTATATTTTATATAAAATTTTTATATTTTATATAAAATTTTTATATTTTATATAAAATTTTTATATTTTATATAAAATTATATTTTATATAAAATTTATATTTTTATATTTAATATAAAATTTTATATTAAAATTTTATATTTTTATATTTCATATAAAATTTTATATTAAAAATTATATTTTTATATTTTATATAAAATTATATTTTATATAAAATTTTTATATTTTATATAAAATTATATTTTATATAAAATTTTTATATTTTATATAAAATTATATTTTATATAAAATTTTTATATTTTATATAAAATTATATTTTATATAAAATTTTTATATTTTATATAAAATTATATTTTATATAAAATTTTATATTTTTATATTTCATATAAAATTTTATATTAAAATTTATATTTTTATATTTTATATAAAATTATATTTTATATAAAATTTTTATATTTTATATAATCACTAATATAAAAGTAATAAAGGCAATTTCCCTTTCATAATGTTGGGCTCTGTACCTGTAGGGAAGGGTACACTGTTCCAAGCTACAGATTCTTTGTGTAGCTGCCTTCAGAGCAAGCACTGGGTATCTATGAGTTTTCAGTTTTTCTGAGGCTCCATGATGTAAGGAGAGGTGTGTTTAATACTCTCTTGGCCTGTACTCTGGGTGTGAGTAACCCAAATACTCTTTTCGGTTTGGGACCTGCAACCAGGCTCGCCTGCTCCACGGTTGGCCACAATGCTGGTGTGTGCTAGTGCTCACCCTGAGCCCATGGCCTACCCAAGACCAGGCCCTGGATCTTTGAACAGTCAATGTGATAAAAGTCTTGCACCCAGACCCTGCATAGGGACCCCTGTAATCTCCTTCTGAGCAGTTGTCCGGCGCGCCTTGCCATCTGTAGGAAAGAGCCTTGGCTGCCGATTCAGCCACCCCCAAAGTCTGTTGCTGTCGTGGAAGCTGCCCACCAATTGGCCAACTCTGACCTCAGTCTAGACAATAAGTGGGTCTTCCAGATGCCAGGAGTCACCGCAGGGTCATTAGATTCTTTGAAAGATTCTCTAAAAATTCCTCAATTTTTTTTTTAATTTCAGAGGGATTTAGAACCATCCTCAAATTTCCCTTTTCAAAATTTTAAAAGCATTTATATCCAAACCCTTCATTCACGTTGTTGTAGAGATTTAATAGGCTCCAGTGCGTGTTGCCTCGTTTTTGTGGCAGCCCTAGACACGCTTTTGATTTCAAAGCAAAAGCTCTTCCTTCTGAACCTCTGAACTATAGAGCTCTCTGAGGCGATGGTCTTCCTTGCCATGCTAGCAGAAGCCTTCCCAGCACTGGGGGGGGCCCTCCTACTGTCTAGAAAACCAACTTTTGGTGTGGCCGGAAGTGGGGGTCCTCCAAAGCAGAGAGACTTGGGAAGGGAAACTGACGGAGCACACATTGGGTCAGGGAAGGAAGCAAGGTCTTCTTGCCTTGGAATCACGGAGAGAAGAGGTGGCCAAGGGATAACTGACACGTGTGTGATACCTGCTTGGGGAGGCCGTTGCCAGCTCAGGTGCAAAGAGAATGGCCAGATACATGTGACCGGTGCTTTTTGCTTTTTTTCTGGCCCATTTTTGATTATTTAATAAATATTTATGAATTAAGATACGATCTCCAAACAATTTTCAGTCTGGTTTTAGTGCAATGACTCCAACTTTCATTTAACTTCTATCCATTCTTCTCTCCTCTCTTCTTGATTAAATTTTCTTTCCTTCTTTTCCTTTTTAGATCTCTCCAGTGGGCTCTTATCTTTCTCGTTTCCTTATCCACAACTTCTCTTACTTTCTTCTATTGCTTAATTATTCTAGTCTTTAATACTTTCCACAGACTTCATCTCACTCTGCTGAATTTTTCCTTGATAATTTTTAGGGGATTAAACCTGTTCTATAGGGAACAAGATAAAATAGAGAGCATTCTTTTTTTTTTTTAATTTTATAGTATTTTATTTGATCATTTCCATGCATTTTTCATTAAAGACAAAGATCATTTTCTTTTCCTCCCTCCCACCCCCCGTGGCCGACGCGTGATTCCACTGGTATCATATGTGTTCTTGACTCGAACCCATTGCCATGTTGTTAGTATTTGCATCAGAGTGTTCGCTCAGAGTCTTTCCTCTGTCATGTCCCCTCAGTCATTGTAGTCAGGCAGTTGCTTTTCCTCGGTGTTTCTACTCCCTCAGTTTGTCCTCTGCTTATGGATAGTGTTTTTTTCTCCTTGATCCCTGCAGATTGTGCGGGGACATTACACCGCCACTAATGGAGACGTCCATTACGTTCGATGATACCACAGTGTGTCAGTCTCTGTGTACAATGTTCTCCTGGTTCTGCTCCTCTCGCTCTGCGTCACTTCCTGGAGGTTGTTCCAGTCTCCATGGAATTCCTCCACTTTATTATTCCTTTTTGCACAATAATATTCCATCACCAACATATACCACAATTTGTTCCACCATTCCCCCATCAACGGACACCCCCTTCATTTTCCAATTTTTTGCCAACACAGAAAACACAGCTATAAATATTTTCGTACAAATATTTTTTTTTTTATCTCTTTGGGTTACAAACCTAGTAGTTGGTATGGCTGGATCAAAGAGCAGGCATTCTTTTATTTTATTTTTTTAGTTTTATTTTTTTATTAGAAACCCTCACCTTCCGTCTTAGAGTCAATACTGTGTATTGGCTCCAAGGCAGAAGAATGGTAAGGACTAGGGCAATAGGGGTCAAGTGACTTGCCCAGGGTCACCCAGCTGGGAAGTGTCTACCCAGGACCTCCTGTCTCTAGGCCTGGCTCTCAATCCACTGAGCAACCCAGCTGCCCCCCAGGCATTCTTTTAAAGCCCTTTGGGCATAATTCCAAATTGCCTTCCAGAAAGGTTGGCTCAATTCACAACTCTACCAGCAATGCATTGGTGTACCAATTTCGCCACATCCCCTCCAACATTTATAACTTTGCTGTCACATTGGCCAATCTGCTAGGTGTGAGGTGGTACCTCAAAGCTGTTTTGATTTGCATTTCCTTAATCAGGAGGGATTTAGAACACTTTTCCATATGATTATTGATAGTTTTGATTTCTTCATCTGAAAACTGCCTATCGGTGTCCCTTGACCAAAAGGATGGCTTTCTTCAACAGTCTGAAGGTCTGTCCTAGAGAAAGGGAGATGAGCAGGCTTCTGCTTGGCCCTACAGGGCAGAGCTAGAAGAAATGGAAGGAAGTTGCCAAGGGGCAGATTCAGGCTGATGGGGTGAGAAACTCCCCGGAGGAGGAGGGGAAGGGAGACCAAGAGGTAGCCCAGGCAGCCAGGTGACAGTCTAGAAGAGCTGCCTCAAGAGGTAATAACAACAACAACAATAATACCAACATTTGTACAGTGCTTTAAGGTTTGCAAAGCACTTTGTACATATTATCTCCTATTTTTCTTATACCATCCCTGGGAGGGACAAGCTATTATTCCCCAGCATTTGATAATAAGGAAATGAGAATACACAAGGCTAAGTGACTTGTCTAGGGACACACAGTTAATAAGTGTCTAAGGCCACATGATCTGCCATGAGGACCCAGTGTTCTCGCTCCATGATCGCTGAGCTCCCCGTCGCTGGGAGGCTGTGAGCATCCTATAGGCGAGAGTTTGCTGGGGATGGAAATAAGCTCTGGTGGTCTTGGAGGGCCCCTGAGATTCTGGGGTTCTGGGAACGTCCTGGTGGAAGGGTCCAGCTGCTACATCACAGAAGGGTCTCCATGGAGACAACCAAGCCCCTCCACAGAATGTGGACCCCATAAATCCCTTAGAGGAGCTGAAGCGAGGGAAAAAGAGGTGGCTGGGAGGGCAGGGAGGGCCAGCAGGACTAAGAGGGCCACGTGTGAAGGGGCCCAAGTGAAACCCTCGTCGCTGCTGTGTCTGATCCAGGGTTCCGGGCCAAGATGAATTTCTTATCTGTTCCAGAGACACCGAGGGAGTTGGAGGAGAGAGTCCCTGACAGGTCAAGTTTTCAAACATTTACCACAAGCCACTTACCCTATGCCAGAGATGTCAATGCTAAGAACTACCCCGTGTCTCCCTTGGTCTTTCACCCCTCCAAGGAGACTCTCAGGGCACAGA